>NC_137784.1:67335837-67830755 GCF_963455305.1 Plecotus auritus
TCTGGAGGGGAGGCAAGATGGCGACCAGCAGGAAGGTAGAGAGGGAGAGTGTGTGTGAGAGTGAGAGAGCGATAGTGGTGTGTGTGGACGTGTGTGTGTGTGTGTGTGTGTGTGTGTGTGTGTGTGTGTGTGGAGTAAAATAGGGACAGTTAGACCCTGCAGTTCTTCCAGGGGGCTGCCAATCAGGGCAGTCTTAGACGGCAAAACCCCGTGGCCACCACAAACACTTGGGGAGGACACCGGCAGCACAGAGACCACGCCATCTTGAAGAACAGAACTGCTTGAGACTAGGATCCTAGCCTCGTCACCACCAAGTCTGGTCTCGGAAGCAAACCAAGACCCTACAGCCACTCTGGTAGAAGACCTGCCACCACAGCTGCAGACCCAGGGACACCAAGACTCCAAGGCACCTGGCCGCAGATTTCTGTGAGTCACAAAGCCAATCCCTCTCCACCCACCACCCCCTCAGCAGTGACATAGAAACTACCAGACCCCAGCAGCACAATAAGGCTTTCTGCACACACACAGCAGTGGTGACTCTGCCTGACTTTAAGCCTTGGTGTCAGACACGGGAAGTTTGTTTCCCACGACTAGTCTCTGCCCCCAGGTAGGGAGACTGAGTGGAATTCAAGCCTAGCAGCTCACCCCTAGGGAGGTGGTCTTCTGAGACCAGATCCTGCACCCACGCAGGGCAGGGAGACAGCGCTGAACTTGACCCCGGACTTGCAAACTCGGGGAATTTGTCTACTGAGACTCATCTCAGTGCCCAGGCAGGGAGACTGAGTGGAATTTGAGCCTAGCTGCTCATCCCTAGGGAGGTAGTTTCTGCGACCAGATCCTGCGCCCACACAGGGCAGGAAGACAGCGCTGAACTTGAGCCCAGACTTGCGAACTTGGGGAATTTGATCCCGTGACTCATCTCCACGCCCAGGCAGGGAGGCAGTCCTGAATTGGAGCATATGTGCACGACCTTGGAGAGATTGTTTTCTGTGACCAGATCCTATGCCCATGCAGGGAGACAGCGCTGAATTTGAGCCTGGGGGTGCAAACCCGGGGAGTTTGTTTCCCATGACCAGACCCTGCACCTTAGCAGAGAGGCTGCAGTGAATTTGAACCTGGATGTGCGGTCTCAGGGAGTTTGTTCCACACGACCAGACCCTGTGCCCACACAGGAAGGCAGCGCTGAATTTGAGCCTGGGTACATGCACACAGGGAGTTTGTTTTCCACAGTGCACACCCGTGTGACCAGATCCCACACCCACACTAAGTGGTAGTACCACCTGACTTTGATTCAGGGCAAGTGAACACAGAAGGCTGTTTACCGCAGGGCAGAAGTGGACCTCCTGCCAACACAGTGCGACTGAGCAACCTGGTCTTCCAGGCAGATCGGGGACCCTGAATCTTCACACAAGAGGCAGCATTGACCACCAGTGACTAGACTCCGTTCCTCATTACGTGCGCCTGAGATCCCTGATTCCCAGTACATTCACACTAAGAGCCAGTGACTCCAATTCTTGTTGCATGTGCACACAAGGACCTGATTCTCAGTGCGAGGTAGCACCAAAAAACAGAGACCCTGATACTCGATTCTCGGCATGGACACAGGGAACCTCTGACTCCTGACACGCAATAGGGGACTTTGATTTTTTGGCACACGCCAGTGGGTTCTCTGTTTCAACGTGGCACAGGCAGGGTCCCTGATTCTAAGTGCACACATGAGGCCACACTAAGTGCCTGTGACTCTGACCCAAGGTGAGCATGGTTCCCACCAACCCATAGTAACCGCACGTCTTGGTATCAGAGCTCTTCAGTGACACTTGGGGGGTGCAAAACCCCACTGCACAAGGTCC
Organism: Plecotus auritus; assembly: GCF_963455305.1. NCBI lineage: Eukaryota > Metazoa > Chordata > Mammalia > Chiroptera > Vespertilionidae > Plecotus > Plecotus auritus. Next base: position 67,337,688 of record NC_137784.1, read on the forward strand.
AGGACTCTGAAACTCAACCTGAACCTTCTGGTGATAGTCAGAATGGGGAGACAACGAAGCAATCCCCAGAGGAAAGAAAAGGAGGAATCACCAAGTAAGGAAATAAGTGAAATGGAAGCTTGCAACATGACAGAAAAAGAATTCAGAGTAATGGTCATACAGTTCATACACCGGATGGACGAGAAAATCAACAACCTATGCAAAAATCAGGAAGAAATGAAAAATGAAATAGCTACAATCAAAAACACCATGGAAGGCTTCAACAGTAGACTAGAAGAAGCAGAGGACTGAATCAGTGAATTAGAAGATCAGGTACAAAAAACAGCCCAATCTGAACAGCAACTAGAGAAAAAAATTAAAAAGCAGGAGGAGAGCCTAAGGGAGCTTTGGGACAATGCAAAACAAAATAACATATGTATAATAGGGCTGCCAGAAGGACAAAAAGAGCAGCAAGGATTAGAAAATTTATTTGAAGAAATAATGACAGAAAACTTCCCTGATATGGGGAAGAAAAAAGTTATTCAAGTACAAAGAGACTCAAGCAAGATGAATCCCAAATGACCCACACCAAGACACGCCATAATTACAATGGCAAATGTTATTGACAAAGAGAGAATCTTAAAGGCTGCAAGAGAGAGACAGAGAGTTACCAACAAATGATCCCCCATAAGATTATCAAATGATTTCTCAACAGAAACACATCAAGCTAGAAGGAAAAGGAAGGAGATATACAAAGTGATGCAAAGCAAGGGACTCAATTCAAGAATACTCTATCCAGCAAGACTATCAATCAAAATTGAAGGGGAAATCAGGAGCTTCACAGACAAAAAAAGGCTAAGGGAGTTTATCACTACCAAACCAGCAATGCAAGAAATGCTAAAGGGAATGCTGTAAAAAGAAGAAACAAAAAGGTAAGAAGGAACACAGCCTCAAAAAATAAAAATGGCTACAAACAAGTACCTTTCAATAATAACTTTAAATGTAAATGGACTAAATGCTCCAATCAAAAGATATCGAGTGGCTGAATGGATAAAAAACATGACCCATATATATGCTGTCTACAAGAGACCCACCTCAGAACAAGGGACTCACACAGACTGAAAGTGAAGGGATGGAAAAATATCTTTCAGGCAAATGGAAATGACAAGAAAGCTGGGGTAGCAATACTTATATCTGACAAAATAGACCTCAAAGTTAAGGCCATAACAAGAGATAAGGAAGGTCACTTCATAATACTAAAGGGATCGATACAACAAGAGGATATAACCCTGGTAAACATATATGCGCCCAATGCAGGAACACCCAAATACATAAAAAATCTCCTGGAAGATATCAAGAGAGAGATAAACAACAATATAATCATAGTAGGGGACTTTAATACACCACTGACATCACTGGATAAATCCTCTAGACATAAAATCAGCAAAGAAACAAAAATCCTTAATGACTCACTAGATCAGATGGACTTAACTGACATCTTCAGAACATTTCACCCCAAAGCTGCAGAATATACATTCTTCTCAAGTGCACATGGGACATTTTCAAAAATAGAGCACATACTGGGTCACAAGCAAACTATCCCCAAATTCAAGAAGACTGAAATCATACCAAGCATCTTTTCAGACCACAATGGCATAATATTAGAAATAAACTACAATAAAAACAATCTAAAACACTCAAACTCTTGGAAGCTGAATAGCATGTTATTAAATATTGATTGGGTTACCAATGAGATCAAAGAAAAAATTAAAAACCTTCTGGAAACTAATGACAATAAAAACACAACAATCCAAAACCTATGGGAAACAATGAAAGCAGTCCTGAGGGGGAAGTTTATAGCTCTACAGGCCTACCTCAAAAAACAAGAAAAAATCGTAGTAAATCATCTAATGCTACTACTCAAAGAATTAGAAAGAGAGCAACAAGAAAAGCCCAGAGTGAGCAGAAGGAAGGAGATAATAAAGATTAGATCAGAAATAAATGACATAGAGACAAAAAAAAAAAAAAAGATCAATGAAACCAAGAGCTGGTTCTTTGAAAGGATAAACAAGATTGATGAACCAATAGCCAGGCTCACCAAGAAGTAAAGAGAGAGGACTCAAATAAATAAAATCAGAAATGATAGGGGCGAAATAACAACAAACCCCACAGAAATACAAGGATTGTTAAAAAAATATTATGAACAACTCTATTCCAACAAACTAGACAACCTGGAGGAAATGGACATATTCCTAGAAAGATACAACCTTCCAAAACTCAATCAGGAAGATTCTAAAAATCTCAACAGGACAATAACTATGGAAGAAATTGAAGCAGTCATCAAAAAGCTTCCAGCAAACAAAAGCCCAGGCCCAGACGACTTCACAGGGGAGTTATACCAAACATTCAAGGAAGAAATAAAACCTATCCTCCTCAGACTATTCCAAAAAATTCAATAGGAAGGAACACTTCCAAATTCATTCTATGAAGCCAGCATCTCCCTAATACCAAACCAGATAAAGACAACACAATGAAAGAGAATTACAGGCCAATATCCCTCATGAACATTGATGCCAAAATCCTCAACAAAATTCTAGCAAATCGGCCGAAACCAGTTTGGCTCAGTGGATAGAGCATCGGCCTGCAGACTGAAGGGTCCCAGGTTCGATTCCTGTCAAGGGCATGTACCTTGGTTGCAAACACATCCCCAGTAGGATGTGTGCAGGAGGCGGCTCATTGATGTTTCTCTCTCATCAATGTTTCTAACTCTCTATCCCTCTCCAATCCTCTCTGTAAAGTATCAATAAAATATATTTAAAAAAAAATTCTAGCAAATCGGATCCAGCAGTACATCAGAAAGATCACATACCAGGACCGAGCAGGATATATACCAGGGATGCAAGGATGGTACAATATCCGCAAATCAATAAAGGTGATACATCACATAAACAAATTGATGGAGAAAAATCACATAATCATATCAATTGACGCAGAAAAAGCATTTGACAAAATCCAACACCCTTTCTTGATAAAAACTCTCAGCAAAGTGGGAATAGAAGGTTCATACCTCAACATCATAAAAGCCATATATGATAAACCCACAGCCAGCATCACACTCAATGGACAAAAACTAAAACCATTTCCCCTAAGAACAGGAACAAGACAGGGATGCCCTCTCTCACCACTCCTGTTCGACATAGTACCGGAAGGACTAGCCATTGCAATTAGACAAGAAGAAGAAATAAAAGGCATCCAAACTGGAAAAGAAGAAGTAAAACTGTCCTTATTCGCAGACGACATGATACTGTACATAGATAACCCTAAAGACTCCATCAAAAAATTATTAGACTTAATAAATGAATTTGGCAATGTAGCAGGATACAAAATTAACGCCAAGAAATCTATGGCATTTCTATCCACCAATAGTGAACTTACAGAAAGAGAGACTAATAAAGCAATCCCATTTACCATCGTACCAAAAAAATTAAGATACCTAGGAATAAACTTAACTAAAGAGGTCAAAGACCTATATGCAAAAAACTACAGGACACTGAAAAAAGAGATAGAGGAAGATATAAACAGATAGAAGAACATACCGTGTTCATGGATTGGTAGAATCAACATCATCAAAATGTCCATACTACCAAAAGCAATATATAGATTAAATGCAATCGCCATTAGAATCCCAACAGCATATTTCACAGACCTAGAAAGAACTCTCCAAATATTCATCTGGAATAAAGAAAGACCCCGAATAGCTGCAGCAATCCTGAGAAAGAAGAACAAAGTAGGTGGGAACTCAATACCAGATATCAAGCTGTATTACAAAGCCATTGTTCTCAAAACAGCCTGGTACTGGCACAAGAACAGACATATAGATCAATGGAATAGAATAGAGAACCCAGAAATAGACCCAAACCACTATGCCCAATTAATATTCAACAAAGGAGGCATGAACATACAATGGAGTCAAGACAGTGTCTTCAATAAATGATGTTGGGAAAATTAGACAGATACATGCAAAAAAATGAAACTAGACCACCAACTTACACCATAAATAAAAATAAACTCAAAATAGATAAAGGACTTAAACATAAGACAGGAAACCATAAAAATACTAGAGGAATCCACAGGAAGTAAAATCTCAGACATATGCCGAAGGAACTTCTTCACTGATACTGCTCCTAGGGCAATGGAAAATAAAGAGAAAATAAACAAATGAGACTATATCAAGATAAAAAGCTTTTGCAGAGCAAAAAAAGAACATGAGCAAAACAACAAGAATGACCACTACATGGGAGAACATATTTGCCAATGTTATCACTGATAAGGGTTTAATCTCCAACATTTACAGGGAACTCATACAACTCAACAAAAGAAAGATAAACAATCCAATCAAGAAATGGGCAATGGACCTAAATATAAACTTTTCGAAAGAAGACAGAAGGAAGGCCAAGAGACATGAAAACATGCTCAAAGTCACTAAATATCTGAGAGATGCAAATCAAAACAATAATGTGGTACCGTCTCACACCTGTCAGAATAGCTATCATCAACAAATCAATAAATGACAAATGTTGGAGAGGACGCGGAGAAAAAGGAACTCTGGTGCACTGCTGGTGGGAATGCAGACTGGTGCAGCCACTGTGGAGAACAGTATGGAGTTTCCTCAAAAAACTAAAAATGGAACTCCATTTGACCCAGTAATACCACTTCTAGGAATATATCCCAAGAAATCAGAAACATCAATCAGAAAGGATATATGCACCCCTATGTTCATAACAGCACAATTTACTATAGCTAAGATTTGGAAACAGCCTAAGTGCCCATCAGCAGATGAGTGAATTAAAAAACTGTGGTATATCTGCACAATGGAATACTATGCTGTGCTAAAAAAGAAGGAATTCCTACCATTTGCATGAATGGAACTGGAGAGCATTATGCTAAGTGAAATAAGCCAGTCAGAGAAAGATAAGTATCACATGATCTCACTCATTTGTGGAATATAATGAACAACATAAACTGATGAACAAAAACAGAACCAGAGACAGAAACAGTGATCAGACCATCAAATCTCAAAGGGAAGGTAGGGGAGGGTGGGGGTAAGGGGGAGAGATCAACCAAATGACTTGTATGCATGCATATGGGCCTAACCAATGGACACAGACAACAGGGAGGTGAGGGCATGAGTGGGGGTATGGGGGGGTAATGGGGGAATAAGGATACATATGTAACACCTTAATCAATAAAGAAATTAAAAAAAAAAAGAATTTCTGGAGCTAAAAGTTATAATTTAACTTTATATGTAATTTCACATAATATTGTATCTATGGCAATGGATTGAGTTTGTAGACCAATGGTCCTCAAACTGTAGTTCCTGGACCAACAACAGTAGCAGCATTGGGAATTGGCTCTAAATGTACATTCTCAGACTCCACCTTACTCCAACTTAACGAAAACTTCAGTCATGGGCTTCAATTATGGATGTTTTTATAGGCCTCTGGGTTATTCGAATGCATGTTAAAGTTGAGAACAACTGAGTTAAACTAAGGGAAACAAAAACTTGAGTTCATATCTAGGCATTGAGAGGCTTAGTCAATGAGAAATGTTCTCATGTCAAATCCCAGGATAAAGAATAAACACTGAGGGTAGATCTATGCAACATGTACATGGGAGGCCACATGGAGTATTGGTTCTGAGCCCTTGCTCTTGTTTGAAACTGTTAAAATTTAATGCCAAGCTTCACCAAGAATTAGTCATAAAATCTTAAGTAAGTTATTTAAAAGTTCTGTGATTGAATTTCATATATACAAAATGAGGATGATGATTCCAGTACCTGATGAATAGCATTTTGTGAGGATTAAATGGATATATACATATGAAGAATTTTAATTGCAAGAGATTTAAATCCTAGTATTTTGCATGAAAAGATTTTTTCGTTATTGTGTTTTTTGTGACTTACGTTATACAGCTGATAATCAATGTCTGTATATGAATTATGGAGTAATTAAATCATTTCTACCTGTTTGAGAAAGCATTTTCACTGAAGAACTAGTTTTATCAGGCATTAAATTTTCAAGTATTGCTTTGGAAATAATTTTTCACTACTAATTAATTCACTTGAAGTGAATTTTCCTCTAGTAGGCCATATTCAGCTACATGAGTAAAGATATTGAAAGAACTCACTTTTAGACCTTTCTTGAAGAAAGGTGGACAAAGATGCAGGTTTCATATTCTGAATAGAGATAGTAGCCACCGAGCACTGATCACTTGATGGGTTTTACTTGACAATTTGTCCAATTTGGTTTAAACAGTCTGTTTCATTCAGTCTTTTATTTCAATATATATTTTTTGTTGGTAGTATTACAGATATCTCTGTTCCCCCCTACTTGAATTTTATGTAAGTTTTTTATAAATGTTGGAGATTAACCCATTATCAGATGTAAAATTGGCAAATATGTTCTCCCATTCAGTGGATCCCCTTTTCAATTTGATGGTGGTTTATTTTGCTATGCAGAATCTTTTTATTTTGATGTAGCCCCATTTATTTTCTCCTTAGTTTCCTTTGCATATGTATCTGTAAACATATTGGTATATGAGATGTCTGAGATTTTACTACCTATGTTTTCCTGGAATGTTTTTATGGCTTCATGTCTTACATTTAACTCTTTTATCCACCTTGAGTTTATTCTTGTGTATGGTGTGACTTGGTGGTTTAGTTTCATCTTTTTTCATGAGCCTGCCCAATTTTCCCAGCACCATTTTTGAAAGAGTCTGTCTTTACTCTGTTGTATGTTCTTGCCTCCTTTGTCAAATATTAATTTACCACAATGATTTGGGTCAATTTCTGTGGTTTCTATTCTATACATTGTTCTATATGCCTGTTGTTGTGCCAGTACCAGGCTGTTTTGGTTATAATGGCTTTGCAGTATAGTTTGATATCAGTATTGTGATATTCTCCTACTTCATTCTTCTTTTTCAAGATTGCTGAAGCTATTCAGGGTATTTTATGGTTTCATATAAATTTTTGGTGTATTTGTTCTAGCTCTGTGAAGTATGCCATTGGCATTATAATAAGGATTGTGTTGAATCTGTAGATTTCTTTTGGTAGTATAGACCCGTGGTCAGCAAACTGCGGCTCAGGAGCCACATGCAGCTCTTTGGCCCCTTGAGTGTGGCTCTTCCACAAAATACCACGGCCTGGGCAAGTCTATTTTGAAGAAGTGGCATTAGATGAAGTTTAAGTTTAAAAAATTTTGCTCTCACAAGAAATTTCAATAGTTGTACTGTTGATATTTGGCTCTGTTGACTAATGAGTTTGCCGACCACTGGTATAGACATTTTAATGATGTTAATGCTTCCAATCCATGAACATGCTATACACTTCCATTTGTTTGTATCTTCATCTATTTCTTTTTCCCATGTTCTATAGTTTTCCAAGTACAGGTATTTTACCTCCTTGGTTTAGTTTATTCCTAGGTATATTATTATCTTGGCTGCAATGGCAAATGTGAGTGCTTTTTTGGTTTCTCTTTCTGAGAGTTTATTATTGGTGTATACAAATGTCATTGATTTGTGGTGTTAATTTTGTATCCTACTATCTTGCTGAATTCATTTATTAAGTCTAGTAGTTTCCTGGTGGAGTCTTTAGGGTTTTCTATGTACTCTATCATGTTATCTGCAAATAATGACAGTTTAACTTCCTCCTTTCTAATTTGGATGGCTTTTATCTCTTCTTCTTGTCTGATTGGTGTGGCTAGGACTTCCAGTACTATGTTGTTACTGTTCTTAAGAGTGGTAAAAGCGGGCATCCTTATCTTGTTCCTGTTCTTAAGGGAAACGCTTTTAGTTTTTGCCCATTTAGTATTATGTTGGCTGTAGGTTTGTCGTATATGGCCTTTATTATGTTGAAGTATGATCCCTCTATTACCACTTTACTAAGAGTTTTTATCAAGAAATGGTGCTGGGTTTTGTCAAATGCATTTTCTGCATCTATTGATATTGTTACTGTTCTTAAGAGTGTTAAAAGCAGACATCCTTGTCTTGTTCCTGTTCTTAAGGGGAACACTTTTAGTTTTTGCCCATTTAGTATTATGTTGCCTGTAGGTTTGTCATATATGGCCTTTATTATGTTGAAGTATGATCCTTCTATTACCACTTTTTACTAAGAGTTTTTATCAAGAAAGGGTGCTGGGTTTTGTCAAATGCATTTTCTGCATCTATTGATATTATCATGTGATTTTTATCTTTCAATTTGTTTATGTGATGTATCACATTTATTTTTGATTTGCAAATATTGCACCATCCTTGCATGTCTGGAATAAATTCCACTTGATCATGGGGTATGATCTTTTTAATATATTGCTGGATCCAATTTGCTAACTTTTATTGAGGACTTTAGCATCTGTGTTCATCATAGATATTGGACTGTTATTCTCTTTCTTTGTAGTGTCTTTATCTGGTTTTGGAATTAGGATAATTCTGACTTCATAGAAAGAGCTTGAAAGTGTGCCTTCCTCTTGAATTTTTTGGAATAGTTTGGGGAGGCTAGGTGTTAGTTCTTCTTTGAATGTTTGGTAAAATTCACCTATAAATCCATCTGGTCCAGAACTTCTGTTTTCTAGAAGTTTTTAAATTACTGCTTCAATTTCATCAGTTTTTATTTTCCTAGTGAGGATTTTTAATTCTTCCTGATTGAGTTTTGGAAGATTATATGTTTCTAGGAATTTGACCATTTCACCCAGGTTGTCCAGTTTGTTGGCATGTAGTTGTTTATAGTATTTGCTTATAATCCTTTGCATTTCTGTGGTGTCCATTGTTATATTGCATCTTTCATTTCTGATTTTATTTATTTGGGTCTTCTCTCTTTGTTTCTTGCTGTGTCTGGCTAGGGGTTCATCAATCTTGTTTATCTCATCAAAGAAACAGTTCTTAGATTTGAATTTATTGATCTTTTGTACTGTTTTTTTTTTTTAAGTCTCTATGTCATTTATTTCTGCTCTGATCTTTATTATTCCCTTCTTCTACTTCCTCTGTGCTTTTCTTGCTGTTCTCTTTCTAATTCATTTAGTTGTAGGGTTAGATAGTTGATTAATTCTTTTCTCTTTAGATATCAATTTAACATTTATAAGTTATATTTGTTATTTCTAGAAAGTAAAGTTCCATTAAGTGTGTTTTAATTTACTAGCATCTCTACTGAGAGAAAAACATGCAGTCTTTTACCTTCATAAACAACCTGCAAATTATCATCAGTGTTGAAAACTGGACTTGGAATCTATTTTAACTTTGTACTCTTGAGTCTCAGCTGCATTAGAAAGCTTGCATTTGCATTGCATGCTCTGCAAATACCATTTGCTTTCATATTATTCTGTTCTTTTTCTCAGGGTTAGTGGCTTAGTGTAAATCAGTTTCAGTTAAGGAAAAAATGGAATTCACTGTCTATTCTTGACATGTTATAACCTCCTCCCTTTTTTCAGTTTGAAGGCAATAATTTATTTTTCCAACATTGGATGCATGTAACCACCTTTATTCTATGTAAAATCATTTTTTTTCAGAGCTCAAGGCATAAAAATAACTACTTTCAATTCCAGATGAGCACCAACACTCATAATTTTAGACCTCTACTGAGTCTCAATCCAACAGGAGAGATTGTTTTTCTATTTGGCTCACTTATCAACTGCACCTTAGGTTTAAATGATACTTGCATCTATCTTCAGGAATCTAAAAGTAATGTACTCCAGGCTTTGATTCCTAAAAGTTGTCTGAAAATAATAAAAAATCAAGGCATATGTAGGTAATTGAAATGTATTCATCTCATATGGCTTTGTATGCATAGGCATGTTTTCCAATCCATTGTTTGACTAGAAGCAACAAAATGATAACAAATGTTAACATTGAAAATGAGCTCCTCTATAATCTGCAAGTATCGAATCAATACCACTCCATCAGTTAATGCAGCAGGTCAACACTCTTGAGTTTTCCAAACTGTGTGAAAATGTATAAAAAATTAAAATTAAAATAAATAACAGAAAGTATATACTAGGGACAATATGCAGAAAATTTCTTTAAATGTACTTTGCTGGTTAGCCTGAAACATTACTCTAATGAGATCATTTATTTCTAGCCAGTATCTTATAAAGGTTTATACATGTATGTACTTAGATAAAAAGACATTGATATAAGGGTTTGTTTATAAAACATTCATAACAGCTAATATCTCACCTTAGAATAACTACAGAAATTATTTCAATGGTCTTATTTGTGGACATTATATTTTAGTTGTAAGGATACTGTCATCTAAATATATCACAATTATATAATCACAATTATATGAAAAATAAGTTCTTATATTATTTCTCACATGCAGGGAAGATTCGTTTTCTAAATAAATTTGACAAGAACATGCACACAAATAATTATTCAGAAATTAATGTACCCACAAGGTCATAATCAGATTGAATATTGAGATATTCTTAAGATTTACTTGCAATGCTCAAGTAGTTCATATATATTAAAGTAAATTATAAGTACTGAATAGTTCTGAAAATAAATATTAAAATAGCTTATTTTATATACAAGAAAATATTTTCAAAATATTTAATTCATTAATTTTTATTGTTCACAGTATTTTGAACTTGTAAATATCAAAATCTAGTTCCTGACAGCATATCAAAACTTTTCCATTTGAATTCAACAATGTATTGCTTTTATAAATAATTTGAATCTTTCAATTACAGTTGAAATTCAATATTAGATTAGTTTCAGATGTACAACAGTGATTAGACATTTATATGACTTACTAAGTGATCCATCCCCCTGGTAAGTCTAGTACTCACTTGATATCATAACATAGTTATTACAATATTATTGAATACGTAATCTATACTATAATTTATGTCACCATGACTATTTTGTAACTACCAATTTGTACTTTTTAATCCCTTACCCTTCTTTACCAGTCCCCCAAGTCCCCTCTCATCTGGAAACCATCAAAATGTTGTTTATATCTATCAGTCTGTTTCTGTTTTTTGTTTGTTTGTTTTACTTTTTTAGATTCCACATATAAGTGAAATCATATGGCATTGGTCTTTCTCTGTCTGACTTATTTCACTCAGCACAATACCCTCCAGGTACATCCATGTTGTGGTGGATGGCAAGATTTCATTCCTTTTTACGGCTGAGTCATATTCCATTGTATCTATACACCATTTCTTTTTTATCTGTTTATCTATTGATGGACAGTTAGGTTGCATCCATATCTTGGGTGTTGTAAATAATGCCACAATGAATATATAGATGCATATCCTTTTAAATTAGTATTTTGGGTTTCTTTGAATAGATATCCAGAAGTGGAATTATTTGTCTCTTATTATAGCCTTTGCTTAAATTCCATTTTGTCTGGTATAAGTATTGCTACCCTAGCTTTTTCTTTCCATTTCTATTTTCATGAAATATATTTTTCTATCATTTTACTTTAAGTTTCTGTGTATCTTTTCATCTGAAGTGACTCTCTTGTAGGCAGTATATGCAAGGATCTTGTGTTCTCTTTTAAATATATTTTTATTGATTTCAGAGTGGAAGGAAAAGGAGCGAGAGATAAAAACATCAATGATGAGAGAGATTCATCAATTGGCTGCCTCCTGCACCCCACGCCCCCCCTCCCCCCCGCACTGGGGATCAAGCCCGCAACCCAGGCACATGCCCTTGACCAGACTCGAACCTGGGGCCCTTCAGTTCGTAGGCAGATGCTCTAACCACTAAGCAAAACCAGCTAGGGCAGGTCTTGTTTTCTTATCAATTCAGCTACCCTATGCCTTTTGATTGGAGCATTTAATTCATTTATATTTAAAGTAACTTGATAGATATGTAGTTATTAACATTTTTTTATTCATAGTTTTTATCTTTTGCTGCTTCTAAGATTCTCTCTTTGTCTTTAACATTTGGCATTTTAATTATGGTGTGTCTTGGTGTGGGCCTCTTTGGTTTCATCTTGTTTGCTGCTCTGCTGGTTCCTCACTTCCACCCCTCCTACTAGAATTGGCATGGCTTCTCCTGTATATCTTCATTATAGAACTTCTGTTCAGCTTGATTTCAGGCATTTCTCAATGTTGGTTGTTCTATAGTTTAATTGTAATTTTGAAATGGAGGGAGTTGTGATAGCAGTATATTTCCAATAAGTTTTTTATTTGGGCATTTTGTTGTTGTTAAACTGTGAACTTATTGATTTTTACCATTTGTGCTGTAGTGAAAATTATATGCTGCAAAATTGCTCTACATCAAATTTACTCAAACTTTTCAAATTTTACAAATATGTATCACATTTATGAGGTGCATAATTCATGGACAATGTCATTAATGTAGTTATCTCTTTACATCTGAGCCTCTTCTAATAAAGGTCTTCAACATAAATTGTTTTTTAGAAAATAAGCAGAGTCTGATTTCATTAACTCAACCCTACCAAACAATTCATACAACACACCTTTGGATTTGGTTCCTCACAATGCCATCTCTTAGCATTAAATATAGATAAGGCAATATTGATGTGCCAAGTATTTGACATTTCACTAAAGTTACAGTGGGTTTGTCCTAAAATAAATGGAGGTGGGAAGGTATTCTTCAACCTTTCTCAAATGACTTTGCTCTTATTTAAAATATGAATAGTTGAAATGTATAGTAAAACCATCTATAATTCTTTTTATGTGGCTGATCAATGAGTGGAAATAGAACACTAAAGCTGCCTCTGTGTGCAGGGGGATGCAATTTCTATACTTTGTCTTTTAAGGTAGGAAATTTGCATTTGTGAATTGGGAAGCTCTCAATATGTTCTCCAAGTTCCCAATGCCTTGCACTTCTTCTGGCATATTGATAAATTACTTTTCTCTGTGAAGAACCTAGCTCTGTGCCTTGCTCATGGTAGATAATAAGTAAATGTTAGTTCTCCTTCCCTTTGGAAAGTTAACAGACTTTCTATCTTTTACTCTAGTTTTTCAAAGTTTTTCATTGCTCTCATTAACATCACTGCAAAAAACTACTAACATTCATAGATCATTTATTATTTTTATTTTTCAACAAACTTTTATTGAATGTCCTCAATTCATTGATTGTTTTCAGCTATGGAGATACAGAGCTGAATAAGACAAGCTTCCAGCTGGAGTGAAGTTCATAATTATTTAAGAGCGAAAGACATGAGAATGTAAAGATGTAATACAATGTGACTAAATTGTACAATAGAGATATTCATTGGTATGAGAACCTACCCATTAACAGAGGAGGAAGCAAGTAAAATCTGTCTGTGTATTTAGAGCAGATTCCTAGAGATTAATTGATATAACCAGTCTTGATTCCTGAAAGATCATCATAAGGATTTCTTAAGGTTGGTAAATATGGGTAAATGTATAACAGGTGGTAATTACAATGAGAAAAATAAATATCTATATGTATATCCACCAGTTATAATCTTTAGTATGTTCTAGGTGCCATACTAAAGAATGTAATTATAATTAAAAGCCTGCAAACAAAAAATCCTTTCAGAATATGAATATGTAAATTTAATATATATATATATATATATATATATATATATATATATATCCTAAGAAATTAGGAAAATAGGCTTAAATAGTATGAAATACTTGGTTACAGTCACACAGATAGTTAAGTATTTGAGCCTCCATCTCAGTTTTTTTATTAGACTCCAAACATGTATTCTTAACTTCTACATTATATTGCCCTCTCTTAGGTACACATTTCCATATCTAACAAGTAGAATTATTTTTCACAGTGAAGTTTGTTTTAAAAACTGTTTTTAAATGAAAAACATATAGTCACACAAAGAAGGCATGATTCAATTTTATCAAACCCCTATTCAAATTCATATCACTTTTTCAAATACAACAATACACCAGATTGATAACCTTTTCATATAGAAGCTTTGTATTCAAATAGTTCCCATAACTAAGCTATTATATGGATTTTTCACTCCTCAATTAGGTAAAGTTAATAGATTATTTTCTACTGTTTTAAAGAATTTAGACTACACTCTGTAGTCATGGATTGATTAGCCAATCCATGTTAGGATAGCAGAGTGTAAAATTTGCTACTATGGAGGAGTGTCACAATATTCCTTTTTAAAAATTGAATAATTTGAATATGGAGATAGAAAGGAATGTATACATAAACAACTACAGGCACTTTTAAGTAAGGAACCTGTAATTACTTTTCTCTCTCATAATCAAATTCATGAGATGGCACAAAAATAAAGTAGGTCTTTATGTGTTGGAAGCACTCCAATACATAATACTGTTTTCTTGCTTTGGATAATTGTTGGATATAAACCCCAGGATACTGGTCTTCAAGTGCCTTAGAAATAAAGAAATAGATAAGGGTGTCAAATGCTTATAAATAACCCACAGTTAGATTAAATAGTTTGTTCGTATCACTACCAATTCCTCTGCAATACAGTGGCTGGGCCATGTTTGATGTCCTGAAGCTCAGAAATTAACACTGATTTTGAAGTGTTTGGTTTGCTTTCTCTATATTCACAATCACTAGTGGGCTGATCAATGCTACACATTTGAATTTATTTACCTTGTTAAGAAATTCCAAAGAAACTCAATAAAATTATTTGAAGAAAGATTATTGGATTATTTCTATTGCATGCTCCTTTGTAACTAATCTGAAATATTTTTAAAGATAAACAACTGGCTAAATGTACCAATATTTCTAATCAGAGTGAATGTTGTATTTAATCAGAATCTGGGTGAAGACTCGGTTTACTAAATTTGGCTTGAGACTAAACATCTTTATTTGAAACTTAAGTAACTGTCTCAGTGTAAATGTATATTAAATAGAGTTCAGGCAAAGTCCATTTTCAAGTTGGTTTTGCATCAAAGACATTTGGAAAAGCAAAGTTTAAAATTAAATTTATTTTAGAAATTCTATCTGCCTTGTTGAGTGTTAGGTAGAATAGATTATAGCACAAATCAGTTGAACTCTGATGATATAAACTTATATGGTTCTATAACTTTAGAAACCTACCAAAAGCATTTGGAAATTTAGACTTACTTGCAGAGTAGGGTTTCACCTTACTCTTCAGTAGGACAGGTGAGATTACAGTCAAGGATGAGGAAAGAGAAAAATAATTCTTAAACATGTAGTAAAACAATTTTATTTCAAAATTACTCATATTACTAGTAAATATGAGAATAAGGGACCATACATAAAATGTTTTATCTAAGGTTACATCTCTAGGTATAATTCTTCATATCAAAATTTTTTTTGTCTTTAGATAAAAATAATCACATTAAGTATGATTTTAATGCTTTCAAACTAGTTTTGAATTATCTGATGGCTATTGTAATCCATAGTTTCAAATCCACAATTCATGTCTTTGGCAATTACTTTTTAAAAAATGTTTTTAATGGAAAATAATGCTACTAAATTTGATACCTAACTCAATAGCATTCAGTATTATTTTTGGACATTTAATTAGATATTATATATAAACTAAATTAGATCTTATGTTGATTCTGGACAGTGTGAATACTGTACAAGTGTGTATTTAAGAACTTAGCTTCATGAGAAAACTTATCTTTGTGTATTCTACCTCTACATCAAATTGGAAATTCCTTGAAGGTTGATTACATGACTTTTTTTTTCTTTTTCTTTTTTTTTTTTTTTTTGCTTCTAACCAACAAGTTTTTTAGCTCCTCAAGTTTTAGCATGATTTTCTGTAGATAGTATATACTCAATTATAAAAAACTGGAGGCATAGGTGCACAAAATTTGTGCACAGGGAGGAGTCCCCTCAGCCCAGCCTGTACCTTCTCCAATCCAGGACCTCTTGGGGGATGTCTGACTGCTGGTTTAGGCCTGATCCCAGGGATTGGGCCTAAACCTGCAGTTGGATATCCCTTTCACAATCCGGGACCGCTGCCTCCTAACTGCTCACTTGCCTGCCTGCCTGGTAACCCCCAACTGCCCCCCTGCCAGCCTGGTTGCCCCTTACTGCCCCCCTTGCCAGTCTGGTCGCCCCCACCTGTCACCCCCGCCAGCCTGGTCACCCCTCATTGCCCCTCTCTGCTGGCCTGGTTGCCCCTCACTGGCCCCCCCCGCTGGTCACCCCTAACTGCCCACCTGCTGGCCTGGTTCGCACCCAACTGCCCCCCCCCCCCGCCTGTCTGGTCACCCCTCATGCCCCACCCCTGCTGGCCTGGTTTCCACCAACTGTCCCTCCTGCTGGCCTGGTCACCTCTCACTGCCACCCTCTGCCAGCCTGGTCGCCCCTCACTGCCTCCCCCCTGCTGGCCTGGTCGCTCCATGCAGCCTGCTTGTTCAGTCATTTGGTCGAACCTCACTAACCCCCTTCCAGCCTTGTCACCCCACGCAGCCTGCTGTCAGTCGTTTTGTCATCCCTCACTAACCCCCACCCCCTGCCAGCCTTGTCACCCCACACAGCCTGCTGTTCGGTCGTTACTGTGAGGGAATCCTGACCAATTTGCATATTACCCTTTTATTAGTATAGATTCTAACTTAACAAAATATGAAGCTAATGGATAATCGTGTCTGGGAATTATGGCCATCTGGCCCTTTCTTCATGTCTTTAGGAGCAAATTAAAGGTATTATTTAATTAATGATGAGGGAGCAAGAAGCTAGAAAGTACTGTTAATTCTAGTTTGTAAACCAATGAACAATATGGCTATTATTCATCAAGGGGATCTAGCAATCAAGGCAGATAGAAAATCATTATCTATATCTTCTTTCTCAGTCTCAGTTCTTCCTTGTAATAAGCTGCTGTTCTCTTCCAATTTATAAGGAGAGGTAATGAATATGTCAAAGAAATTTATATGGAGTACTAAACACTTGTAAAATTAAAATCTTATTATTTACATTTTCAACAGTTGTACTATAGGATTGTATTATAGAAATGCTATTAATCACAATAACTTCCATAGATTATATAAATACATCACTAAGGCAAAGAAAGCAAATGACATTTGATAAGGAAATAAAATGGATTTATTTGTCAAGAACATTTTTAGTGTAAATTATTCCTGTAGTCTTTCTCAACATCAAAGTTTATATAATAAACTCAATTTTAAATAAGAAATAAAGAAAAGGGTCAAAGGCAGAAGTAATAACTGCAAAGGATATTAAATTAATAATGTTGATTGGAAAGAAAAAATAAAATAATGGGTGTAAATCGTGGAAGATAATACAAGAACTTAACAGAATGCTATCTATTATCTCTTCAGGAAGCAGAAAAGGGCAAATATTCCCACATATTGCTCCCAGTTTATATGATAAAGGGGTGGAAATGCTCGTTCTTCATCATTTCTATTTGTTGTTGTTGTTATTCCTTTGTCATTTTCCTTCCTTTGATTTTTTCATATGTCTCTGTATTTTTTGTAGTTCTGTTCCTCTTCATTTAGTTTATTGATCTCTTTAAAGGACAAGGTGTTTATAAATCTTATTAACCAAACAATAAAAAATATGAAAATACAATAATGCAGGTTTATTGGGGGCAAAGCTAAAACAGCTACAAATAAACAAAGCTCTGTTCAGTTGCTGCATAATTTCCCTGTTGAATGTAACTATTTGCTTTTTAGTATCCTGACTGAATTTAACTATAGCTACTATAACATACAAATAAAGCACATACACATAACAAAAGTCACTTTGGCTTGAATCCAGGGAAACTGGTTGTTCTGTCCTTTTACACGGAAATTCTGACAGATCACAATGAGAAACAACAGAAAAACTAACTTAGGGTATAAACCTTTCTTCCCTTTCTCCCATTGTCCCCAACTATACAATACAAATATTCTCAATAAATCCTATATAATAAAGAGCTAATATGCTAATTAGACCAAACAGCAGAACCACGGTCTGAATGACCTTCCAGAGGAAGCAGGGGCTGCTAGGGCCGAGCCCCTTGCGTGGATTTCATGCATCGGGCCTCTAGTACTATTAGAATATTAGAACATGCCTTAAATTTTTTTAAAGAAATGTTTCAATGAATGTTTTCAATATATTTTATTAAATCCAGAATGTTGTTAATTTATGATTTTTAATTTATATTATTTTCAATAACTGTGCTAATCTCAGAAAAAAATCTCAAACAAAATAGAATTGCTCTATATAATAAGCTCATGTTCTTAATAATTATTTATCTTCCTTCTCACATTATAGAAATTCAACAAGTTATTTCTGTCATCTGAATCTGTCCTTTGGAGTTACTCCACAACTCACTAAAATAAAGCCATTCATTGTTTTCCAGAATAAATTAACACACTTGATATGGTATTGGTAGCTAATTAGCCACTTTTGAGCATATACCAAAATAGTGTCAAAGGGTTAGTATCTTTATTTTTTTCTGATAAAATGGATAATTTTTAATGTATGAATAATTAATATTTCAAAATAAACCTAAAATATAAAATCTAAGGAGAAAATATATAGATATCCAACTTTATAATAAAATGTAGTTTTGAATTTCTAATTGAAAGTTTTGGGTCTTTTTTCTTCAATTGAAGCAACATATAATAATGGGATTCTTGCATGTAGTAAAAACTACCAATGCTATATTAGCAAGGAATCTATTAACTAATATGATGGATTCAAGATTTGGTTCTTATAACTTCCATGACATTTTGAAGTAGACCATTTTTGTTGTGGGAGAAAGAAGGAAGAAAAGGAAAGGTCATGAAATGTTTATCAGTCAATCATATTGTCCGGTAAAATAGAAATGTCTGTTTAATGTCAGTGAGCAATTCAGATGCGGACTCATGGGTTATTTGCTGGGGCAAAGCATCTTTATCTCATTTTACACATTGAAGTTTATCTTCCTTTAAACTTTGCAATTATAGAATACTCAGTCACTTGCATGGATCCTCTGTGCAAGGTAAGTTATTTGTGCTTTCCAAGCCTCCTCTGATAAATATCAATAAAATTCAACGGATCCAAGAACAAAGAGTCTTATCTAACCATCTTCTTAGAAAGTAAGGCTTTGTATTAAAATGTCTAACCAGTGACACATGGAAATTGTATGTTTAAGTGAAAGCATAGGCATATATAATAGACTATAGTCAACATTTAACAATGCTTGTATAGCTTTACTTCTTACAAAACAATTATATATTCAAAAATTCTATTAGGTGTGTTTATTTGATGTTTAATAATTCACTCTAGTCAAGAAGCCTATCTTATTTAGTTATTATATCAATAGAAAATGCTTAAATTCATTACTATGTCATAGTTTTGAACATGCATCTTTCTACAGGCATTCAAACCTTAAAAAAGAAGACGATATTTTTCTAACACAAAATGTTTTATGTAGCATGCATTAAGATATGATAATTTGCCCTAGCTGGTTTGGCTCCGTGGATAGAGCATTGACCTGGTGGACTGAAGAGTCCTGAGTTCAATTCTGGTCAAGGGCATATGCCCAGGTTGTGGGCTTGATCTCCAGTAGGGTCGTGCAGGAGGCAGCCAATCAATGATTCTCTCTCATCATTGTTGTTTCTAGATTGCTCTCTCCCTCTTCTTTCTTCTCTGAAATCAATTATATATATATATATATATATATATATATATATATATATATATATGTATATATATATATGATAATTTTATAATCTGCTTTGTTCTAATTTTATGGTAATTAGGAATAAAAAAGACTAGGTTTTATGAAATCACTTTCAACTTATTCACATGAATTATCTACGTATATATGTCTATTTTGTGCTAAAATAATCTTTTATCTTTATGTATGCTAAAAATTATCTTTTACATTCTTAATTATATATTGAATTACTTTGCTTTATAAAATAGATATTTTAAGCATTTGCATATATAGCCATATTTGTGTGTGCGTATGCCTAAGCTCAGCCATAAAACCTGCTATGGCTAGTAATATATGTCAAATTAAACAATGATCATATAAGCAAATTATTCATATACAAGTAACCCATTAGGTAATTTAGGAAATTATGGAACATTAGATGCCATTATAAATTCACATAGTTGAACTTAATGAAATGTTTGATGCTAAATATATTAATAATTAATAAAGATGATTTTTTTCCTTCTTCAGGATGCTTTTACAGCCTTCTAATGTACCAAAATTCTGAAAGTTGGAAGTAGAGAATAAAAGTTTGGAAAAAATAAAGGACACTTGAAATCATAGTCTAAATTCTGAGAGGCTTCCGCATAGAAATGGATGTGCTAAGTACAGCTATGTGATAAGGAAAACAGCTGACCCTCAGGAACACTCTAAGCCATTTATACCCAAGTAACGTACTCAGGTTTATGACATCAGATTTGTGTCATAATATATAGTATTTTCCATTGCTTGCAGATGGAGGTCCTAAATGCTTAGATTTGCATGAGGTCAAATCTATATTCTCCTTTATGACTTCATAGATCCTTCTTTTATAGTCTGTTTTAATATATTCTCATATAAGAAAATTTAACAATTTGTGCTTATTATCTATATAGCAGTATAAAAGTAGATTCCACAGAAATATTTGAATCTATAATTGATTTATAAATCAAATATTATCTATATTTTTCTTATTTTCTTCAAGTGGCATCATCTCAGTGCTCAATGCCATCCTTGAAGACAAACATTATATTAGGTTGTTGCCATAGGGATTACATGAAACAGGAAGACATTATGCATGGGGACCAGAGAGAGATTTTAAAAGAAAACAATGGTTGATGCTCAGTCGGAGCCTCATTTTTACCTGGGAGTTGTGGGTTTTTTTGTTAGGGTAATTTATAGTTTCCACTCTCCCCCACTAAACTCTGAAATTTATCTGTTTATTTGTACACCACTTTCACCGGGATTCCTCAAGCTCAAGCAAAGAGGTTGTTTAAGTGATTGAAGCCATCTTGACATCTCACTTCCTACCTCTGATGGTGAAGGTATGGGATACCAGGAACCAGTGATTCAGCCCCTGGGTTATTTACAAAATCAAAAATAAATTAAAACAAACTACAAAAATAAATATTAAACATTTTAAGCCAAGGCTCTGCTAAGTTAGTAATTAGCAGAAATAGGATTCTAATTCTGGTCTATTTGACTCCACCACTCATCTATGAGATGTTTTAACTCAGGAAAACCAAAATCAACATATGATAATGACAAATAAAGTATAGGACACTGATCACAGTCAGCACCATTGGCTTTTTGACAATATTTTCTGCAGATTTGTTCTCCTAAAGTGAAGCATTTATTTTAAAAAGATCTTGAAGCACCTGACATATATGACAGGTGGGATTTGTGCATAATTGCAACTCTGTGCATGTGGCTATAGCTGGTAGAGATCATAAGATCTCAACATGGTAATTTTTGCTTAGACCCTTGTGAAATGGATGTTAATGCATATATTTAGATCATTATAAAGCTATTGTGTACTTATATACTAATCCTTAGATGAAGCATAAAGCCTTAATAATGACAATTTCTCATTTGTAAATTTAAATTTTAAAAATTATGAAAAATAACTAATTCTTTCTTTTAAATATTTCTAATAATTCATGCTTAACTTTTTGTAAAATAATGGCCAATCTAAGGCAAATTTTAAAAATTATTCTAAATAGTCAAAAGAAAATATGCTTTCCTGCTTGAAGTTTATCTATTTATTTACCTAAAAGTAACTATATTTTGGCATATCCTATATAATAATCCTATATAAAAAAGAGGCAGTATGCAAATTGACCATCACTCCAAAACACAAGATGGCACCCCCATGTGGTCAAAGATGGCCACCCCCACGAGGACACAAGATGGCTGCCACAAGATGGTCGGCAGGGGAGGGCAGTTGTGGGCAATCAGGCCAGCAGGGCAGGGCAGTTGGGAGGGACCAGGCCTGCAGGGAAGGACAGTTAGGGGTGACCAGGCCTGCAGGGGAGGATAGTGGAAGCGGGGGGAGGACCCAGGCCTACAGGGGAGGGCAGTTAGAGGTGACTGGGCCAGCAGGGGAGCAGTTAGGCATCAATCAGGCTGACAGGGTAGTGGTTAGGAGGTGATCAGGCTGGCAGGCAGAAGTAGTTAGGGGCAATCAGGCAGGCAGGCAGGTGAGCGTTGGGAGCCAGCAGTCCTGGATTGTGAGAGGGATGTCCAACTGCCAGCAGGGGTCCAAGATTGGAGTGGGCGCAGGCTGGGCTGAGGGTCACATACCCCCATGCACATATTTTGTGCACCAGGCCTCTAGTATTTACATAAGAATGATCTCAGTAATCCCAGCTGCAAATCCCCCTCATTACTCATTTTTCAATAAAACTACCATAGCTATCTTTTAAAAACCAAAGTCACATCACATTAATCTTCTCACAAACATCAACTGCTTCCCATTCCTCTCAAAGGAAATTGAAGCACTTGATCAGGACCTACAAAGCCCTCTACAATTTGCCCCCTCTTCTTTCCACTCTTTCTCTGACCTTTTTTCCTAGCATTCTCTCCTGATCTTATTGAGGTCCAGTTACCCTGACCTGCTTGCTATTTTTTGAACATGCACACTACAATTTCAGGGCCTTTGTTCAATATATTCACTATCCCAGAATACTTTTCCTGCAGATCCATGCATGGCTATACCTATGATAGTTAGGATAATGCACATCCAAAAGCACTCCAGTCCTAATCCTTGGAGCCTGTAAATACACTATTTTACATGGCAAAATAGATTCTGCAGACATGATTAAGGCTTTCAGACTGGGAGATTATGGTAGATTAGCTGGGTAAATCCACATTCCTAAAAGCAGAAAATCTTTACTGGCTGCAGTCAGGAGGGGATTTTCTCAGGATCTTTCAGAAAGGACCATAGCCCTACTGATACTTTGATTTCAGCCCAGTGAAACCCATGTCAGAATTATGACCTACAGAACTGTAATGGACTAAGTGTGTTTTGTTTTAAGCTACCAGGTTTGTGTTCATCTTTTACAGCAGCCGTGGAAACTAAAATACTACCCTTAGCTCTTTCAGGTCTTTACTAAAAATGTCACATTTTCAGTAAAATCTGTCCTGTAGTTGCTATTTTAAATTTTCATTGCTTAATGTTCCTTACATAATTTTCCTCTTTATTATTTCATAGTGTTTGCACTATCTATTGTATTTTTATTTGTATCTATATTTACTTATGTCTCCCTCCACTAGACTATTAGTTTTATCAAACTCAAAATATTTTTATTTTGTTTTGTTCATAATTGATATATCATCACTGTATAAAACAGTTTTTGACATAAAATGTTGAATAAACATTTGTTGACTATATATGAATGACTTTTTATGGTTGTTAGTTAATGATTAAGTTAACTATATAAGGAAATTTAAGAATTGACTAAAAATAGATTGTATAATAATTGAAACCACACTCTATCCTGCCTGACATATATAATTTATATGCTTATATAATGATTTTGTTAATGTCCATAAAAATTTGCTAGCTCTTTCCTTACTTCAGAAAATATTCTACTGAATATAAATTCCTATATATTTACATTTCTAACATGAGCATAAATGAAGCAGAATAGCTTATCAGTATGTGTGCAAAAATTGTAGACCTGTGACCATTTATTTTGCTGTTACATTTATTTTGTGCTATTGTGCATCAAAACATATCTATTCCACCGGTACCATTTTGTCACGAAATATTTGTGCAGTGATAGACATCAAAAATTGGCATGTTTCTGTAGGTATTCCATTTCACTGTTGGCAGCTTTTGAACTTATATAAACTACTTTGCAATTCAAAGGATAAGAAAGAACTTGTGAGTTGATTTCAAACTTCTGAATAACCTCTGTTCAGCATGATGTTTACTTACTATGATCAAAGGACTATATTTCTTCAGGCCTAAGAGACAATACTCCCTAATCAGGTACTTCTCTTTCAAGAACTAAAATTACATCTATTTTATAAGATTCACTTTCTTTCAACCATCTTTTCAACTGAATTCTACCCCTGTAAAAGAAATAATTTCAAATTTCCTTGCCTTCAGAATAAATTGTCAAAGAACAACTCAGACTAGGTTCAAATAAAGGATGACATAATTTAACTTCATGTAAGTTAATGATATTCAATTTTATTTAAAAAATATTTTGTTTCACTTAATCTATGAAGTGCACTTAATAGTAAGTTTTCCTCTATTTCCTTATGTCTCTTTAAAATTCAAATTGAGTAATTTTCTATGCACAATTTCATCTTAATTAGTGTAATACCAATTATATTACTTTTACAGATTTTGTAACAGAGTGATCAAACACTGCACATTCATTTACTGCAAGTATCATGATTCACAGTTATATAAGGTTAAATGCATGCTTCTTCAACTGCCATCATCTGCACTGTGTTTCCCTGTTCACCCTGGCAACTCTGACTAAAGGAGCTTCCACAGTATTGGGTGCAGGAGACATTCATTCACCTTGATTTACTGACACATCAACTATTGATTTACTGAAAGAATGATACAATTCCTTAAGATAATCTAGATGTTGCCTATAAAGCATCACATAAATTATGAAGAAAAGCCATGAAATGTTTATATGGAAACTTCTGTTATTCTCACACAGTGAGAAAATTGGGGGGAGTAACTCAATCCAACTACATTACCACACCTTCAATTGGAGAGAAAGTTATTTCCATTTGCCCTATAATGGACAGAGCAATTTTATTATCATTAAGATGTTCTACTTTATACAATAAACAATAGAAATTTTGATCATCCAAAGGACTTGTATGCATGCATATGAGCATAACCAATGAATACAAAGAATAGGGGAATGAGGGAATGTGCTGGGGGTGAGGACAGCTGGAGAGAGGTAAATGGGGGGGGGGAAGAAGACTTAAGTAATACTTTGAACAATGAAGAATTTTTTTTAAAGAAAGAAATTTTGAAGATGCAGTATGTTATTTTCATAATAGTGCTTGTGCCTAGAGTTAATCTATTCCTATAAATGCCATAGAATTTTGGAGAGGAAATGGACATTAGAAAGTAATCATACAGGGATACAACCCTTTCATTTGACAGATGAGAAAACTAATGCCAAGTTTTTATTATCCCAATTTACATGAACTAGAACTGAAACTGGAATATGGGTTTCTCAATCTAGGGCACTTTCTACTCCATTAAATTCCCTTTATTATAAACTATGCCCTGCAAATTTTAATAGACATATAGGATTCAGTATAGGATTTTTTCATCACTAAGACAAGGGTTGTTGTTGGCATACAAAGTCAAAGAGGAAATAAAATGTTTGAAATTAACTGAATTTATGATAAAGGCACCAAGAAAAATCATAGAATATTAGTAAGGTATTCAGTCTGGTTGGGGGGAGGAATTCAGCTTGTTAGTTTCATAAGCCTTAATAAAGATGAGGTTGGAAAAAAATGAAAATGGTCCTCTTACATGACTTGTAGGCTAGCACTGAAATTTAATCTGAAAGAGAAACAGCAAGATACTGTGAACTATAGCAGTGACATTGAAATAAATAATCCTTATTTATGCTAGTTGGTAATTAGAGTTCTAATTAACTTGTATTTTTAATTTATTTCACTTTTTCAAAGGAACTGTTATTCTTGTAATCTTTTTCTCCTTTCACATCCAATAAAATCTAGGCTGATTACTTTTCAGAAAAAAAAACATTATTGATGGAGAATCTCTTCTATTAAAAATAATGCAAAAACAAAACAAAGAAAAACCTTCTTTACTATATCTGAAGGCTATGAATAAAAGGTACTCTGTCAAGTTTTGTTACCATGATATTTTATTAAAACACTAGAGGCCCGGTGCACAAAATTCGTGCATGGGGGAGGGATCCCCCTCAGCCAAGCCTGCACCCTCTCCAATCTGGGACCCCTTAGGCGATTTAGTCAGACATTCTTCTCACAATCCTGGACCACTGGCTCCTAATTGCTCACTTGCCTGCCTGGTCGCCCCTAACTGCCCCCCCACCAGCCTAGTCCAGTGGTCGGCAAACTCATTAGTCAACAGAGCCAAATATCAACAGAACAACGATTGAAATTTCTTTTGAGAGCCAAATTTTTTAAACTTAAACTTCTTCTAATGCCACTTCTTCAAGATAGACTCGCCCAGGCCGTGGTATTTTGTAGAAGAACCACACTCAAGGGGCCAAAGAGCCACATGTGGCTTGCGAGCCACAGTTTGCCAACCATGGGCCTAGTCCCTCACTGCCCCCCCCCCACCAGCCTAATTGCCCCCAACTGACCCCCCTGCAGGCCTGGTCACCCCACGCAGCCTACTTGTTCAGTTGTTTGGTCATCCCTTACTAACCCCCCTGCCAACCTGGTCACCCCATGCAGCTTGCTTGTTCAATCTTTGGTTGTCTCTAACTAACCCCCCTGCCGGCCTAGTCATAGACAGCCATCTTGTGAGGGCATGAGGGTTAATTTGCATAATACCTCTTTATTATATAGGATGATGTTGTGAATGGTTTCCTCATGTATTAACTGTACTTAAATTATCATTGTACATTTCTGAAAATCCTTGCCTTCTTTGCAAATATCATATGATCTAACATAAATATCCCATGTTCTATATCTGGCTCTAGTTTGTTTATGCCTAAGCATTAGCAGCCTACAGATCTAATTAGGCTGCAGAGAGAGGATATAAATTCATATGCAATGGTTTTTAACATTTGCCACTGATCACTGCCATCAGAGAAATGTACTACCTGATCTTGATACTGTGCAAATATACTATTTCTGTAGGTCCATATTTTAGCTGGCCAATCAATTCATATACAGAAGGAAAGAATAGTTCTTATTATCTCTTTTGATTAGACCACCAGGATTGTGCTCCTGGTAAATGCTTCAACTTTTATTTCCTAGAGGGAACCCTAGGAGATAATTTGGAGAGCAAAGCAGAAGTTGTAACATTTTTCTCTCTATCTCTGATGCACTAAGAATTAATTTACATTATTCACAGACTGGCCTTTCTTTGCCAGCAAAGAAGCTATAATTTATATTGCTTTATAAAAAGAATCCATTAGCAACATTAAAAATTGTCATGTCTCTAAAAATGTGGTGTGTAATTACCTAATACTGAATTATTTAAAGAAGAAAAACATATACCAAATTTAGCTCTAATATACTTGGCTATATGCCATATACCAGTAAATTCCATTAAGTTAACTATTTATCCTAAGCTTATAATTATTAAGTGATTCACTTTTCAAAATATTTCCCTTATGGTTACAGCATAAATTATAATAGAATCACCTTATAATAATAAAATTAAAAATCCATATACTCTCCTCCAATACAAGTAAACAAGTAAATGAAGCAAAAATATAGTAGTGTAAGTGAAAGTAGAAAACAAGTTTGAATTGAAAGGGTGCCTTTCCTAAATGTGGTGCCAAGCCAGCATCACTGACCTATGAACCAGGAGGTCACTGTTTGATTCCTGGTCAGGGCACATATCTGGGTTTGTGGGCTGGATTCCCCAGTGTGGGGCATGCAGGAGGCAGCTGATCAATGATTCACTCTCATCATTGCTGTTTCTATCTTTCTCTCCCTCTCCCTTCTTCTCTGAGATCAATAAAAATGTATTAAAAAATAAATGAGGTAATGACATTTGTTCATTATCATTTTGGTACTGTTTTCATAATCACTGAGTAAGAAAATGAAATAGCTTGAGCTATGTGTGTTTCAACCGTAAAAGAATAAATATTGCCTGAACTATTAGGGCTGTGGCAAAGGTATCTTAGTAGGGAATTTCTATGATCTTTGGAGTAGTGTCTTGGGTCATGTAATCCCCCTAGTTATCTACTTAAAGTGAATGTCATTTATATAGCAACTAGAGACCTGATGCATGAAATTCGTGCAAGAGTAGGCCTTCCATCCCCTGGCTGCCGGCACTGGCTTCCCTCTGGCACCTGAGACCTGGGCTTTCTTCCCACCACCAGCAGGGACCCGGTACCTGGGCTTCCCTCGCAGCACTGGCTTCATCCGGGAGGTGATCCGTAAGGACGTGCAGAAGGACGTCTGGTCTAATTAGCATAATATGCTTTTATTATTATAGATTGCTATTTACCAAAAGTGGTCTATATAAAGATGGCCACTCCAGATGATTCAGGGATCATAACAGAGATTATCATTGTGTGAGGCAGCAGAAAATGCTTGCCTTTACAGGGAATTTGGCTCCTATGGAAGACTAAAAATGCACTAAGTACCTAGTGCCAAAAATTGGTGATTCAGAATGGAACAAAGTTTCAAAAACACACTTTGATTCTCACTGGAGAATAGTTTTTTGCTAAATAAATCATCAAAACTATCATTTGTTAGATTTCTCTAAAAACAGAAAATGTAGGTCTTTAATTAGAATTCTTGGTGTTTCCTTTGCTTCATTCTAAAAATGCAGTTGAATACGATTGTCAAGATTGAAGATCAGGAAGAATCTAAAAACAAAACAAAACATATTGATGTCCTGATATTGTCTTTACTATTAACTCTTACAATAGAGAATGCAATTCTTTAACTCAGTTACCAAATTTGGAAAAACAAAATAAAATAGTGTTTTTATTACCCTATATTACCTGTACTAATCTCATTAACCATGTGTGTGGGTTTATTTTGTTTTTTAGATTTTCAGTTTTCTGCCTGTTTTTAATACTTAAAATAATTGAAGGTTGTTGAAAGATAATTTTCAGGGATGTATTTTACTTTTAATTTTTTTAACCTACAGATAGTTTTGATCACAGGCAGTGATTGTAGGAATAAAGCAAGAGGTGTGGGAGGAGGAGGGAGGGAATTATTTGGGGCAGGTAGAGAGTTTAGAATGGACAAGAATTGGTAATGTCTTATATATGGGGCCAAGGTCAAGGGATCACAAGGGATGTAAACCAGAAAGTACTAGAAGTCTGGGGCAAGGACAATATGGGTTCTATTTTTATGTTGATTTTGAAAGGTCTATGAGCAGCCAGTTGGAGATCTTTGGTATGTAGTTGAAAAACACACACATAGGTCTAAATATCTGAAAAGACATCTGACTAGCTTGAAGATAAATAATTGGAAATAATTGGCTAGCAGTGATAATTGAAATTGTGGAGTAAAGATTCTCTAGATCCTCTTAATATACATATGTATTCATATATACAACAAATACTTTTTAAAAAAATATATATTTTATTGATTTTTTACAGAGAGGAAGGGAGAGGGATAGAGAGTTAGAAACATCGATGAGAAAGAAACATTGATCAGCTGCCTCCTGTACACCCACTACTGGGGATGTGCCCATAACCAAGGTACATGCCCTTAACTGGAATTGAACCTGGGTCCCTTCAGTCCGCAGGCTGATGCTCTATCCACTGAGCCAAATGAGTCAGGGCAACAAATACTTTTGAGTGCCACACACAAAATGGTAAAAAGAACTTAACATTCATGCTGAAAACACAATAGTATTTAGAATGTATTCATTTAAAGTAGAATCTGTAATTTTGGCCATTGCCAGATCCTTTTAGATCCTAGATTTACACTTTTCTGGGAAAACAAAAAGGGAAAAAAAGCAATTGCTATAATACTTCTGGTAGGTTATGTATATATTTGTTACATATGTAGGTTGTTTGCTTAACTGAACTTTGTTCTAACACAGAGATTTGATTATTTGGATATTTCTTTCTCACGCCATAATCACACAACGTTTATTGTGACTTAAAGAAACTCAGTATTCCTCTTAGCTCTAAAGTTACCAAAGACACAATCTGAAGACCCACAGACATGAGGAAATCCTCTATCTATTATGCTCACAAATAGAGATAAAGTGTAATCTTGGGCAAACCAAATAACATTTTCCCCACCACCAGTAGTTCCTCTTATTGTCTTTTAGCATCTTAAAAGTATTATCTATATGTTCTTATGTTCATTTATTACAAATTTGCTCATAAGGGACCTGCTATTAGTCATATAGAAAGTTTATACTTCAGTCTGTAGAGTCATAATAAAGAAATAACATTTATGGTTTCATAAATTCTCACTAACCTGCAGTCCTGCAGGCTTAGAATCTGATTATTGTATAAAGCTGTTATTCAAAAGCAGTAGCTAAAGTGTACATTTTACTGGGAAATTGATTGTCACATATTGTTCAATGGTGGTACCTCATGCCTGGGGTAAGAATAGCTTTTTTTCATCTTATTTCATTTGTGCTCCTTAACACTTAACTGCCCTTTGTTAAAAACAAAGAGCATTAGCATACATTTTGTATGTGTGAATTATCTCCACCTTTTGGGTTGTTCCTAAGTGATTGGTTATTTGTAATCACCACTAATAAAGTCAAATTCTGTATCTCATTATTTAAACTTATTGATCATCAGGAAAGAAAAAGCACTGTGAGAACAAATTGTAATTAAGAGTCTATAGGGTACTATATTAGCTTAAAACATCTAAATAGGTTTCTCACAATAATTAAGGATAAATGTATCCCTTGATACATATACACAATGAAGAGCTTGGACTGTTGTATTCAGTTTCTTTTTTTTTAAATATATTTTATTGATTTTTTTTTTTTATAGAGAGGAAGAGAGAGGGATAGAGTTAGAAATATCAATGAGAGAGAAACATCAATCAGCTGCCTCCTGCACAACTCCCACTGGGGATATGCCCGCAACCAAGGTACGTGCCCTTGACCGGAATCGAACCTGGGACCCTTCAGTCTGCAGGCTGACGCTCTATCCACTGAGCCAAACCGGTTAGGGCTATATTCAGTTTCTTACACAGTAAAATAAAGGCAAGCTAATTGAAGTTAAACTTTATTTTAAAACAAAACTCATGTCTCTATGATACAATTCAGTGGGTAAAAAAACAGTGCTTCTAGCTGACAACATCCGATTCATTTCACAACACAATGGATTTGATATGTATAAAATATGAGCTAAAATATTTGGTGGCTGCATATATAAGAAAATTCTGTTTCCATCATTTCATTTTGGGCTATGTACACAGTAACTAGATCTTAGAAGAACAAGCAAACAAGCATGTTATTTAATAGCCATCGCATAAACAGGATTGTTTGATTATGGATAAAATACTACAGGTAGGATATTTTCTCATAGAATTATTTAAAGCTTCTGTTAATTTTATAAAATTTTCTTAAATACAATAGTGTTCCATTTAAAAAAATCACGATGGTCCTCAGATCCTGGCACACTATCTTTTTTATTTTTATTTATTTATTTTTTAAAATCTTTATTTTTGAAAGTATTACCCTTTTCCCCCATTCACTTCTCCTACCCCACTACCCCCACCCAGGCCTTCACCACCCTATTGTTTGTATCTATGGTTTATGCATATACACAGATGAGTTCATTGGTTGATCTCTTTCCAACCGCCCCCCCCCCGCCCCCCCCCCCACACACACACACTCCAGAGTGAAGGCCCTTGCCTTCGCTCTGAGGTTTTACAGTCTGATATTTCTATGTCTCTGGGTCTATTTTTGTTCATCAGTTTATGTTGTTTGTTATATTCCACAAATGAGTGACCTCATGTAATACTTATATTTCTCTGACTGGTTTATTTCGCTTAACACAATGCTCTCTAGGTCCATCCATGCTGCTGCAAATGGTAAGAGTTCTTTCTTTTTTAAAGCTGCATAATATTCCATTATTTAGATGTACCAGTTTTTAATCCATTCATCTGTTGATGGGCACCTAGGCTGTTTCCAAACCTTAGCTATTGTAAATTTCACTGCTATGAACATAAGGGTGCATATATTCTTTCTGATGAGTGTTTCTGATTTCTTGAGATATAATCCTAGAAGTAGGATCACTGGGTCAAATGGGAGTTCAGTTGAGGAAACTCCGAACTGTTTTCTACAGAGGCTGCACCAGTCTGCATTCCCACCAGCAGTGTACTAGGGTTCCCTTTTCTCCACATCCTTGCCAATATTGGTTGTTTGTTGATTTGTTGATGATAGCCATTCTAATAGGTGTCAGGTGGTCCCTCTTTGTCATATTGATTTGCATCTCTCAGATGATTAGTGACTTTGAGCATTTTTTCATAGGTCTCTTGGCCTTCTTCTGTATGTGCACTTTGGAGAACTGGCAAATTAGGTCTTTTGCCCACTTTTTATTGGGTGGTTTATCTTCCTTATGTTAAGTTGTTTGACTTCCCTATAAATTATGGAGGATAATCCCTTATCAGATATGTCATTGGCAAATATGTTCTCCCATGCAGTGGGCTCTTGTTATTTTGTTGATGGTTTCTTTTGCTGTGCAGAAGCTTTTTATATTAGATATAGTCCCATTTGTTTATTTTCTCCTTAGTTTACTTTGCCCTAGGACCATGGTCGGCAAACTGCGGCTCGCGAGCCATATGCGGCTCTTTGGCCTCTTGAGTGTGGCTCTTCCACAAAATACCACAGC
Organism: Plecotus auritus; assembly: GCF_963455305.1. Lineage (NCBI taxonomy): Eukaryota > Metazoa > Chordata > Mammalia > Chiroptera > Vespertilionidae > Plecotus > Plecotus auritus. The sequence goes on from NC_137784.1 coordinate 67,370,037, forward strand.
CTGGGCAAGTCTATTTTGAAGAAGTGGCATTAGAAGAAGTTTAAGTTTAAAAAATTTGGCTCTCAAAAGAAATTTCAATTGTTGTACTGTTGATATTTGGCTCTGTTGACTAATGAGTTTGCCGACCACTGTCCTAGGAGATGTATCTATGAGCATATTGCTATGAGAGATGTCTGATATTTTGCTGCCAATGGTTTCTTCTAGGATTTTTATGGTTTCATGTCTTACATTTAAGTCTTTTTTTCATTTTGAGTTTATTTTTGTGTATGGCATAAGTTGATGGTCAAGTTTCATTTTTTGCATGTATCTGTCCAATTTTCCCAACACCATTTATTAAAGAGACTGTTTTGATTCCATTGTAGACTCTTGCCTACTTTAGCAAATATTAATTGAGAGTAATGGCTTAGGTCGATTTCTGGGTTCTCTTTTCTGTTCCATTGATCTATATGTCTGTTCTTGTGCTTGTACCAAGCTGTTTGGAGTACAGTGGCTTTGCAATATAACTTGATATCTGGTATTATGATTCCTCCAACTTTGATCTTGGTCCTCAAGATGGCTGTGGCTATTCTGGGTCTTTTTTGATTCCATATAAATTTTTGGAGTGTTTGTTCTAGGTCTATGAAATATGCTGTTAGTATTTTTAAAGGGATTGCATTGAATTTATAGATTTCTTTGGGTAGTATGGTCATTTTAATGATGTTGATTCTACCAATCCATGAATACAGTATATTCTTTCATTTTCATATATCATCTTCTATTTTTTTTTTCCAATGTCCTGTAGATTTCTGAGTACAGGTCTTTTACCTCTTTGGTTTAGTTCATTTATAAATATCTTATTTTTTTGTTGCAATGGTAAATGGGATTGTTTGTTTAGTTTTCCTCTCTGGTAGTTTATTATTGGTATATAAAAATGACTTAGATTTCTGGGTGTTAATTTTATATCCTGCTATGTTGCTGAATTAATTTATTTGATGTAGGAGTTTTTTGATGGAGTCTTTACGGTTTTCTATGTACAATATCATATTGTCTGTGAATAATGACAGTTTTACTTCCTCTTTTCCAATTTGGGTGCCTTTTATTTCTTCCTCTTGTCCAATTACTATGGCTAGCACTTTTAGTACTATGCCAAACAGAAGTCATGAAAGTGGGCACCCCTGTCTTGTTTCTGTTCTTATGGGAAATGGTTTTACATTTTACCCATTGAGTATGATGTTGACTATAGATTTGTCATATAAGGCTTTTATTATGTTGAGGTATGATCCCTCTATTCTCACTTTGCTGAGAGTTTTTATCAAAAAAGTGTGTTGGATTTTTTTCCAATGGTTTTTCTGCAACTATTTATATGATCATGTGTTTTTTATCTTTCAGTTCGTTTATGTGATTTATCACCTTTATTGATTTACAGATTTTTACCAGTATTGCATCCCCAAAATAAATCCCTCTTGGTCATGATGTACGATCTTTTTAATGTATTGCTTGAGCCGATTTGCTAAAATTTTGTTAAGTATTTTAGCTACTATGTTCATCATGGATATTGGCTTGTAAGTCTCTTTCTTTGTAGTTTCTTTATCTGGTTTGGGGATTAGGGTAATGCTGGTATCATAGTAATTCTCTTTCTTTGTAGTTTCTTTATCTGGTTTGGGGATTAGGGTAATGCTGGTATCATAAAAAGAGATTGGAAGTGTCCCTTCCTTCTGAATTTTTTGGAATAGTTTAAGGAGGCTAGGTGTTAGTTCTCCTTTGAATATTTGGTAAAACTCTGCTTTGGAGAGTGGCTACAGAGCTTGGACAGGTTCAAGCCTCAGACTGATGATAGGGCATGATCCTCTTGTGGCAAAGCCACATACAAGTCTCAGCTTGGAGGGCAAAGCCCTCCCAGCACAATTATAGCCAAAGGCTATGGTTGTATGTAAGCTTGACCTTATAGTCTGTCCTTTTAGTGCTAGGTAGCTGAGGGATGTGGGCTGTGGGAGGTAGAGCAAGTGCTGCCAAAACTAAGCTTGATTGAGTTCAGAGAATTGCAATAACAGGAAAGAAGCAGATTTGAAACTTGCAAGAACATTGTACATATCTTGACAACTCCATGGTTTTGCTTTCTGACTATAAAATAAAGATTCAGCTTACAGGTGGGGTTACTGTGATCCACCTGGCCCCAACTATATTCTCTTGTCTGTTTTCTTTAATCCTTCACCAACCCTCCTCAGGTTAACCACTGGCTGTGCTGGACGTGGTTCACTCTGCTGTGAAGCCATCAGGACCAGGGCTTGGTTTGCTGGCAGTTTATTATTATTATTATTATTGCTTCAATTTCATTAGCAGTTATCAATCTATTCATATTTTCTGATTCTTTCAGATTGAGTTTTGGAAGATTGATTTTTTTTCTAGAAATATATCCATTTGGTCAAGATTGTCCAGTTTATTGGAATAGTATACTTTATGATCCTTTGTATCTCTGTGGGGTCAGTTGTTACTTCACCTCTTTAATTTCTGAATTTTTATTTTTATTTGGGTCTTCACTCTTTGTTTCTTGGTGAATCTGTCAAGAGGTTCATCAATCTTGTTTATCCTTTCAAAGAACCAGTCTTGGTTTTATCGATCGTTTATTTCCATTCTGATCTTTAGTATTTCCTTCTTTATACTTACTCTGGGCTTTTCTTCTTGCTCTGCTTCTAATTCTTTAAGTTGTTGGGTTAGATCACTTATTACAAGTTTTTCTTCTACTTTTTTTTGTCTGCTAAGCTTCCGATTTCACCTTCAATTTTGAATGATAGCCTTGCTGGATAGTGTTCTTGGATTCAGTCCATTGCTTTCCATCACTTTGTATACTTCATTGCATTCCCTTCTGTCCTGACATGTTTTTGCTGAGAAATCAGTTATAGTCTAATGCAGGGGCCCTCAAACTACGGCCCGCGGGCCACATGCAGCCCGCCGGGGACATTTATCTGGCCCGCGGGGTGTTTTTGCCGCCACTGCTTGTCCTGCTTAGCAACCGACTTGTCCCGGGCCCGCAGTGCGCATGTGTGGAATGTGCACCGCACTCTCCGACTCCCCTCCTCTTTCGACTCCTCCTCTCAGTCTCAGGTGTGATCTGACGAGTCATGGAGCTTGCCTGTGCAGAGCCTGCTGCTGCCTGAGGACCGAGGTAAGAACAAGTTAGGATTTATTTTTTTTGAAGTTAAGAGCTCTATTTTTTTATTTTTATTTTGCAGTTAGTAGGGCCTTTTTTTGCGGTTAAGGGGGGCCTTTTTTTCTGAAGTTAGGAGGTCTTTTTTTTTTTTTTTTTTTGCAGATGGGGGTGCCTTTTTTTTGAAGTTAGGAGAGTCTTTTTTTAAAAAAAAGTTGGTTAGTTGGTTGGGGGTGGTTTCTAGGGGGGTTGCATCACAGTGATAACGCAAATAGTCAGCACTCAGTGGTAATGCAAATGGTCAGCGCTCAGAGGTAATGCAAATGGTCAGTGCTCAGTGGTAATGATAATTGTAAGTGCTCAGTGTTAATGCAAATGGTCAACGCTCAGTATTAATGCAAATTGTCAGCGGTCAGTGTTATCGCAAATGGTCAGCAGTCAGTGTTAATGCAAATGGTCAGTGCTCAGTGTTATCGCATGGGGGCCCCAAACTGGTAATCTGCCTAGGGCCCCATGGGAACTTAATCCGGCTCTGCAGACAGCTGAGGAGTAGGAAACCCAATTTAATTGACCGTAAGTGCATTTATATTTTGATTGCTATTCAGTTGTGTATGGTGTTGTATGTTGTGTGCTGTGTAAGCCCCGGTTCACACTGTTGCGATCTCTGAGCAGTGCGAGTTCAGCAATATGCTTGTATGGCTGAACTCACATTAGATCCGGAAGAAAAAAGGCATACGTGCCTTCTTTTTTCCTGCAGTGGAATCTGATTGCATGGGTCTTCTCACCCATGCGATCACATTCCTGTGCCAGTTCACAGATTGCAGTGCGGTTCGCACAGGGTAGTGTGAACTGGAAAGGTGGTGGAGGAACCGACTCTGTAATCGTGCCGGTTCCCGCACCGCACCAGTGTGAGCCTGTGGTAAAAGCGGAGTTCCACCAATATGGGCACTGGTGAGGCTGAAATGATGTGGACTGGCAAGGCTGAACTGATGGACACAGATCAGACTGCATTGATGAGCACTGATCAGACTGCATTGATGGGCAGTGCAGTCTATATGTCTCTGTGTGGGCAAAGTTATTGCTGGTATATTGTTTTTGTAGCACTGTATATATATATATTGGTATTTTACTAATAGCAATTTGGAATCCCTAGGAAACAATGATATCAAGAAAGAGAAAAATTGACTCAGAGTGTAGGATATTCAAAGAACAGTGGACTTATGATTACTTTTTCATGCAGTACAAGGAAAGAGCTGTGTGTTTGATATGCCAGAATATAGTGTCTGTGTTCAAAGAATATAATTTGCGTCGACACTATCAAACTCAACATAAAGATAAATATGATTGTTTGGTCGGAGAAGTGAGAAAAGATAAAATATTAAAACTGAAAAATACATTGACAACTCAGCAAAATACTTTTGTGAAGCAGAAGCAGCTAAATATTTCATTACTGCGAGCAAGTTTTCAAGTTGCCAAGCTAATAGCATGCACTGGCAGACCATTCATGGAGGGAGAATTTGTTAAAGAATGCCTTTTTTCTGTTGCCAAAGAGATGTGTCCAGAGAAGGCCGATTTATTTAGTACAGGGAGTCTTTCAGGACCTACAATTACATGAAGGATTGAAGAAATGGGAGACAATTTGCATCAGCATTTGCAAAACTCCGCAAAAAAACTTTCCTATTTTTCCTTGGCACTCGACAAAAGTAATGATGTTCGTGATTCTGTACAACTTCTAATTTTTATTCCTGGGACGAATGACTATTTCGAAGTCACATAAGAGCTTGCTGCACTGAAAAGCATCAAAGGAACAACTACAAGAGAGGATAGATATTTATGAAAAGGTTTGCCAAACTGTGAATGGTTTGGAGCTGGACTGGGCTAAACTAGCTAGTGAGGCAAATGATGGTGCTCCTAGCATGGTGGGGTCTAAGAAAGGAGTAATTGCTCACATTAACCAAGAGATGGACAAACATAACCATTCTCATCCAATAGCCATACACTGCCTCATCCACCAACAAGCACTGTGTAGTAAATCACTGAAGTGGGACTCCGTTATGAAAATTGTGGTATCTTGTTTTAACTTCATTAGAGCTAATACACTAAACCACAGACAATTTCAGGAATTTCTGTCTGAGCTAAATGTTGCCTATGAAGATGTTCTGTACCACACAGAAGTCCATTGGCTGAGTCGAGGGAGAGTTTTGAAACATTTCTATGACTTACTTCCACAGATTACAGCTTTTCTGCTTTCAAAAAACAAAGAAGTACCAGAGCTCAGTGATGCAGAATGGAAATGGCACCTTGCCTTTCTGACAGATGTAACAGAGCTACTCAACAGTTTCAATGTGCAACTTCAAGGAAAGCAGAAGCTCATCTGTGATATGCAATCACATGTGAAAGCATTTGAAGTAAAATTAGGCCTCCTCATCAAACAAGTGAAGGAGGAAAATTTCTGCCTTCTCCCCACAACTCAAAATCTGTTAGCGGAAAAACCATTGGTTGCATTCCCAAACAAAAGATGTGTGGATTCACTGGAAAAGTTGCAAAAGGAGTTCCAATTTAGATTTAAAGAGCTTCATCTCCATGAACAGGACATACAGCTTTTCCGTAACCCATTTTATATTGACATTGAAAATGTGGATACAATTTACCAAATGGAACTGGCTGAACTGCAGAATTATGACTCTCTGAAAGACGCATTCAAGTCAAGCAGCCTTCCTAATTTCTATGCATCTCTCCCCTCTGAGACATATCCTAATCTCAGGAACCATTCACTCAAAATGGCAACCATCTTTGGCAGCACTTATGTCTGTGAACAGACTTCTTCCAGAATGAAACATCTGAAATCTCCAACCAGATCTAGACTAACTGATGCACACTTGCATCACTTGTTACGACTAGCAGTGACAAATATGGAACCGGACATTGACCATCTCATTAGCCAAAAGCAGGCCCATAGTTCCCATTGAAATACTGGTAACTTTGTTGATTTAACTTTACTTGTTCTTCATTTTAAATATTGTATTTGTTCCCGTTTTGTTTTTTTACTTCAAAATAAAATATGTGCAGTGTGCATAGGAATTTGTTCATAGTTTTTTCTTTTTAAACTATAGTCCAGCCCTCCAATGGTCTGAGGGACAGTGAACTGTCCCCCTGTTTAAAAAGTTTGAGGACCAGGAGAAACCAAGATGGCGGCATAGGTAAGCACCTAAACTGCTGCCTCGCACAACAATTTCAAAACTACAACTAAAAGACAGAACGGACACCATCCAGAACCACAGGAAAGCTGGCTGAGTGAAAATTCTACAACTAGAAGGAAAGAGAAAAGCTCACAGAGAATTGGAGGTATGGCAAAGGGTCTTTGTGCGTGCAGAGAGGAAGGGCGGCTGAGAGCCTGGCTGACTTTCTCTGGCGGAAGGGGGAAGGAAGCCCCCGACCGCACTGAACCTCAGTTCTGACTGCACTGAACCCCAGTTCCGGGTGAACCTCTGGGGACCCACGCTCTTACGGGGGGAGTCTGGACTCTCGGGCAGAGACTCGGGAGCCGGGGAAGGCAGAGGTCTGAAGGAGCACGCGTGCCAGTGCGCACAAAGGCTGCGGAGGTTGCCACAGGCTTTCCCTAGTGGAAGGGAGTCATAGGCTCCTGACTGCACTGAGCCCCAGTTCTGACTGCACTGAACCCCAGTTCCAGGCAAGCCCCTGGGAACCCACGCTCTTGTGGGGGGAGTCCGGACTCTCGGGCGGAGACTCGGGAGCTGGGGAAGGCATAGGTCTACGAGTGCACGCAAGGGCAAGGCTAACAGGAAGCCAAGACTGTCTGCTCCGCCCTGAGACTCCACCCCATCCAAGCTGAGCACAGAGGCTATTGCAATTTGGCAAGTCTAATCCTATAAGGCTGTCTCCAGCACTGAACTTCTCCCAGCATAGACACAGCTGATCCTTACAGCCAACTGGCCTGGAGGTCAATTCCTCACAGTGATACCAACATTAATCAAGACATCATTACAACAAGGCTGTACACACAGTCCACAAAGGGGTGCACCAAGAGTGTCCACCTCAGGTTAACTGGGGAGGCCGACCCACTGGGCCATAAGAAACCTAGCACACAAATTTACCCTACCAACTCAGGGAAGCAGTGAAAATGTGGCATCAAAGAAACAGATCACAAACGAAAGAAATGGAGGAAAACAAACGACTGGATATAGAATTCAAAACCACGGTTATAAGGCTTTTCAAGAATATCCTAGAAAAGGCCGATAAATATAACGAGACCCTCGAAGATATGAAAATGGACTAACTAGAAATTAAACATACACTGACTGAAATAAAAAATATTATACAGAGACCCAAAAACAGACTAGAGGAATGCAAGAATCAAGTCAAAGAATTGAAATACAAAGAAGCAAAAAACACTCAACTGGAAAAGCAAAAAGAAAAAAGAAAAATCCAAAAAGTTGAAGATAGTGTAAGAAGACTCTGGGACAACTTCAAGCGTACCAAGATCAGAATTATGGGGGTGCCAGAAGAAGAGAGAGAGCAAGATACTGAAAACCTATTTGAAGAAATAATGACTGAAAACTTCCCCCACCTGGTGAAAAAATAGACTTACAAGTCCAGGAAGCGCACAGAACCCAAAACAAAAGGAATCCAAAGAGGACCACACCAAGACACATCATAATGAAAATGCCAAGAGCAAAAGACAAAGAGAGAATATTAAAAGCAGCAAGAGAAAAACAGTTAATTACCTACAAGGGAGCACCCATACGACTGTCAGCTGATTTCTCAACAGAAACTATGCAGGCCAGACGGGAGTGGCAAGAAATTTTCAATGTGATGAATAGCAAGAACCTACAACCAAGATCACTCTACCCAGCAAAGCTATCATTCAGAATTGAAGGGCAGATAAAGAGCTTCACAGATAAGAAAAAGCTAAAGGAATTCATCACCACCAAACCAGTATTATATGAAATGCTGAAAGGTATTCTTAAAGAAGAGGAAGAAGAAAAAAGTAAAGATAAAAATTATGAACAACAAATACATATCTATCAACAAGTGAACCTAAAAATCAAGTGAATTAAAAACCTGAGGAACAGAATAATCTGGTGAATATAATAGAATCAGGGGCATAGAAAGGGAGTGGACTGATAATTCTCAGGGGGAAAGGGGTATGGGGGGTTCAGGAAGAGACTGGACAAAAATCATACACCTATGGTTGAGGACAGTGGCGGGGGAGGTAAGGGCAGAAGGTGGGGTGGGAACCGGGTGGAGGGGAGCTATGGGGGGAAAAAGGAGAAACAATTGTAATAATCTGAATAAAGATTTATTTTAAAAATAAAAATAAAATAAAAATAAAAAAAATAAAAAGTTTGTTGACCCCTGGTCTAATGGAAGGTCCCTTTTAGGTAACTTTCTGTTTTTCTCTTGCAGCCTTTAATATTCTTTCTGTGTCTTATATATTTGCCCATTTAATTGTGATAGTCTTGGTGTGGGTCTTTTGGGGTTCATCTAAGGCAGTGGTCGGCAAACTCATTAGTCAACAGAGCCAAATATCAACGGTACAATGATTGAAATTTCTTTTGAGAACCAAATTTTTTAAACTTAAACTTCTTCTAATGCCACTTCTTCAAAATAAACTTACCCAGGCCGTGGTATTTTGTGGAAGAGCCACACTCAAGGGGCCAAAGTGCCACATGTGGCTCACGAGCTGCAGTTTGCCAACCACAGATCTAAGGGACTCTCTGTGCTTCTTGAACTTGTGTGACTTTTTCTTCCCCATGTCTGGGAATTTTTCTGTCATTATTTCTTTAAGTAGGTTTTCTATTCCTTGCTCAGCTTCCTATTCTTCTGGAACCCCTAATACGTGGATGTTTTTTGTTTCAAGTTGTTCCAAATCTCTCTTAGACTATCCTCCTGGTTTTTATTTTTTATTTATTTATTTATTTTTCAATTTCTGCTCTGCTTGGATGTTTTTTCTACCTTGCCTTCTAACTTGCTGATTTGGTCCTCAGCTTCTTCTAGTCTACTCTTAAAACCTTCCATTGTGTTCTTTGTTGCATTTATGTCTTTCTTCATTTCTTCTTGATTCTTATTCATATTGGTGAAATTCTCATTAAGCTCCTTATAATTCTCATTGGGTTGCATGTATTTTTCATCCTGATGTTTGAGCATCCTTATAACCATTACTCTGAATTCTTTCTCTGACAAATTACATGTCAGAGACAGCAATTACATGTCTTCATTTTATTTAGTTCCTTTTCTGGTGATTCCTCCTTTTCTTTCCTTTGGGGATTGTTTCTTTGTCTCCCAGTTTTGCTGTCCCTTTGTATTTGTTTCTATGTCTTAGATCAAACTCATATCACCCAGATTTTTTGGAGGTGGTCCTACATAGTAGGTTTTTTTGTGGGACTCAGTGGTTTAGTATCTCAAATCTCCTGAACTGGGTGTTGTAGAAAAGCCCTCAACTTGAGTTATTTGGATTCTCCTGATGTACTGGGTCTTGAATGTTATTGACCCATTTGTGGATGAAGTCTTCCCACAGGTTGTCTGACTATGTGACTAACACCTGACCTCATCATGCAAGATTTTGTGAATGTGCTTGGGGTCCAAGTTCCTGTGGCAAGGGTCACATGAGGTCTCACTGGTGTGTGACTCACTGTGAGGTTCTGGAGCCCAAGGCCAGGGAGGCAGGGGTCCTGGGGTCTGTGGCTGAGTTGGTTTGACTAGGGCTGGACTGGAATCATTTAGTGAGTCACTGCGGGGATCCCAAAGCCTGCAGCCAAGGAGGTGGGTGTCCTGGAGTCTACAGCTGAGGCAGTGCAACTATGGCTGGGATGGCATACACTCTGAAAATCACTATGCAGTCTGGGGTGCTATTCTAGGCCAGCTTGGGTGGTGATGAGTCTGGGCTCCTTGCCATGGCCCCTCTCCCCTTCAATATGGCATGGTTTCCATGCCTGAGCTGTGCCGCCCAGGCAGTGCCCCAGCCATAGCAGGGGCTCTCCATCCAGCATAGTCTAGTCTGCCAGCCCGCAAGACACCTGCAAGATCTAACTGTCCCTCACTCACACACACCCACCATGCACATTTGCACATTCCTCTCTCACTTCCTTACTCACACTCTCTGCCTCACTCCTGTCCTGCCAGCCATCATCTTCCTATCCACTCACCCTATCTTTTTAAATGAGTTGTCTGTAAGAACAAATAAACCTTCATGTCTAAGTATTAAAAAAAAAAAATCCCTCAATCAAGTTTTATTGTTAACATCCTTATTTTCTTACTCCTTTGGTAATATTTTTTACAAATTTGAATTTTAAAGACCTAAAGTCTAAGTTTTAAAAAGCTTAAAATTCTACTTAATTTTAAAACTACATTTATTCTAGTTTCCTTTTTTTGAAGAGCTTATATAATATTTTTCTCATTCTGTGAAAGTAAAGTGCAGCTTTATCTCTTGCTTTTTTGATGCTACTTTTCCCTTACATTGAAAACTTATTTTCAGGCAATAGTATAATTTCTTTTTCTATAACATTTGAAAAACTGGAATACTTTAATATTCATAATATTTTGAATTTGTGAACTATATTGGACAAGAGATGAATGAATAGAATATTTTTTATAGGAATTGAGCTTATCTAAATAGATGTCCATAAATCAGGTAAGCAATTCTCAAATGGAGAATATTATTTAAAAACTAGAGGCCCAGTGCATGAAATTTGGCAGTTGGACACCCCTCTCACAATCCAGGACTGCTGGCTCCCAACCACTCGCCTGCCTGCCTTCCTGATTGCCCCTAACCGCTTGTGTCTGCCAGCCTAATCACCCCCTAACCACTCCCCTCCTAGCCTGATTGATGCCAAACTGCTCCCCTACTGGCCCAATTGCCCCCCACTGCCCTCCCCTGCTGGCCTGGTCACCCCTAACTGCCCTCCCCTGCCGTTCTGGTCGCACCCAACTGCCCTCCTCTGCAGGCCTGGTCAACCACAACTGCCCTCCCCTGCAGGCCTGGTCCCCCCTCAACTGCCCTCCCTTGCTGGCCATCTTGTGGCGGCCATCTTGTGACCATATGGGGGTGGCCATCTTGTGCAAGGCCGTAATGGTCAATTTGCATATTACCTCTTTATTATATAGGATGTAGCTTAGAAAAAAATTGAACATCATTCAACTCAAAATGTTCCTTTAGTATTTCTGGTCTAAACTAAAGTTTACATTTCTCTCTTTTATGTTGTAATTTTTCATTTTTTAACATTAGCAGAACTGCTTTTGTCTAACTTTTTAAAAATGTCTTCTGCTATATCATGTTTTAAAAGAAGTTGCATCATTAATCAATCAACACAATCTGTTTAGTGGCTATATGCTCCAGGCACCATTCTGGGCACAGGTGGTCTTCATTAGGTCACTAAAGTATCATTCATGTTAAACTAATGAACTGCATCTTGTGAAAGTATTTTTCTTTTCTGTTGCCCAATGTCCAAGAAATGCTGAAAAATATATATTTAAAAATGAGTAGATTTGAGCCACTACCAAGTTATGCTTTCTAATGATCAGAGCTCTTGGTGCCTTTGGGCAGTTTGTTTTTTTTTTTGTTTTTTTTTTAATTATCCTTGTATTATTTCTCATTACATTATTCTCAGAAGCTGATACAACTTTTTCAGTCTCTTCAAATTCCTAGTCCCCACCCTATACCACTTAAAAGCCATATCTCAACTACTGTTTTTAAAAGGAGATTATGGTGATTTAAACTGTGTTTTCTTACCTTCCCTTCCTCTGCACTTCAGAATATTAAGTTTTTCCTTTCACTGTCTTTTTTTGTTCCTGTCTTTGAGGAAGATATATATCTCTCCTTTCAGTTCCCCTATTTTGCATATTTAAGTCATTTTTTCTCTGTGGCTTTCTATATTTTTATGCATGCTCAGTTATTCATTAATTATTAAACATATAAAAATTCTAAACATCTTAATATCTGCTTTTCTCTCAGACATATGGCCAAACCATTCGCTTTCTTGCCTTCAAATTATTTAAAGTATCATTCTATAACTGCTACTAAAAGACATCAACCTTTTAACTTATTAAAACCTGAAATTATTTTTTACAGCTTTATTATTTTATGTTCTCAAAGAAAATCACTGTTTACCAATCTCAACTGTTTTTTCTAAATTCATAGCTTCATGGAAATACTTGGTGTATTAATTTTTTTTTACTGTCCTCATTTTATATGGTTCTCTTCTCTCTGAACATTTGTGGTATTCCACTATTAACAGTTTTTAAATTGTGGAAAATACAAATAACATAAAATATACTCCTTAATAAATTTCAGTATGCATTTCAGTAGTATTAAGTACAGGTACACTTTTTTTCATCCACCTACACCCCCCATCTTCAGAAAACTTTCATCTTGCACACTGAAATTTTCTACCTAGTAAACAATAATTGTCCATTCCTCCCTTACCTCAGCCCCAGACAACCACCATTCTACTTTCTGTATCTGAGTTTCACTATTCTAGGTACCTCAGAGAAGTGAAATCACACACAATTTGTCTTTCTGGCTTATTTCATTTAGGATAATATTCATCCATGTTGTATTTTATATTAAAATTTCCTTTCTTTTTAAGTCAGAATAACATTTCATTATTACATTTTATTTATCTGTTTATTTATTGATGGATGTTTCAGTTGCTTCCACTTATTGGCTATTCTGAATAATTCTATTATGAATATGAGTGCACAGATATATCTTAGTGACCCTGCTTTAAATTCATTTGGGTGCATATCTAAAAGAGGAATTTCTGTGTCATATGGTAATTTTACTTTTAATTTTGAGAAAATGTCATATTGCTTTCACTAATGGTTGCAACATTTTACATTCCCACCGATGGTGCCCAAGGATTCCAATTTCTCTCTATTCTTGTCAACACTTGTTTTCCATTGTTTTTTTTTTTTTTTATATATATTTTATTGATATTTTACAGAGAGGAAGGAAGAGGGATAGAGAGCTAGAAACATCAATGAGAGAGAAACATCGATCAGCTGCCTCCTGCACACCTCCCACTGGGGATGTGCCCGCAACCAAGGTACATGCCCTTGACCGGAATCGAACCCGGGACCCTTCAGTCCACAGGCCGACGCTCTATTCGCTGAGCCAAGCCAGTTTCGGCTGTGTTTTTTTGTTTGTTTGTTTGTTTGTTTTAATAGCAGCCATCCTAATGGGTGTCAAGTAGTATATCAATGTGGGTTTGACTTGCATTTCCATAAAGCTTAAGGCCATTTGTATATCTTCTTTGGAGAAATGTATATTGAAGTCCTTTGCCCATTTTTTATTTATTCTTTTTTCTATTGAGCTGTAAGAGTTTTTATATATTTTGTATTAACGCTGTATCAGATATATAAATTACAAATAATTTCTCCCATTCCGTGGGTTGCATTTTCACTCTGTGATTGTGTGCTTTGATGCACAGAAGTTTTAAATTTTTATGCAGTGCAGTTTATGTATTTATTTGTTGACTGTGCTTTTGCTGTTTTATCTGAGAAATCATTATCAAATCTAAAATCATGAAGTTCTTCTACATTTTTCTTTTAAGTGTTTAATAGTTTTACCTTTTGTGCTTAGGTCTTTGATGCATTTTGAGTTAGTTTTTGTATATGGTGTAAGGAAAGGTTCTATTTTCATTATATTGCATGCATATATCATGTTTTTCAACACCATTTGTTGAAAAGATGATCCATTCTCCATTAAATGATCTTGACATCCTTTTAAAAAATCATTTGAGCATATAGGTGAAGAATTATTTCTGGGCTTATTTATTCTGTAGGTTTATTTTATTCCAATAGTTTTTATATTTATGCCAGTAACACACTACTTTGATTACTGCAGCTTTGAAATAAATTTTGAAATCTGGAAGTGTGAAACTTCTGATTTTCTTCTTTTTTGTCATTGTTTTGACTTTTTGGTGTTTCTTGAGAATCCATATGAATTTTAGGATAAATTTTTCTATTTAGGCAAAAAACACCATTAGGATTTTGATAGGGATTGCACTGAATCTTCAGATCACTTTGGGCATTATTGATATATATACAATATGAAGTCTTCCAATGCATGAACACAAGATGCTTTTAATTTTTGTGGCTTCCTTAATTTCTTTCAGCAAAGTTATGTAGTTTTCACTGTATCATTTTTTTTGTCTCCTTAGATAAGTTTATACAAAAGGTTGCAGGTTCAATTCCCAGTCGGGGCACATATGGGAGGTGATCTATGTTTCTCTCTCCTCTCTCTCTCTCTCTCTCTCTCTCTCTCTCTCTCTCTCTCTCTCTCTCTCTTTCTCTTTCTCCCTTCCTGTCTCTAAAACATATCCTCTCTTGAGGATTAATTTTAAAAATTACGTACCTCAGACATATCACATAACAAGTATTATGATACTCTCTTTTGCAAATATCAGTCCTTAAATTCATTAATTTATTTTTAATTTAACATATATTTATTGAATTCTGCCTACTAAGTTCTTGGCATTGTTCTAGGTACTGAACATATTACAGTGAACAAGATAGACAACAGTCTCTACTCCCATGGAAATACACAATAAATATACTAAAAATAGTGTATTAGAATGTATTTATGTGCTGTGGAAAAACTAAAGCAGTAGTACCACTTGAAAGTGGGTAAGTCATATTTTAAATGATATACTAAGGTAGGCCTCATTTATAAGGTGGCATTTGGACAAAGTCTTGAAGAAGAAGAAGAGAGGCTCCTCCTATAGCATCTTGCAGCTCTTTCCCAGCACATTGGTGGGCTGCTGAAGTGATGTGATTGGAAGGTAACTTGGTGAAGAACATTTACAGTAATAGGGAACAGGCTGTGTAAAGTCTATGAGGCAGGAACATGTCTAGTGTGTAGGATAACCAGTATGAGGCTATAATGGCTAAGCAATTTAAGGAAGGGGAGAATGTGAGTATGAAAGATCAGAGAGAGAAGGAAGGGCCAGATCATGTACAGATTAGAAGGTTACTCTTAGGAATTGTGACTGAAGATAGCAAGACCAACTAGAAAGCTAATCTACAATTCTTGGCAAGAGCTGTTGGTGGCATGGACCAGTGTGCTAACAGTGGAGGCAAAGACAGTGTTCAGATTCTCTTTATGTATTTCCAACAATAATTAATGGCTTCTCTACATCAGAAGTTAATTGTCACATTAAAATATAATAATGTATGATGAAAATATGTAAGTATATTTATATATCCATAAATGTATAACTGAAGCTGCTAATTATTAATATACTAGCATAGGGTGTCCCAAAAATGTATACACATACTTTGAATAATTATAAAGGCAGTATATGAAAATCATTTCATTCTCAAAATTGAGCAATCAGCTGTTAAAATGTTTATACACTTGCCCTAACCGGTTTGGCTCAGTAGCTAGAGCGTCAGCCTGTGGACTCAAGGGTCCCAGGTTCGATTCCAGTCAAGGGCATGTACCTTGGTTGTGGGCACAATACCCAGTGGGGGGTGTGCAGGAGGCAGCTGATCAATGTTTCTCTCTCATCAATGTTTCTAACTATCCCTCTCCCTTCCTCTCTGTAAAAAATCAATAAAATAGATTTTAAAAAATAAAAAAAATAAAATGTTTATGGACTTTTTTGGACACCTGTATATAATAAGGTATAATAAATAAGTGTGTTTTTTTTAATATATTTTATTGATATTTTACAGAGAGGAAGGGAGAGGGATAGAGAGCTAGAAATATCAATGAGAGAGAAACATCGATCAGCTGCCTCCTGCACACCTCCCACTGGGGATGTGCCCGCAACCAAGGTACATGCCCTTGACCAGAATCGAACCCGGGACCCTTCAGTCCACAGGCCGACGCTCTATCCACTGAGCCAAACCAGTTTTGACAATAAGTGTTTTTTTAAATGAGTGTTTCCCAGTACAGCAAATCAGTAACTAACATAATTTATTTTTGTATCACATGTAAATGTTTATATGTAAAGTAAATATATTTGTCATGTTACTAATATGTTATATTGTAAATCAATAAAGGAAACATTCCTTACCAATTTTTACCCAAATATATATATATATATAGTACTTGAAAGCCTTGCAAGCATGATGGGAAATGTTTTGTTTTGTTTTGTTTTGTTTTGTTTTGTTTTGTTTTCTCTTGCTGGCTCTTGAGTATGAAGGTTTAGATACTTAGGATATACAAGGAAGACAATCAGCTTGATTTGGGTCATACTGCTAATAAAGACCCTATGTATGAGGTGATAATAATTATATTTTGGGACACTGATGAGGTTTGAATTATTTTTACAATGCAAGAAATGATATTATGTATCTGTTTCATTTACAAATCACACTGAAAATGATAAGTAACTCAGTAAATCTCTTTCTCTTAAGCTCATATGCAATCAATGAATCTAATGAATAAAGAAATTAAATCCAGAACTTATATAGGACAGTGAGGAATTAATGACTTTCAATATCAGAATCTCCTTTCAGAGGGTTCTTACAAAAATATGCTGATATACATTGTGGGGTGGAAATAGTCTTGGAAGAGCCACTGTCCTATTCTTTTTCTTTTCTTTTTTTTTTTTTTTTTTTTTTTTTTTTTTTTGTAACAAGCAATCCTTGTTGCTTTCCTTTCATGGTGAACAATAACCAGTCCTCAATTTTAAACTGTTTTAAACTGAATCCTATATAATAAAAGGGTAATATGCAAATAGACCAAATGGCAGAACAACCGAACAACCATTCAAAGCATAATATGCTAATGATATGCTAAGGATGCTCAGCCACTCGCTGTGACATGCACTGACCACCAGGGGGCAGATGCTCCAACTGGTAGGTTAGTTTGCTGCTGGGGTCTATCTGATCAGGACTGAGCGGGAGCCCTCTGGCGGTCCCTCCTCAGCCCAATTGTGCACCAGTGGGATCATTCAGCCTGGCCTGTGCCCTCTCACAATTTGGGACCCCTCGGGGGATGTCGGAGAGCTGGTTTCAGCCCAATCCCACAGGCCACTCCCCCTGGGAAGGCACCAGACGCAGGGCTCATGGCTGGCGAGTGCTGCTGTGGCAACGTGAGCCTCTCCCAATCGGGACTGATTGGGCGTGAGC
This sequence comes from Plecotus auritus, assembly GCF_963455305.1. Taxonomy (NCBI): domain Eukaryota; kingdom Metazoa; phylum Chordata; class Mammalia; order Chiroptera; family Vespertilionidae; genus Plecotus; species Plecotus auritus. The sequence goes on from NC_137784.1 coordinate 67,387,261, forward strand.
ATGCAGCAGGCACAGTGGGGCCAGGATGAGCAGGATCGGCAGGTAGGAGCTGCAGGCAGCATTGGACTGTGGGTTTCAGCTTGATCCCTGCAGGCCACCCAGAGGAACCCCACCCATGCACGAATTCGTGCACTGGGCCTCTAGTATGTTTTATAATGAACTGAACTACAAAAAAACATATTCACCATAGTCTTTCCCATTCTATATTAAATATTACTTGGTTTAGTAGCTATTAATAACCTATTAAAAATGTGAGAACAAGGACTTAGCTTTAATTACCTATTTGTAACAGAAATGAAATAACTCTAAAAGTAAAGCCAGTGTCCCAAGTTTCCATACCATGGTAGAGCTGGGTCCAGTATAGTATTAGGCTAGTTGCAGTCCATTAGTTCATTGCATGGCATCCACATGGCCTTGAAACAAGTGGGTGAATGCAGGAGCATGAGAGCCTCACAAGCCAGGAGTCAAATATGAGAAAGCAAGAGCATAAGAGAACAAACTTCTTTGTTCAGCAGTTTAAGTATTTCAAATCTTCCCGTGCTTGTAGAGGCCACACCTACTTTGGCCATTTACCTGTTCCCAGGTGTAACTAACATAAAAGTATGTTCCCTATGTCACCCAGACTTTACTGAGCATGTGTCTAAACACCCCCTGTCCATGGACCAGTGGCTTTCTGGGGAGTGTTACACTGAAGCTTCCTGGCAAAGCTGAACAAATGAATGCCTATAATATTTGGCCTTCCCTTTGCTCCTTTGCTCTTATTAATAAACAAGTTATTTACAATGGTATCAATGGGATCTAGCAATTTGAATATTTATGTCAACTTTTTCACCACCACCACTACTGCCATTATTTGTAGACCAAGTAGTGAGAAATACAAGTTTAAATTATGCAATCTTCATGCTAGTGTGGGGGAGGAAAATTTTTCTTTTCCTTTATCCATCTAGGTTCTTGTCAACCCCCCTACCCATAATAAAAAGCAGATTAACAGAAAAAACAAACAGTAGTTTAATAACATGTATACCTCCTGTATGCATGGGAGATACCCAAGAAAAGAGTAAATCTCCAAAATGGCCTAAGCAGTACCCTTCAATACTATTTTCAACTAAACACAAAAGATGATGGGTAGAGGAGTGCCCTGATTTCAGGCAAAGTACAATGAACTGGGGTAAGTTGTTATGCAGATTTAGGTGTGTTGCCTTCTCCATTGATAAGACTTTTTGGAGATTTAGTCATCCTCTTCTTGGTACATAGAGGGCCACACTTACAAATAGAGATTTCCCTTATAAAAGTAAATGTCTCTTACAAAAGGGTAATTTCTACTCAGTTTTCAGAGTTTTTCCTATGTCTACTGTTTCATAAATTTAATCAGCCTAAAATAATCCTTATGCCAAAAAGACACAATTTGGGGTGTCAAATCCTGCTTCCCTTTGCATAATGCAGATTCTGGCTGCTGGTTGAAGTGTTTACCATTTAATTGACCACTGTCAACATAAGAAACATTTAAACCTCTAGAGAATTTTTATGAGTTTATTTCAGCCAAACTGACAACAGTTGCTGGGAAGCAAAATCTCAAAGCATTGATAAAATGCTCCAGAGAATGGCAGCTTTGCAGCTTATTTTATACACCTCTGGGATTGGATAAAAAGTAAAACAAATAGACACATATTTTTCTACATTGTAGGTATAGGATAGTTAGCAGTTAACAGTTAATATGATAACAATAACAGGATTTTTGTGTTTTCTAGTCTGGGGCAGGGAGAAGTCAGGAAAAAAGAAAATTGCCCTGATATTCTAAAAGTATGTTATCTGAGATTCAAAAAGACAATATACAAGCTCAATTAAGGTAAAGATTGACCTTTTTTCAGGGAAGATACTGGCCTAGGACATGGCTACCTGCCGACTCAATTTTAGTTAGAGCTTGTCAGGTTTAGTATGTGGCCCCCTTTTTTTGTCCACACCACCTCCAAATTCAATCACTTTTTCTTCTATAATCTCATTCAAGTTAGTATACATCACTCAGTTGGATTTCAGATTTTTTTTTATAATTGTATATATACACATTGGTAACGGGAAATAATTTTTTTTGGAGACCACATTAGATTTCAAAGTAAGAAAAGATCAAAATATTACTTTTAAATGGATGCTTTTGAACTTTAAAATCTCTGGCAGAAATTATGAAGTAGCCATTTTTGAATGAGGCTAAGAGGCATTGTAGGAGAGGAAAAAAATTCCTTCTATTCTGCTAGGTCCTTGGCTAGCCTAGTAATTAAATCGACATAAGACAGATTAATAGGAAAAAAACAAAGTTAATTTCGTGCATATGAGAACACTATAAAAATATGAACTTCAAAGGTAGCCAGGTAATTGAGGCTTAATTGCCATCCTGAGATAAAGAATTGGATAAGGGCCTGCAGCATCCATGAGGAGAAGGGTAATGCACTGGATAATAAAGAGAGTAGATGTTTGGTAATTAGATGTTTGCCCTACCATACATACAGATCATTCAGATAAAAAGTGATCACTGGTAATAGCTCTCTTTCTGGGCCACCCTATCTAAATTGTTTTAGGTAGTGAAGGGAGAGGTAAAAGTTTTCTTGAGTCTGCAACATATTGATTGCCTTCAGCTCTAAATAATCCACATGCCAAAGTGACACACTTTGGGGTAATAAATTCTGCTACCCTTCAGCATTAACAAATTTACTTTTTTTAAAAGCTGATCAATAATCAAAATCATCTATATATATAAAAGCCTAAGTGACTGTTACGGCAGAACAACCAGAATGACTGGTCATTATGATGTGCACTGGCCACCAGGGGGCAGACGCTCAATGCAGGAGCTGCCCCCTGGTGGTCAGTGCACTCCCACAGGGGGAGCACCGCTCAGCACTGCTACATCCCCTGAAGGGTCCCGGACTGCGAGAGGGATGTCCAACTGCCAGCTTAGGCCTGATCCCAGTGCTGTTCTCTGTAGAAGGCAGTCAGTCTGAACAACTCAGTGACTCAGGGAATGGCAGGGAACTCAGGGTGAGCCTGTTTCCATGCTTGACTCACCCACTCAATGCTGTTCATAGGACAGACTGTGGTGGCCCAACCCATGCATGTGCAGCAGCTTCTGAAGCTCAAGCCACAAGCCAGCAGTCAGACATCCCCTGAGGGGTTCCAGACTGCGAGAGGGTACAGGCAAGACTGAGGGACACCCCCCCGCCCCCAGTGCATGAATTTCCTGCACCAGGACTCTAGTAATCAAATAATCATTGATTCCAAAGGTATGTTATCTGAGATTCAGAAATACAATAAACAGGATCAGTTAAGGCAAAGAAATAATCATTGACATGATTGATTGTTGATCTTTATAAATGCACCTAAATATATATTTCTAACATATTAGTTTCAGGTGTATAGCATAATGATTTGATATTTGTATATAGAGGAGAGGGCAAAAGTAGGTTTATAGTCATGAGTATACAAAACACAGTTTATCCTTGTATTATTAATTATTGTGTTATTTATTTGTATTATAACTACAAACATACATTTTCCCTCCTCTGTATTGAGAGCTTACAATGAGGTACCATCTCATACCTGTCAGAATGGCTATCATCAACAAATCAACAAAGGACAAGTGCTGGTGAGGATGCAGAGAAAAAAGGAACCCTTGTGGTCTGCTGGTGGGAATGCAGACTGGTGCAGCCACTGTGGAAAAGAGTATGGAGTTTCCTCAAAAAACTAAAAATGGAATTCCCATTTGACCCAGTGATCCCACTTCTAGGAATATATCCCAAGAAACTAGAAACACCAATCAAAAAGGATACATGCACCCCTATGTTCATAGAGGCATAATTGACAATAGCTAGGATTTGGAAACAGCCTAAATGCCCATCAGCAGATGAGTGGATTAAAAATATGTGGCACATCTACACAATGGAATACCATGCTGCAGTAAAAAAGAAGGAATTCTTACCATTTGCAACAGCATGGATGGAACTGGAGAGCATTATGCTAAGCGAAATAAGCCAGGCAGAGAAAGATAAATATCACACGATCTCACTCATTTGTGGAATATAATGAACAACATAAACTGATGAACAAAAACAGATCCAGAGACAGAGAAGCATCAATCAGACTGTCAAACCTCAGAGGGAATGGAGGGGAGGTCGGGGGTAAGATGGAGAGATCAACCAAAGGACTTGTATGCATGCATATAAGCCTAATCAATGGACACAGACACTAGGGGGTGAGGGCATGGGTGAGGGGTGGGGGGGCAATGAGGGGATAAGGTCACATATGTAATACCTTAATCAATAAAGAAAAAAAAGAGAGCTTAGATATTTTAAAGTAAATTTAAATAACAATTGTTTACTAAATCACCTGAACTTTTAAACATAAGACAGTATGCAAACAAAGCAAATAAAATAGGTTGATTTGCTTTCATTTACCTAAATGAAATTGCATCCTATTTTTCTAAGTCATCCCTCACTCTATTGCAGGAACCTATATTGTATTGAACCCCTAACTCCTTTGGAAATTAAAAAAAAAAAAATTATATATATATATATATATATATAAATTGTTTGATTAAAAAATGCAGATTTATAAAAATCAGACATTTTAAAGATCTAAGATATGTGTCTCTACATTAAAACTGAGTAATATTTTCAACTTTTATGTGTGATTTTTTTTTAATAAAGTGAAGCTGTAACTTTTACTGGAAAGTTTCATATACAGTAGGTACTTGGATAATGTAATTTTTTTCAATATTTTATCATAACATTGATGATATACCATGGGAATTAACTCTTGTTTATATTAATTAGTCTATGGTCAAATTGGTTTTCTTATATATTGTTTCACTTAATGTCACAGAGTTTATCTACAATATTAAGTGAGGATTACTGTAGTCTTTGGGTTGTTTATTTAATTTTCAAAGCTTCATTTTTATTTATTTATTATTTTCATTTATTTAATTTTAATTGAATATATTGGTTGAATATTGGTTAATAAAATTATATAGATTTTATGCATACAGTTCTAAAATACATCATCTGTATATTGTACTGTGTGTTCACTACCTAAAGTCAAGTTTCCTCCCATCACCGTTTATCCTCCCTTTACCCTCTTCTATGGTTAGCTCAGTTGGTTAGAGCATGGTTCTAATCAAAGCTATATTTTTATATTAGAATTTTTTCTTCAAAAATTAGTAACAAAACTATACTTTCCTGACTGCTTTTATTATATAATTTTAATATTCAAATAAATTCCACCGTTTTAAAATACATGCACCAAAGTCTAAATTTCTGAAGATTATTATCAATTGATTGAGTTTAAATCACATTCTAGCCCAGCTGTGGGCAAACTATGGCCGGAGGGCCGGATCCGGCCCGTTCGGCTGTTCTATCCCGGAGCCGAAAGAGCGAAAGAGTGGAGGGTTCTCTTGCTCTCCCCTCCGCTCCTTCACCAGCAGCAGTGTTAACATGGCAACGTCGGGAAACACTGCCGCAGCTCCTTCTTCTGAGTGGGCGGATTTATATCTGCCCATTCAGTAGAAGGAACAACCTCTCAATCTTCCAGAGGCTCCTGGTAATGCCAGAGGACGCGTCCCCTGACATCACCCTGGGAATGCGTAGACACCTTATCGTGGTGATGTAGGGAGACACGCCCCTGGAGAGCACAGTATCAGAGCCTTTCTGAGGTAAGATTAAGAGCTCTATTCAAACACAATTTTTTCCTGTTCCCACATTCTGTACATCACAATGACTTGTTAATAAAACAACAAAGACTTTCAGCTTTTAGGGCTTGTATCCACTGCAGTTTTTTTTTTCCCACTGCGGATGCACGCAGCAGGGAAAAAGACACTCAGAGGACATGTCACACTAGCCATGCTGCGGCTGCATTTTTTTGCTGATACGGATGCGGTATCAGTAACGCTACCGTGGCCACTAACCACATGTGTTAGCGGCAAAATAAATGCATTTTGCGCTGCGTTTGCTTCTCCCCCTTGCACCTGTAAAAATGCGTGCTACAGAACATTTGTGTTAACATGCACCACTGCACATTAGCATCAACGCAAACATGATGGAAACCTGTGTACCCTGCATTAACCCTAGCTGCGCTGCATTACAGTACCGCACCACACTGCAACGGCAGCACGGCTAGTGTGAACGAACCCTAATTCAGTGGGTTGAACAAAAAGATTGTATAGAAATGTGATGAACTAAAGATTTTATTACAAAATCGCTTAATTTCAGGGTTTCAGAAGTAATTGGACAAATGAAAAACTGAAAATCAAATGTTCATATCTGATACTTAGATGAAAACCTTTCCTGGTAATGACAGCCTGAAGTCTTGTACTTATGGACATCACCAGATGCTGGGTTTTCTCCTTTGTAATGCTCTGCCAGGCTGTCACAGTAGGGGTATATATATAAATATCCTGCCATTTCCAGCTTTTAATAAGAAAAACTGTTGCAATGGGCATTTAAAAGTGGCACTTGGTTGTTTTTATAGAGTCCAGTGGATGCAATCTGACATTGATAATGGGCTCTTTCACACTATGTGCACTGCGGCTGTTTTTTGCCAGTAACGGAAGTGCTAGTGGTAACTACTCGTTACCCATGTTTTGCACTGCCCTAGCACCTCCCATACAAGTGTGTCTGGAAGACACAGCAATGTGCAGCTATGTGTGTTACCATAAACAAAGGGCCTGTGTGAAAGATACACAGGTTTCCTATGGAGGAAAGGGGTTATTCTCTATGGTCAGGGTGTGCCTCTGTCCCATGTCTGAACTTTTTCAAACGATTTTGTTATATATATATTTTTTAGAAGACCGATTTTATTTTGCCTTTGCCATCTTCAATATAAGGTATGTTATTGTACTATGATTCCTCCATTTTTTGAAGTTTCAAATTACAATAATTAGTGTTTACATTCTTCTTGTTAAAATGTTTGAAATGAATAAAACTATTGAAATAAAAAAAAAAGACCGTACCCTTTTATGTAATGATGTTTACTTTGAATTTATATTAGTTCACACAAACATTCCATACATGCTTTTGTTCCGGCCCTCCGGTTCAGTTTAAGAACCCATTGTGGCCCTCGAGTTAAAAAGTTTGCCCACCCCTGTTCTAGCCATTCCAATTCAGATTACTAACTCAGATTTTCACATCACAAGTAGATTATTTTAATCTTTCTCTTTTATCCAAAGACTGTTTTTTCAGGATCCCCATCCCCCCCAGAGGGCTCATGCCTGGTCTCCAGATATTTAATCCTAAGATTATAACAACCAGAAAGAACTTTCTTAAAATTTTAGAATAACAATGGAAAGTCTATTTTACCTTTAACAAATGAATATTTGGTGTGTAAACTCCATATGATGTTATTTATCTAGTTTGATAATTTAACTTTCTCTTGGAAATTAAGCCTTCTGTTGGTTCACTTGAGAATAACAAAGTGCCATAGCTCATCCTCTGGATCTGAGTTGTTTTCAAGTGCAATACATTTATCTGCCCAACCTCACCTTGAAATGTGAATTTCTACTCTTTATTCATGTTTTTGTCCCATGCATTTAGCACAATATCTAATACATTGTGGACATTTAGCAATATCTATTACACTGTGAACGATTTAACAAATGCCTTTGGAATTTCATTGAATGAGATACTTAAAATGATATTTCATATCACTGCATGTAAGGTGATTTGGATGTTCTTATCCAATTTTAATTTTTTAATCCTCACCTGAGGATATGTTTATTGATTTTAGAAAGAGAAAGGGAGAGGAAGAGAGAGAGTTAGAGAGAAACATTGATGTGAGAGAGGAACATCAATCGGTTGTCTCCTGTATGTGCCCTGATTGTGGATCAAATCCGCAGTCTAGGTATGTGCCCTGACCAGGATCGAACCTGAAACTTTTAGATGTACGAGGCAATGCTCCAAGCAACTAAGCCACACAGCCAGGGCTGTTATCCACATTTAAGTGTGTATAAGAATAAAATATTTTCCAAAAGAGCTATCAAATTGAATCATCAGTACCTATCTTGAAATTATTGATGTGATATATTCTAGTATTTTTGTTAATGTTAATATTAATGCATGAATGAGCAAACTTCGATGTGATTTCTTCATAAAATATTAGCATCACAAAATATTTAAAAAGAAAGATTAAATATGTGAGATTATTAAATCTCAAATTAAATATTCACATTTAAATAATTTATTTAACTTTCTTTTTTATATTAATGTTTATTGTTTTATTTGGGTGATGTTGGTTAATAAAATTATATAGGTTTCAAATGTACAATTCTATAATCTATCATCTGTTTGTTGTATTATGTGTTCACCATCCCAAGTCAAGTCTCCTTCTATCACCATTTATGCCCCCTTTACCTTTTGCTAGCTCCCCCACTCCTCTTTCTCTCTGGTAATCACCATACTATTGTTGTCTGTATCTATACTTCACTTTCTTTTGATTCATTCCATTTGTTTACATTTTTAAAAGTTAGCTTTAAATTTATGTATTTTAAATTATTACTTTAAACAATATAGCAAATAGTGTCTAACTAAAGAATATTCTCAATTTGAAGTTTATTATCACCAGTATTTGTTTAAGTGATTTTTAATATTTCAATTTGTTTAAGGTCATTTTAAAATTATCTTAAATAACCCCAGCAAAAAAATAAGATATTTATGTAGTTGGATTATTGAAAAAATGTTGTGTGTGTGTGTGTTTGTGTGTGTGTGTGTCCTTTGTAAATTCAAGATTGTCTCTGTTTTGCCCTCCCAATGCTTATCAGGTCTGAGGTCATATTAAGTTTAAAGATAGCAATTTATTTTTTGTTATCATTTAGACCAGAGTAAACTCTCTTCTGTAAAATGAAGCACAAATAGACATTTCAAATTTGTTTTAAAAAAAAAAACACAAATTATGAAATGAACAATGTATTTAATTTGAATTTATCTCACTTCTTATGACCAAATTCTAATCTTAGTGTTAACCCAAACAAATTTGAGTTGGTTTATGGATAAGCTAATTTAAAGAAACATAAAAACTAACCAATTTTGATGTAAACACACTGAACAAATTTGAAGATTTTCAATTCCATGATGTTATTGAACAACAACAAAAAAAAAATTAAAAGAGCTAAATTAATTGTTTTATGCTATATTTATATTAGAAACTGTGGAAGATTTTAAGTTACTTGATTTCCCATGGTTGCTGAATGAAAGTGGTCTTGGTTAGTAAAATATTTTCCAGGAACTAATGGCAAAATTAGAACATATGTTAGGAGTCTACTACATTCTTCTTTTGGCAGTAAAGGAAGTAGTACTTGGTTACTCCTAACTCTTCTCAGTATTAATTTTTGGAAAAAAATATATATTTACTTATTTATAGCAATAATTTAATGTTCTAATATCTTTAAGTTTAACATTATATCTAAATTTAAACATTACCCAATGGCATGTCTTGAAGTTTCACCAGTTCTTACTCATAATACTTATGACTACTATGTAATTTACTTATTAATAACATATTTGTCTTAAAAATTTGAAAAATAAAATGTTCAAAATAATTATTTTCAAAACAGTTCTTTACACAGTAATAAAGAAAATAAATTAATACTAAAAACATTTTCAGACTACCAAGACAATATTCTATATAATTTCTAGGTGCTATTATAATTATTCTATGCAATATTCACTTAAGAATTATCAAGGTGTAAGTGGCAATCACTAAATGGCATTATTTTGACAGATAATAGGGACATTAGAACTCTAGAGATAACATTTAAAATTGTAAAATATGACCAACTATACTTTGGAGTATATAACCTTTTCAATTTGTATACCTTAATCCAAAGAGTAGAATGAACTTCAGAAATAAGGACTTTTGGGAGTTTCAATGAGACAATCTGATTTAGAACCAGATTGAAGGCCAGCCAGTTTCAGTAGAAAAGGTCTGTTTCCAAAGGTAGTAAGGCCAAAGATTAACAGTCTCAAGAAATAGCCTGATCACAAGGGAGTAAGGCTGAAGAGCCAAAATGATTACTTACAGAAAACAGGGCCTTTGACAAAAAAGTAAGAAGCTTTTGTGTGTTTTTTTAAATTTCTTTATTGATTAAGGTGTTACACATGTATCCTTATTCCCCCATTACCCCCCATCCCCCCGAGTCATACCCTCACCATCCTGGTGTCTGTGTCCATTGGTTAGGCTTACATGCATGCATACAAGTCCTTTGGTTGATCTCTCCCCCTTATCCCCACCCTCCCCTACCTTCCCTCTGAGGTTTGATGGTCTGATCGATGTTTCTCTCTCAGAAGCTTTTGGACAGATACTGAATAGAGCCTGGGACTCTTCAAAATGCAAAGCAAGTAGAAGTTGGGGTACAGGAGGAAACTTATCCTCAACTTACCCTTAAATTACTGGGATGATAAGTAAACAGCAAGCTCAGTGGGTTCTGTGGATGCCTCTTCCGTTTGCTCACCAGCTTCAGAGATATCAAGGGCCTTTTCTGGATCCTCCTATGGCCTACCAAATTTGTTGCCAAGATAGCTTTCCACCAAAATGGGATGATTCGAGAACAGCAAGGAAATGCAATCTGCTACATGCAACCATAATAAGACAAGTGCAAGTCCCCTAAAACAAAGAAAAGGAAGCTCTTTTCTAGAGGGGAAAAGGAAGTTGGGAAGGACCACTACAATGAGTTTCCCCTTTTGTACATTGTAGTTGATTATAGTGCTTCCCCATCTGGCCTCCTTATTTCACTTTAAGTGAGTTTTCTGTTTATTAATTTATACAGGTTGTAATTCAGCTTCCCTTCAGTAGATTTATTCAGAGTTGTCTTTGTTTATCCATCCTTCCATTAATGTCAAGATAGCAGATGGGATTAACTAGAATATTGTGGCAAAAAGAAAATGTGCATTGTATAAAAATTATAAAATAATAAATTTGTAAAAGTTTATAACTAGAGTCTGGCATTAGAATTTCATTATTCTATGAGGTTAGTTTACTGTAAACTGTCAAAGAATTTGCTAATTTAAAAATATTTAGAAAATGTGATTATTGAATCTTGTTTTCCCTTTTTCCCCCTGAAATATTGGTCAGGGTTCATATGCCTCAACATCTGACATGTACCTTAGACCTCTCAATGAGAATATTTGAGAGTTGGAACATAGGACTTTACATGATTAACACATTAACTCCAGTTATTTGTATACATTTAGTGTTTTCAAAAACACTGGATAGCAGATTGCATTAGCTAGCTATCAATTTTATCAAAATCACATTCCGTTTTCTCCCTCAGTCCCAAATATAATGAAAGGTAACAAAATTAATATGACAATAAGTTGAGATGATATATTTAAGGTAAATATATAAGATTAATTTGAGGGTTTTAATTTAGGAGACTAAATTTATTTTTGCATTTCATTCTCAGTTGAGATATATTTAAGAAATATATGTATATAACTTTTAAAAGCAATGGAAATGATAGTGTCATATCAATTTCCTCCTGGGATCATAGCATAATTATAGAATTGTTAAACTTTTTAAACTTGTAGGTTAATTTAAGATTATTTTACACCATTTATGCATGTGTGTGTTTGTGTGTGTGTATGTGTGTGTAGGATAAATGGGTGTGGTAATTGGAGTGTACGGGCATTCTTCTTTGAATACTATCTAATAAAAGAGTAATATGCAAATTGACCATACCTCCACTACACCCACAAGCCATGCCCACCAGCCAATCAGGAGCGGGTATGAAAATTAACCCAACCAAGATGGCTGCAGCCACGGAGAGAGCAAGAGCCTTGGGTTTCCCCGGCAATGGAGGAAGCCAAGCTTTACACCTGCCCTGGCCTGCCTTGGTCTCTGCTTAGGGCTACAAAGTTTCAATTATAGAAGATAAATAAATCCCAACAAAAAATGGCAGCAGCCACGGAGCTAGAGAGAACAGGAGGCTTGAGTTGCCCCCAGCGATGGAAAAAGCCAAGTTTCCACATCCCTGGCCTGCCTGGGCCTCCACTTAAGGCTACAAAGTTTCAATTATAGATGATAAATAAATCCCAACAAAAATGGCTGTGGCCACAGAGCGCGCAGGAGGCTTGGTTCTACTGAAGGCTACAAAGTTTCAATTATAGAAGATAAATGAATCCCAGATACCAGGGCCTCCACTTGGGTCACCAGGGGGCTTGGCCAGCCTGCAAACTACCACAGGCCCCTCTCCAAGGCTGCCCAACACCCCGAGGGACCCCCCACCCTGTTACGGGACACCATTCAGGGCAAACCAGCCGGCCCCCACCCATGCACCAGGCCTCTATCCTATATAATTCTATCTAATAAAAGAATAATATGCAAATTGACTGTCACTCCAACATACAAGATGGCTGCCCCCATGTAGTCAAAGATGGCTGCGCCCATGTGGTCACAAGATGGCCACCACAAGATGGCCAGCAGGGGAGGGCAGTTGGAAGGGACCAGGCCTGCAAGGGAGGGCAGTTGTGGGCGATCAGGACAGCAGGAGAGGGCAGTTAGGGGTGACCAGACTGACAGAGGAGGGAAGTTGGGGGCAACCGGGCCTGCAGGGAATTGCAGTTAGGCGTGACCAGGCCTGCAAGGGAGGGTAGTTAGGGGCAAACAGGCTGGCAGGGGAGTGGTTAGGGGGTGATCAGGCTGGCAGGCAGAAGCGGTTAGGGGCAATCAGGAAGGCAGACAGCGAGCAATTGGGAGCAAGCAGTCCTGGATTGTGAGAGGGATGTCCGACTGCCCGTTTAGGCCCGATCCCAGTAGGATCGGGCCTAAACGGGCAGTCGGACATACCTTGACGGGTCCCAGATTGGAGAGTGTGCAGGCTGGCCTGAGGGACATCCCCCCCTGTGCACAAATTTAGTGCACCAGGCCTCTAGTGTAAAATAAAAGGGAAGGACTGATTTTAGAAAAATACACCTGTATAGCAAGCTGTACAATAAAGTGTACAGTAGTGCTACAGATACTAATTCTTTGCAATATTTTTCCCTTCTACTCTCAACTATATTCACCTCTACATTGCTTGCTGCTACCTTTAATCACTAGTAATTGTTGTTGAAAGATACAGCTACATTAGTTTGCTCTTTAATGACTAATGGGAATTACAAAACTCCAAGTCTTAAAAAAAGCAAGAAGACTTCAAAGGAAACATTATTCTTTTAATCTTAGATTCATTTCCAAGAAGGGACACATTCTACATGAGTAGCAGTTGTTTTTAATGTGCTGATGAGCACTAGGTAAAGAAGATGAAATTGAACATGGTATATGTACTATCTGAAAGGTCTAAAGCAAACAGGTTACCAATGTTTGGTATAACAAACTGAAGAAATTATTAGCATGCTAGCTGATGTTCACACTCTTCAACTTTATTTTTAAAATGTGCTAGTCATTATTATTTTTGAACTGATATTTGATCACTATCACATTTTTCCATTTTATTGCTTTATTTATTTTTGATTTTTTAAAATTGAATTCATTAGAGGTAGCATCTTTCCTAATAACAGAGAAACATGTAAATTGACCATACCTCCGCTACGCCCACAGCCAATCAGAGTGAGTATGCAAATTGACCCAACAAAGATGGAAGTTAATTTGCATACATACCTGGGTCCTGGGAACCTCTTCGGCACCCAGGTCACTTCCAGCCGGCCATCCCATGGAGGCCTTAGGCTTGGGGGATGGGGGTACCCGCTTCCCAAGCCTACAGTCTTTTGCCGAAACTGGAGGCTTGGGAAGGGGCCAAGCCTGGGACTGGAGGGGCGGAGGGCAGATGCCTGCTTCCCAAACCTACACCCTGGGGTGGAGGCTTGAGGCTTGGGAAGGGGCCGAGCCTGGGATTAGAAGGATGCGAGTGGGGGGGTGCCCACTTCCCAAGCCTATAGCCTGGGGCAGAGGCTGTAGGCTTGGGAAGTGGCCAAGCCTGGAATTGGAGGGAAGGGGAAAAATCAATGGAAACATATCCTCAGGTGAGGATAAAAAGAAAAATAAAGAAATGTCATATCCTATGAAAGGCACATCTTGAAAATGCTTAAAGAAAGTTGTCATTTTTTCATGGTGAAGGGACTGGTGTCCATGTTGATGAAAATACCTTGGTGGCTGCAGTGACTGGCAGTGGCTGGGTGATGGGGCTGGCGCCTTCCCCTGATCAGCCTGGTTGCCTCCCGCAAAGGGAGGCCAGACTGCTCCAACAGGGAGCAGGCCTAAGCCATCATTAGGACATCCCCTGAGGGCTCCCAGTATGTGAGAGGGGGCAGGCTGGGCTGAGGGACCCTCCCCAGTGCATGAATTTTGTGCACTGGGCCCCTAGTTGGTTAATAAAATTACATAGGTTTCAAGTATACAATTCTATAATACATCATCTGTATATTTCATTGTGTGCTCACCACCCAATGTCTAGCCTACGTTTGTCACCACATATTTGACTCCCTTGACCCTCTTCCTCTTTCTGCCACCTCTTCTTCCCTCTTGTAAACACCATACTATTTTCTGCCATCGCATATTTTTGTTGTGATTTCTCTTAACATTAATCAAGAGAATATTATGTTTCAAGTGTTTATGCAATGAATGACAATGCCAAGATTTTTTCTTTCACTGTACACTGCATAATGATTCCAATCTATATAATTCAAGTCAGAAACCATCTGTTGCTTGAATGACATTTGGTTTGTTTAAAAGGCATCAATTAAACAGACATGTTGTGTAGCTATGACGATGAAAAAATATTTTGCAAATATAAAGAAGTAACATCTGAGACAAAGCAACATTCAAAACAAAACTTGTGGCTTCTATCATAGAAACAAATTTTCAAATAATTTAACAACCAGGAAATGTTAACTATTGACTAATATTATAAAAATAATTATTTGTATCCTATTTGATCTATAAATCCATCATCTCTCAAAACCATATATCAGCAGCAATATAGAATTGAATACTCAAGATCTGACTTTGTTAATTATGTAAATAAAATACATGGACAAAAAGGAAAAAGGGTAGTAAGATGGTAAAAGGTCTGAAAACCATGCCAAATTTGGATGGGGATATTAACATGGAATTGGAATATTAGTACATGAGGCTGAATTATCTTCAGACACTGGAAGGTTTGTCATGTAGAAGGAGAATCACACTTATTATACAGCTCTACAGAAGGCAGATCTAAGGATAATTGGTGGAAATTTCTCTTTCTGTCTATGTTTTTGTTTCTAGCCTCTACCAACCCTTCAAACACACTTTGAGGAAGACTAAGATAACCCAAATTGTTAAAACACAGTAAGGTAGATATAATTTTGAGCATGAAAAAAGTGGTAAGTATTTTAGCAATTTGCATGCCTTTTACTTCTCCTGGCATTGCTGTTTTTTGATAGTTTGAGGCTGCCTGAGGACTGCTTCTGGATAATGGAGGTCCTATGATAACTTATTCATTTTAATGTAAGTCCCTAAACCTAGATATGATTTGCACCAAAAATAATGTAGATGTTTCTTTTTTTTTTTTTTAATTGATATTTGGCTTTTATGCCCTAGACCCGTGGTCGGCAAACTGCGGCTCACGAGCCACATGCGGCTCTTTGGCCCCTTGAGTGTGTCTCTTCCACAAAATACCACGGCCTGGGCGAATCTATTTTGAAGAAGTGGCGTTAGAAGAAATTTAAGTTTAAAAAATTTGGCTCTCAAAAGAAATTTCAATCGTTGTACTGTTGATATTTGGCTCTGTTGACTAATGAGTTTGCCGACCACTGTTCTAGACCATTGTAATGGTCTGCTTTTGGTTTAATAGCTGGTTTTAGTACTCCTTAATGTCACTTTTGGACACATGCCAGTTTCAAAGTACTAGTATGTTCAGTTTCAGTTTGTCTTATTCTAATTGTTAGTTACGCAACTGTAATTTCTCAAACATTTGCAATAATGCTATTTTATTTAAAAATTCACAAAACTCTGGCAATTGCAAATTTACAATCAACAACATTCCAGAAAGCAGAAGCTTTATCCTACCTATCTACAAATAGATCACTTTCATTTTGGTTGCTTTGAAATGAATAATGACTCAAAAAAAGATGTAATCATGTAATGCCATGTAGTCTTCTATCATCAAAAAATATGCCTGGTCTTGGATAGTGTGACTCAGTTGGTAGGAGTGTCCTCCTGTACACCAAAATGTGGCGGATTTGATTTCTGATCAGGTCACGTGTAGGATGCACCTGATAGATATTTCTCACGTCTCTCTCTCTCTTCTTCTCTCTCTCCCTTTTTCTTTTTTTAAAAAAGTATGCTTAACTCAATTGCCAAAAATTAATAAAATAAAATAATTTTTAAAAAAAATCACCAAGTGCCATGAAAGATTTAAGAGTAAACTAGAGCTAAGGAAAGATATGATTCTGGTATAATTGAGCAACATGAAGAACTTTCTGCACATGCTAAAAATATGTTACGGTATTTTTTAATAAAGCCTTAAAATGTAAAAACTTCAGAAACAGAATGTGAAAGGGAAAATGAGAAATGAGACATACCATTCAAATGTTATGAAATGGAACAGTGAAAAAGCAATTAGATGAACTGATCTGTTTTGCAAGATGATTTGAATTGGAAAAGTAGGAAACTTAATGAAACATAGAGATAAATAGTAAAGACCTAATATATAATATGTCATCAGGGATATTTTACACTGGAAATTATTAGCTATAAGTGAGATTTATGTGGTGGTCAGATAATGCACATAAAAATCTCATGTTGAGTTTCTAATTTTTTCACATTTTAATTTATGATATATTGAATATTATAAATTATTTTGATGAGACAATACCCATGGAAAAATGCAAACCTCTAGCATCCAGAAAGAAGTTGTCAATTATTATAATATATGAGAACTCAGAAGCTAAAAATTGCTTACTAGTTTGATATTGACAATGTTTTACATATGAATCAAAAACAACCCTGCACATACATGGTAATGCCGAAAAAGTAGTAACCCCCACCTATGATTACCATCTCTAATCAGAGTTACTGACAATGGCAGATAATCTAAGGTAGGCTGGGTCAGGGTGTATTAGAATTGGCATCAGAGGGAGTGCAAGGTTGTATGATTAGTTTGAACACTTTGACAGGTAATTCTAATGAGCCCTCTGGAACATGATACTCAAGCATTCCATAATGAGATTCACAGGCTGGCCTGTCTTCATGCACCCTCTCTGCTGCCAGCTTCACCTTTCTAAGGTGCCATTTACATCATGATATGGAAATGTAAGGATATTCATTTGATGTATAGCATGGAATCATGCCTTCTTGAGGTATTATAATAGACAAGAATATTGGGAATTGATAGTTTGCTTGTAAATGATTCATCTAGGTGACAGCAGTATTATTTCTACACATTCATATTTTCTGGAATTTTGATTGATTTGAGTTAAAAACAAGACATGTAGCATCTAGATTAAAGGGAAAGACACCCTGTGAATTTTTCCCCAACTGGGAAAAAAAATAAGTAGCCATTCAGTAAGACATTTATTCAGGAATGATTCAGGATTTTTTCCCATGCCATAAAGTCACTGTTACAGTTAATAGATTGTTTAATTTGTATGCCACAGCTTCCTTGAAGGGCTGCAAACAGACACATTATGACATTGTCATTAGTATAATAGCTCTTTTATATTGCACAGTAATCATCTTCAACACTTGAAAAAAAGGACATTATTAATCCTTCTCTTTGAGAGACTTAGGAATGATTTTCATGTAATGGTTAATATTTTTAAATATATTGGATAAAAAAATACCTCTGCATTTTGAATGTCTTCATGTAATGAATCTGAGCAGAAAGGTACCATCAGAGAGAAAGGATTTACCCACTAACAAGTAAAGGGCAAGTGAGTTAAACCAGTTTTCCAAAATTTACTATAAAGGATTCATAAATTGTTCAGTTCATATCATTATTGTATGTTCAGTTCTATCTGGAAGTGTCACAAATTGCAAAATACAAGCTTAAGTAGGAATTATTAGAGTAGCTATAGGAAAAATAGCTAACAGGTTTTTTTTCTTATTAAAGGCTAATTTTTCAGAAGCTTTTAAAAACAATTCCTTAAAATTAAATTCTAATAATTTGACTTAAGAAAATATTTCATGGAAATTTATAAAACAACAAGAGGTCCGATGCATGAAGATTCGTGCAAGAATAGGCCCTTCCTTCCCCTGGCTGCCAGCATCACCTTTGCTCTGGCCAGAGCCACCTTCTGCCTCTTGCCTTGTCATGTCAGTTTGCATATTCCCTCCTTATAGGCTGTGTGTGTCACCATCTTTGTCGTGGAGTTACAGTCAATTTGCATATTCTGTCTTTATTAGATAGGATGGACAACCTAGCTATTCACAGATGTGGAAATATAGAGACTCTTGCTAATCCACTGAATAACAAAATAGAATACCTATATTTAAATAATGATATTTGAATGCATTCTATGGATTATAGAAATAGGTAAAACAGTGTTTCGGACTGTAAACTTTGAAATTGTGAGTGAGAAAGAAGTCAAATCCTTAGTGTCATTGAACTTATTTATGATTTAAAAATGTTATAAGCCATTAATGGTCAAACAACATTCCTTCATCTCCACTTGAGGACTTCTGATGTTTGTTAAAGCTAACATTAATAGAATTGTTTATTAATATGACAGTTTTGCTTTTAAAACCTCAAAGGTGTACACTAGTATATGATAATGTCAAATATAAGAACTGCATTTCAAGAACACAGTACTAGTGCTGGTACTGATTTTTGGCACATTTAGGAAGGGACAAAAACAGTTGTGCTCACTGAAAGGAGTCCTTACAAACCCTTCTATTCTCTGTTATTTACACCTAAGGGGATTCCATTAATGAGGGTCAAGAGGATTGAGGATGAGTACATGTCCAGGCCAATTACAGATAGATTCTATGGCATTTTTTGCAAGGGCTTTTAGTTAAGCTACTAGTATAGGTGTCCTAGGATGGGATGCATTTTTAAACTTAAATAGTGTTTGTTGTTGTTTTGTGCATAGATAAGCAAGTGAACACAAAATTCCATTCCCCTTACATTAGAAGGTAAGATATATAGTCTCTACTCCTACCATTTGACACAACTTTACCTTCTATTCACTGGCAATTTAAATTCTGTTAGGGTGTATGACTCCATGCTTAACCAGAACATTTTAAATCACAGATTAATTTATTTTGTCAGCAGTAAATTATTTTAGTATTCATAGATTCTTTTTATCTAGATCTAATACTTTAAAATGTATATGGTAAAACTACATTCACATGCACATACACTAAACACATAATATACATACCATGTACCATACGTATGGTGCATTATATATGTATATGTACTTGAAATATATCACTTGTGTCTTACAGGAAATAAAAATATTTCTTCACAGTTATGCATTTTGATGCAAGCAATTATAAATTAGCCAATGATAAACAGAATTACTTTACATACGATGATTTTTAAAAGCTGTGTTATTATCTTTAAGATATAGACAATAGTTAATTGTATATAAATATCTACAGTGTAGTGTTTTGGACATTTTAAAAAGCTATTTTTCTAGTTCTTATATTTTTAAAAGGTTTGTGAGTAAAAAGTGTTTATATTTTAATTGAAGTGGATGACAATATTTTAACAACTAAAAATAATTTTTGGAATTAAATGAGGTTTAACCTATAACTAAATGAGCATTTGACTTCTTAGACAGAGAGCAGTCAAATCCAACTTTGCTGGCCTGACAAAATTAGCTGGCTGTTTCCTCACATGGCAGAAGTTGGAGCATGAGCTTTCTGGTGTTATTTTTATAAGGACACTAATCCCATGAATGAAGACTCCACTCTCAAGACCAATCATCTCCCCAAAGTCCCACCTCTAAATTTCATAATGTTGGGTATTAGGTTTCAACATATGAATTTTGAGGTGCAAGACATTGTCTATAGAAAGAATCTTCAAATGTTTTCTTATCTCCATCTGAAAAGATTGCTGACTGTCAAACCTGAATTTGCAAAAGTATCCTCATTCTGTCATGGAAATTATTTTTTAAGCCCTATATTTTATTGAATTTATTGTGGTGACATTGGTAATAAAATTACATAGGTTTAAAATGTGCAATTCTATAATATATCATCTGTATACTGCATTGTGTGTTCACCACCCCAAGTCAAGTCTCCTTCCATCACCATTTACCATCCCTTCAACCTCTCCTACCTCCTCTCACCACCTTTTCCCTCTGGCAATCACCACACTATTATCTGTCTATAAGTTGTTGTGTTTTTTGCTTACATGTTTTACCTATTTTACCCAGCCTCTCTCGCCTTTTGACAGCTGTCAGTCTGTTCTATCAATGCATCTGTTTCTATTTTGTTTATTTATTGTGTTCATTGGATTCCACATATAAGTGAAATCATATGGTATTTTTCTTTCTCTGACTGGCTTATTTCACTTTGCTTTGTATAGATTTCTTAAATAATTATCTCTTAAATGTATATTGCCTACTGCTAGTAGTGAAGTATTTTGGTTGGTCTATTGTTACATAGCAAACTATTCTTAATCTTTGAAGCATAAAAAAGAATCAATTGTGCATTACATTTTTTTAAGTCAAGAATTGGGGTTGTGCACAGCAGAGATAACTATCTCTGCTCCACAATGGCTGGTGACTAAAATTGGATGAATTAAATGTTTGGAGATGGCTGGGATGACTCAAATGAGGCCCCAAACTGTAATGAACAGAATGGGTTCTTCACATTCAAATTTAACACCTGAACTACAGTGGCTGGAACAGCTGGGCCTCTCTGTCTATTGTACTTCCTTTCTATGCAGTCTTTCCACACAGCTATCTTGAGCTTCCTTATAGCATGGCAGACTCTTAGTAGTCAGACTTCTTTCAATGCATCTGGTTTCACCCACAGTGAGTGTTCCAAGGGAGCAAAACATAAGCTGCAAGGTTTGGTTACAGAGGGCCTCCCCATATTTAGGGTGGTAGAGTACTACATAAGGGTATGAATATGAAGAAATATGAATATCCATTGCAGAGGATATCTTTGTAGACTAGCTACTATATATACAATTGCTACAAACAAAATACAGCTACTTCTGGCGGAGTTATCACCCTTACTGGTTGTCTTGAGCCTTTTGTTTTGGAGACCAAATATTTCATCTTCATATTTGGCAAATATATATATATATATATATATATATATATATATATATATATATTGCCAAATATATATATGTATATATATATATATATATATATATACATATATATATTTGGCATCAACTATTATCCATACCGTGTAACTATTTTTATTTTTTAAAGTGTAGAATCAATTTAAATGAGTTCCGATTCAAAATATTGCCTCTAATTTCTTTGAAAAGATGATTTATACTTTAAATTTTCTAAGCCTACCTGATTGAATAAATTTGTTTATATTTACTGCTTTAGCCCACCAGAATTTTATAGATATAGCAATAAAATTTTGTTATATTTATTCATGCTTATTATTTAAAAAATGAATACTTTTCAAATAGTCACTTAATAAATCAATGTTGAAATGATTATCAGAATTTTCAATGTGCTTGAATATCTATAAAGGCTGACAGCTTCTTACTTTAGAGCAAGTTGACTTTATTCTACATCTGGATGTGCCTTGTTTTAAAATATAATGAAAGCAACTCTGTTGCCAGGAGCATCAGGTTCACAGAAGCCTGAAATTGTTCCCAGATCAACATAATGTTAGTGTGACTTCACTAAATAGTTGAAATGATGTATTTCTAAATTGGCTGCATTAAGCAATTATTCAGATCATTGCTGAAATCCTGTAATTTGCTTTCTTCCTTTCAGTCCCAGCGGCGTGTCACATTTCACCTACCAGAAGGCTCTCAGGAAAGCAGCAGTGATGGTGGACTGGGAGACCATGATGCAGGCAGTCTTCCCAGTACATCCCATGCTCTGCCCCTTGGCTATCTTCAGGAGGAGTATTTTGATCATGCTGCACCCAACAACCGCACTGAAGGGGATGGCAATTCTGATCCTGAATCCAGTAAGTTATACCTCTCTTTTCCTGAAGTATAAGTTTGCAAGTCAAATAACTGTAGCTATAATAACACTGGCAATTTAATAATGTTAATATGTATTACACACTTTTAAAAGGTAAAAATACTAAATTATCTAGGAGGCCCATATACATCCATTTACAGTATTTGAAATGTGTGATCATATCTACTTTGAATAAAACTATTAATGAAATTTAACATAGTCATTTTGTTTAGTCATAGCTAGGGTTTTGTCTTTATATCTGCATATATATGTATTTATATGTACATAACCAGCCATTTTATTTTATTCGTTTAATTTATTTGCATATATATAAATTATTTTTATAATTTATGAAAATTATTTTTAGGTTTATTTTTCTCATAAGAACCATATAAAATTAATTTTTAAGGAAATAAGAGATCCTGACTCCAATGCAGAGTAGTTGGTTTTAGATTTTCAATGATGTACTGAACACATGTCTTATGCCATGTTACTGTTTATAAAAAGATTCAGATTTGGTCTCCATACTAAAGGCATAAAAGGCTATATTTTATAAAATCCAAAGATGTTGAATTCTTAAAAAGGATCATGAAGCTAAATGGAGAATTTCATTAAATTTATTACCTTTAAATGTATTGAACATCCTGCTTCCTGATAATTGTAGGAAATACAAAATTTGGTAAGGTTATACATATCTCAAAATATTCTGATTTCCAATAATTATAATTTGCTCCAGATATGTTTCCTATACATAAAAGTGTATAGGTACAAAAGAGATACCATATATGTGAGAAGAGACATAGGTATAAACCAATATGAAGAAAAGAGACCAAGTAATGAGAATAAACATATGAAATAAATTAACAGAAAATAGAAATTTTGAAAAGCTATTTTGAACAATAAGGTTTGTAGGGGTGCATAATTAAAATAAAGCATGTTGTTCTCAGAACAAAATGGTTTCCCCATCATTATGTTTTAATCCTCTATTTTTGAAACTCAAAAAAATAAGGGAAATCAAGTGGTGGAACATCAAGATGTAATCTAAATATACAGAACCAATGATAACAGCATCAACTGTTTTCTCTCTACAAGAGTAGATATTGGATATTAAAGGCCTTTCAATATAAACACTTTAGAGACTTTTAGTCACCATTCCAGAAAGTCCTAAACATCTGCTATGTCTATATTCAATTTTATACTTACAATAATTTATCACTGTTCATTCTGAGAATGAAAAATTCTATAACATGCAACACTAATCTACCTTTCATTTACTGTGTACATGAGGACATAATGATTTCTAGTTGTGACTATATCCACCACCACAATAAACTCAGAGTCAATCTCTAATAAGAATATGATCATAAGTAACAAATATGTATTAAACTAAGTATCCTTGATCTTTTTTTACTCCATACATTATTGTTTTCATTGTAGGCCTATCACTTCCTTAACAGATAATATAAAGTTGAAATGAGCATCATTTCTATAAACTAAAGAGAGTTGATTCCTTTGAACATGCTATGTTACTAAGAAATTTTCTTAGAGATTGCAAAGCCAACAATGAAAGAATAAACTCAGAGTAAGAATCCACAGTGTGGATCTACACTAAAATAAAATTTCAAACTGAATGAGACCAAGATGGGATATTATTGATAGTAAAAGGGGCAGATTTGGTATGTGTCAGAAATTATGAAACATTAACAATATCCAATGCAGGTTTATTGATCCCAATTACATATGATAAATTATATATAATAATAAGTAGCCGTTTTAAAAATACTCACATGAAGAGCTCTTTACAGGACCTGATTTTATTTACAGTTAAGAGTGGACGGGTTGCCCTAACCGGTTTGGCTCAGTGGATAGAGCGTCGGCCTGTGGACTGAAGGGTCTCAGGTTTGATTCCGGTCAAGGGCATGTACCTTGGTTGCAGGCACATCCCCAGTAGGAGGTGTGTAGGAGGCAGCTCATTGATGTTTCTAACTCTATCCCTCTCCCTTCCTCTCTGTAAAAATCAATAAAATATATTTTAAAAAGAGTGCAAGGGTTAGCAACAATGCATGTGCTAACATAGTTAGAAGCTGTTTTTTTTCTTGCTTATTTCTACCAAGGACTAAGCATTTCTCTCCTCTAATCATATTGGCACTGTTATTTTGGTTATTAAATATTTTGTTCATAATTACAGAATGAGGCAATAGCAAAATGTAAGTTAATAAAGTTCTTTATTAATTAGAATTTATTTTAAAATCAGGATAGCTGTAGGCACTAATAATAGTAATACAAATAATATATTTTTGCTCTTTGCTATTTTAATAAGTTTATGCAAAGGGCAGAGGTAATTAACAATTAATGTCCATTTCTGTATATGTCTAAAATATTAATGGGTCAATTTTTAAGTTTTTTTTTACTATGAGTAATATCAACTACCTATTCTTCAACTGGACCTAAAACTTCCCTCTAAACTATATTCCAAAATAATATTTTGATTAGGTATTTCATTTTGGACAATAAAGAATCTTATTATTATAAGTGTAAGAAGCACAACATTTCACTTTTTAAAGAAGTTGTATTATCCTAAATGGCATATTAGTAAGATTTTTAATATAGTGTATGTGTGTGTTTTGTTTTTAGTAAAAATAAAAAAATAGCTGATACAAACTTTGCCATAGGAAAATAATTTCCTTAGATTAATACAGATGATAAGATATATTGATTCTTAAAAAAGAAACTCTATAGCTCTGAAATAGTACATAATAATGGGTTTTGTGATATGGAGCAGATGCCAATAAACTGTGAAGTGTTAGTCAATAGCACCACAAATAGGAATGTAAACTGCTGGAGGAAATAAATGTTGTCCTTAAGCAATTGAATTAATTTATTCAGATCCCATTTCATATTGTGAAATGCATTATATCCTCAATCTGCTTTCTTTTCTGCTAATGAATAGCCCAAAATAGTACATAGTTCTGAAAATTCCTTGTAACTTCACAAAAATAAATAGAAATAAACTTTTATGAATACAATTTCCCCAAAATGTGCTAAAGGGATTTATTATTGCTACTTTAACATATAGTTCCCAGTTTGATAAAAATCTGCTGATAAGATGAAAAAATTATGCTATTCATTCTCTCGAGTCTTTTGCCAAGAATATTAACTTTCTTAAAGAAACAAGCTAATGTAATCCAATTATTTATTTCTCTTTTAGGAGCAAGTTTAATAAAACATTCCCAAGAGTATTAGGACTAAAGAAGTTCTACGTTGAAAATAAGGAGGGATTATTGTTCATTCATGGAAAAATGATAAATCTCTCTGCCAAACTATAGTTCAGGTTAACATATCTTTGACATTCATTTATCTTTTGCTAGATCAGGTTTGCTTAGCACTCTAATATGGTACTAATTAATTCACAAAAGGAAGTAATTAATCTTTCCCTGGCAACACACTTTGATTGATCCTCTACCAGTAATCAAATTACATGTTATAAAAAGTGGAAGACCAATTTGATTGACTAGAGTATTACTTAGAGAAATGGTAAATTTTGTCTTGATCCGTGGAGACTGTTAGTATGGGATTATATTAGAGTAATTATTAATTGAACGTTTGATTAAATATCTAATTCTGAATGTAGACAATTGGTAAAATTAAAAAAAAGAAAACTATGAAACTTTAAAAAGAATCACCTATTGGTTGCCTCTTTGTTGGGAGATGATATGTGCAAAGAGTAGCTCCCAAAAAGGTTTAATTTCCAAAATATATAAAGAACTCATAAAAATCAACACCAAAGAAACAAACAACCCAATTAAAAAGTGGACAGAGGACCTGAAAATAAACCTCTCCCAAGAAGACATATCAACAGCCAATAGATATATGAACAGATGTTCAACCCCACTTGCAATCAGGGACATGCAAATTAAAACTACAATGAGGTACCACCTCACACCTATTAGATAGGCTATTATCAACAAGATAAGCAATAACACATGTTGGAGAGATTGTGGAGAAAAGAGAATCCTCAATCTCTGCTGGAGGGAATGTAGACTGCTATCACCTCTATGGAAAGTAGTCTGTTGATTACTCAAAAAAAATTAAGAATAGAGCTACCATAAGACCCAGCAATCCCTCTCCTGTATATACTGAAAAACTAAAAAATGTATTAACAAAGACATATGCACCCATATGTTGATTGCAGCATTATTCATGGTGGCCAAGACATGTAAACAACCAAAGTGTCCTGCAATAGAGGACTGGATAAAGAAGATGTGGTACATGTACACAATGGAATACTACTCAGCCATACAAAAGGATGAAATATTGCCATTTGCAACAACATAGATGGACCTTGAGAATATTATACTAAGTGAAATAAGTCTCTCAGAAAAAAACTAAGAACCATATGATTTCACTAATGTGGGATATAAAACTGAAACTTGTGAACACAAACAGCAGAGTGGTGTTTGCCAGAGGGAAGAGGCTGGGGGAAAAAAGGGGTCCTAATATAAGGTGCCAGGAAAAGATTTGACTTTGGGTGGTGGGCACACAGTGCAATATACAGATCTTGTAACATAGAAACCCACACCAGAAACCTATATGACCATGTTGACCAATGTCACCCCAGTAAATTTAATAAAAAATAAAAAACTAAAAAAAATTAAATAAAATAATCACTTAGTAATGGATCATTAAAATACCACCCTTCAAAACTAAGAACATTAGGGGTCAGATATCTGAAGGCAAAATAAAGCTGTCCAAATATTTTCCCAGGAAAATTTTAATATACATGTACAATTATTCATCTGAAAAATTCAGCAAGAAAATACCATTCAGTTTGTTAAAAAAAAATAATAATGGGTTATATATTTTATATGGATGGCAGTGCGTATTCTTCCAGAGTATGTCACAGAAAATTATATAAATCCATTTAGCAAGTGTTACCCATATAACTGTTCATTGGGTATTTTTGTTTGTTGCCAAATATCTAGGTTATTTGACTTCATAAGTTCTCTATATTTCTTTAAAATATATTTGTGAAAACCCAAATATCAATTCCTTTATTACAACAAAAATAAAAGTAAAGGCTGTCATTTTGTTAATATTGTTATGTGAAACAAATGAGAAAAGCACTGAACCTAAGAAAGAGGAGCTATGGTCCTTTAGTTGTTAATTATCCATCCAGGCCAATTCTCTCTCTGCTGACTATGTATTTGAAGTAGAGCATCCTAAAACTGTGTTCATTCTTAGCCTGTAATGTACTGTCAGTCCATGATGGTGGAGGGAGTAAAGTAATTAAAGAATTTGAATCAGCTCAGCAAAATTGAAGTCACATATAGAAAGATAAATTAATCAATGTGTCTCAGGAGTGATATTATCAATGATCATTTCTATCATGTTTCACTTGGTGAAAGGGACTGGATTCAGTGGTCCTGGATTCTAGACGTATAAGACAAATGCCTGCCAACTTTGATTGCCTTGCCAAGTGACAATGATATATAGCTTTATCCTTCTATTGAAATAAAAATTTATTCATGTAGAGTAATATTTTAAGCTAACAATAATATTAGCATCACTTTTTTCATTCTCAAAGAAAAATCACTGCATTTATAAATAATGTCTCTGACTACCAGCTTATTTCAGCCCTTGATGTGTTATATAAATAAAGTGTATATAAATAGATTACAAAGAATGGTTTTTACCCAAGTGTTAAGCTGTCTGCCATTGCTTGGGAAAGAATAAGGCACACTTGATAACAGTTAGTATACTAAACGAGCTTAGACAGATATAAACAGTGATCTAGTGGCAGATGATCTGTAATATACATTAATTTTATCACTTAAACTGACATGCTTTTGCAAAGACAGTTTTGCTCTATTCAAGCTTATGAAAGTTTAAAATATATGTGTATATATATATATATATATATATATATATATATATATATATATATATAATCATAATAAGAAAATGGGTGAAACAAATCTTATTATACCATCTTGTCATACCCAACTTTCTATACAGGAAATGCAATCACAACACAAACCAATGAAAAATTACTTATAATTTGTGGTATCTAGGTTTTGTGAAGGCAATGAAGGATTTATACTAGAGATAATCTAAAGAAAAAGTCACAAAGTCATGGATCAAAATGAAAAGTATATCTCTAAGGTTGAAAACTTGATGACATTTACAGGATTCTATTTGGGTGACAGCACCTAAGATGACTGTATTTTTGGTATCTTAAATCTAATATGGATTAGATAGAGGTTTATCACTCAAAAACAGGCCACACTGAGCAAAGCAATCTCTTATGTTGTGTTTCATTTTTAAAAAGACAAGCGTTAGGAGTTTGGCACAAGCTGGCAATTGAAAGCCAATGCCACAAGGTCTGGAATGTCAGTAAACTTGAATAACTGCCTTCAATGACAGAGAATAGGTGGCCTTTTCTTCACAATAATACTTAATTTCCTTCTAAATTTTTATCAGGCTACCTACACCATATAATAAAGTTCATTTGACATTTATATTTCTATTATTTATGAGCCAGGAGGCAGTTTTCTTTATGACCTTCTTATGTCTTTCTTCTGCTTCTTTTATCTAACTCTCACTCCTCACTTTTCTTTGCCTATAAGACTGTGCCATTTATTCCTCTTTACAGTTCTTTGAAATATAATATCAGTCATGCAAGATGCAATTTTTGGGTCACTTGGGGTATTTAGTAACATTAGTCACAGTCTAATTTCTTCCTTTAAAATAATTTATATTTTAATGAATGAAGATAAATATAGCAATATATTTTTCTCAATGACACTTTTAGATTGTACAGTAACTTGCAACTTTCATAATTGATTTCATCAACAGAACACTCAACAACTAATAAGTATCAAGGAATTCATTAAATAATGAATAACTATAGACAATCTTACCAGGCTTTCTGCATTTTGTTAATTTAATCTTTACTGGATGTTGAAGATACCCAATAGAAAATAGAAGTGACAGTGTTTGCTGAATCTGATTTTTCCCGTTTTAATCAGTAATCTTAGTAGTTGTTGCTTAAGTTCCATTGAAATGAAAATAAAGTACATGATCTAAGTATGGCACTTTTTATCAAAGTTATATCAGAAAGATTTGTAGGTTATATAAAAATTATTCTAAATAGAATATATGAAATTAGTCTTTAAGAATTTTTTTTCTCAGAAATTTCCTGCCCTGTAATTTGGATAGCTCTCAAAAAGCAATGAGAAAGCAGGTGATTTTAAATATTAATTTTGGTAATCTATTTAAATCATACTTTAACAAATTTGGATATTAACTAATACTTTTATTGTAATACATCATTCTGTACTCATTATTCATAAAATCTCCTTACCACAGACCATAGCAGATCATCTCATTTAGGACATAGTTTTGCCTATTACAGGTTCTAATTCAGACACTGAAATTAACTGGCTATGTGGCCTTTTAACCTTATTGTATCTTCTTTTCTTTAGCTATAAAATGAGGGAATTATACTGATCTGTTAATGCCCCTGCTAGGATCATTATTTTGTAACTTTTATAATCCAGAAATGTACATGTTAAGGTGTTGCCTTTTATAACGTTTTTAAATTTAAACCTCTAAGCATCCTTAATGCCATCTTGCTCAACTACCTCATTATGCAAATTAGAGAACTGAGATTTAGCCCTTTTAAGCAATAACTTAATGTCCTGAACCAAGATTTGATGTTTATCATGTACTAAGCTAGATCAGTCATTAATGTTGATAAGCAGCCACCTTTTGCAATCATTAAAGCAATTTGTTAAAGAATAGACAAGTATAAAATTTAAATATGATGCATTCCTCAAAGGGAACGTTAATTTTGGGGAATTTTTTTCAGTCTTTTTTTTTTAATGTAATTTTCAATTGTAGTTGACATGCGATATTGTATTTGGTTTAGGAATACAACATAGTGATTAGACATTTGCATACCTTAGAAGTGATCACCCACTATATTATGTCACTTATACCTGGAATCTAAAAAAATAAATAAATAAACAAAAAAATGAACAAACAAAAGAGAAACAAATTCATAGGTATAGAGAACAAATTGGGAATGTTTTAATATTTCCATATTTATAATACGTTTTTATATGCATGATGAGTTCCTATATTAAAAATAAAAAAGGTTTTTATTTGGAATCTTCTAGAGTTGTAAAGACAATTTGAACAATATGGACTGCTGATTTCCAAAATTACTATTAGTTTTAAACAGTAAAAGTTTTATAGGGAAAATGGCAGTCATGAGGGATGTTAATGATCATTATGTCAGGAAAGCTAGCTAATCTTTACTACTGTTATCTACATAGATAATTTATCATTTATTTATTTAATGTGTGTACTATTTGCAAAACAATTGGGATTAAAATACATTATTTATGGTAAATTTCCTCTGAATATTTTTTTAAAAATGTAATCAGAATATCAATGAGGTAAACACAGAAATAATATGTAAATATATCCCTCATCTAATCTGCTAAAAACTAGACTATCTATTCTTGAATTCCTGCCATTCTACCCTACTTCAATTTTCTGGAAAAATGATCCTATCTAATAAAAGAGGAATATGCAAATTAACCATACCTCTGCTACACCCACAAGCAACACCCACCAGCCAATCAGGAGCAAGTATGCAAATCAATCCAATCAAGATGGCTGCAGCCACAAAGCGAGAAGGAGGCTTGAGTTTCCTCGGCAATGGAGGAAGCCAAGTTTTCCCCACACCCTGGCCGGCCCAGGCCTCCACTCAAGGCTACAAAGTTTCAATTATAGACGATAAATAAATCCCAGATACCAGGGCCTCCGCTTGGGTCGCTGGGGGGCGTGGCTGGCCTGCAAACCACCACAGGCCCTTTGCCCAGACCGCCCCACACTCCAAGGGAACCCCCACCCTGATCTGGGACACCCTTCAGGGCAAACCAGCTGGCCCCCACCCATGCACCAGGCCTCTATCCTATCTAATAAAAGAGTAATATGCAAATTGACCATCACTCCAACACACAAGATGACTGCCCCCATGTGGACACAAGATGGCCACCATAAGATGGCCAGCAGGGGAGGGCAGCTGGGAGGGACCAGGCCTGCAAGGGAGGGCAGTTGTGGGCAATCAGGACAGCAGGGGAGGGCAGTTGGGAGGGACCAGGCCTGCAAGGGAGGGCAGTTGGGGGTGACCAGGCCAGCAGAGGAGGAAAGTTGGGGGCAACTGGACCTGCAGGGAAGGGCAGTTTGGGAGGCCCAGGCCTGCAGGGGAGAGCAATTGGGGGGGACCAGACCTACAGAGGAGGGCAGTTAGAGGTGACCAGGCCTGCAAGGGAGGGCAGTTGGGGGTGACCAGGCCAGCAGAGGAGGAAAGTTGGGGGCAACTGGACCTGCAGGGAAGGGCAGTTTGGGAGGCCCAGGCCTGCAGGGGAGAGCAATTGGGGGGGACCAGACCTACAGGGGAGGGCAGTTAGGGGTGACCAGGCTTGCAAGGGAGGGCAGTTACGGGCAAACAGGCTGGCAGGGGAGCACTTAAGCATCAATCAGGGTGGCAGGGGAGTGGTTAGGGGGTGATCAGACTGGCAGGCAGAAGTGGTTACGGGGAATCAGGAAAGCAGGCAGGCGAGCAGTTGGGAGCCAGCAGTCCTGGATTGTGAGAGGGATGTCCCAGATTGGAGAGGGTGCAGGCTGGGCTGAGGGACACACACCCCCATGCATGAATTTCATGCATCGTGCCTCTAGTGAAGTTATAATTAACAATGAACTGATTTTGATAGACTCAAGTCTACTGAGTTAATATTGTGCTATATAGTAAAAATGTTTGGAGTAAACATTATACTCAGTATTTATGGACAATGATTAGAACTGGAGATGAAAGGAGGATAACTTTAGGAACTAAAAATAAGCTGCACTCTGCTCAAACTTTTAGGAAGATTGTTTGCTTCCATTTATAATAAATTTATGACATGCAAGGTAATTCTCTGGATTGAGAAAGTTATACTGAAATTTTAATAAATATGTTTTGAGAAAAGTAATTTTTCATCTCAAAAATATCATTGTTTTCATAGCACAAAATTATCTAAGCATGTAAAAAACAATTTTTTATCAAATTTAGAATATCCTACTTCTGTTCCTCAGCTCATCAGTATTATATTACAAGGCTCACTAACACAATATACGTTTTTTATTTGTTTTATTTTTGATTGATTTCTTTATTTTTTAACTTAATTTATTGGGTTGAAATTGGTTAATAAAATTATATAGGTTTCCAGTGTACAATTCTATCATACATCACCTGTATATTGTATTGTGTGTTCATCACCCTAAGTCAAGTCCCCTTCCATCCATTACCATTTATCCCCCCTTTACCCTCTTCTAACTCCTCCCCTCTTTCCCTCTGGTAATGACCATATTGTTTTCTGTGTCTATGAGATTGTATTCTTAATCCACTCACCTGATACACTTTTCCAGAGTTGGGATGAGATTGTTTCCTTTAGATCTATGTATGAAAATTAATCCAAAACTGAGCTGCACAATTTTTTCCTACTTGAGACATCTATTTAACTGCATACTGCCTATATCCTTGAAAATTGTGTCCTCATAATATATAAATACTTCTTGACTTTGATTTGAAGGACAAGCCACTTTTACAGAGGCATATACATGTTAAGTCTTAAAGAATACAGCAAATTAATATCTTTATTTAAGACTAAAGTTTAAAAAAGACTAAATTAAAAATTAAAAAGGAATTCAGGGATACTTTGCTTTATTCAGACTCTAGTTACAAGGATGCAGTAATCATTAGAGGTATTTTTGAAATATGAATACAACAAAGGCCTTGGCAATTATTGGATTATCATATTTTGTATTCAGTTATTTGTTTGTTCTTTTCCAGAGATAATTTTCTATAAAAGCTAGTTTTACTAGTTCAGAGCCACTGCAAACATTGCAATACTAATGGCTTTTAATGTTTAGTTCCCATTCTCAAGGTTGATTCTAAATTGAATTTGACAGGAGAAGAGGATATTTTGAAAAACACCACCCAAATATCTGTTTTTATTCAAGTAGAAAATTAGGGTTTCAGGATTCAAATAGTATGAAGTCCAAATATTGAAATTCCAATTAAAACCGCCATCATATTGAGCTATTAACTCTTCCATTCTGAAAGAACTAGAGATTATCTCTTTCTGCAGAACAGCTTAGCTTCTAAAATATCTGAAATCCAAATATAATGGGGAAATATCTTAAACAGACTGAACCCAATTCAGTAGCCATGTAACTCTCTGAAATATCCCCCTCAGGGTGTCAAAGGATATGAACTGTGGCTAAGTAAAACAACAAAAACAACAACAACAACAACAAAACACCTTTCATCTAGAATGTTCCCATAATGCCCAATAAGCTAAAGTGAATCTGTCTATACATTATCACTTGATAAAGCATAAAAACACACTGCTTTCAGAGTTGAGAGTGACAACCACTTGATAGGTGAAATTAATCACATATTTTAAACTGTATTTTCTGAGCTGTTTCAGTAATACTAACTTTGTAAAATGAAAACATAATTATAGCAAGTTCAAGCTAAAACCTTAAGAGACCTTGATTTTAAAACACATTCATTTTCTTTGTTCTCCCACACCCTGATAGACTTTTTTCTGAAAATGAAGAATTTTAACCCTTATAATATTTAAAAAATTCATTAAGATGTAGGAGGTACAGATATGTTTTGTCCTCTCCCATTTCTGTTTTTAGTATCACATCTACAAAGGTGAGCCTGGTTGCTGTTGAATAAGTATGGTTAAATAATTAGTGATGAAGAGAAATATTCTAAGTGGATGAGGCCAGACTGCCTTATTAGACTCTCAGTTCTACTACTTACTGGTGATAGAACATTTGACAAGATATTTAAGTTCCCTGTGACTCAGTTTTCCTATCCTTAAAAGAGCAATGATCACAGATGCCTCATAACATTGTTATATTAAAGGAGTGTGTGCACATGAATCTGAGTATATACATGTACTTATAGCATTTATACTAATTTTTCGTGAGATAATGTATATCCTAACTCAGTACTTTTGAAAGTTTCTTGTGCACACACACAATCTGGAGATCTTGTTTAAAAATGCAAACTCAATAGTCTAATGTGGGCACCTGAGATTCTGCATTTCTAACAAATACCCAGGTGATGTCAATGCTGCTAGTCTGGAAACCACACTGTACATAGCAAAGTCCTGACAAATGCATTAAGTAGCTGACCAAAATAGAGATGAGGGAGAGCAGTGCAATGATTGGCCTTATGAATTAAGGCTCTAGAAAAACTCATTATGAGCTGTGATAAAGCCTCAAAGGATATTATGTTATATTTTAAGATATATCAAAATCTACTGTACCAGAGTTTATATTGTAAACACTTTGGAAAGCATTCCAAATAGATCTGAAGGGTTTGTGTGTACACATTTAATTCTTCAACAAAAATATTTTTTTTCCTTAGTGTCTCTTGATACATGCATATGTGCACACACAAAAGTGTACACATCTTATTTTTGACAATTATTATTTGAAAAGCAATGCATTCCATTTATATGCCACCATGTCATCTAGATGAGCATAAATGCTATCTTTATTCTAGGCATGCAGCTATATACAGGCTCTTTGTTTCTAGGAGATGAATCAGGAGAACAACAGGGCAGATAGAGCATTAGCAAAATGGAGTACTACTGCAGAATCAAGTAATTGAGTCAGCAAACATCTTATATGCACATAAAGTCATTATGCTTCTAATTACACACAAGCTGATTAAAAATCCTTCCGGATCATTGCTAGTGTTTATGCTTTGATATTTGTGAACTGTTATCAGAATGGAGAATAAAGAAAGGTGAATAAAGGAAGCTGAGAAAGTCACAGAAAATAAATGCAAAGAGAAAGATGTTTCCTATTGAATGTGGCGTACTGGGTTGTTTTATTTGACTACTTTTGCATGTGTACAGAAGGATCTGTTTTGTGTGTGTGCCTACAGTCATAAAATAAATATCCTGTTGTTAAAGTCCTAATAGTTTTGAGAAAGCATATTTGCTTACCAATTCAGTGTAGATGTGTTCTATGATAGGAACTTTAATTGGATAACTGCTGATTATGTGTGAGTTTTATTTCTTTCTTTATCTCATTGCTTACTAATATATCTTAGTTTAGTTTGAAAGAGTGAAGAATTATTGACTGATTATTTGTTCTTGCATCTTGTTTTATTATCATCATTCTTTTTTTTTTTTTGCAATCTTTCCCTTTAATCCCCCTCCCAGTATATTTTAGGAGGCTCTATGCCATTTTATGTAATTTTATGGACATAAAATCAAGGGCGGTCTTTGTTTTTAGTATCCTTCATGCTTTCTGAATATAGATGCTTAGGTAAATTGTAAGCAGATGTGTTTTTATCTCTCATAGTATATGCCTTTTTTGATTCTATAGTAAGAATTAAAGGTAGCCAAGTTCTCTAGTCAACACTGCGGGTTCTTCAAATTAAAACTTCACAAAGTTTAGAATATATTAATTATCTTTTTATTTCAAAGTGTTTTAAATTTTTCAAATTAATAATCATAACATTTTCTAGACATGAATAATTTATGATATTAATAACAGCAGCAGCAGCAGCAGCAGTGATCATATAGTCAAAAGTAAAATGTTCATGTTTAAATTTGCAGACAATATACATTTCTTTGTAAGTGGGTGGGTTGATTTGTTAGAAGGGGTATATTGAGAATATGTTATTTCTAATTTGTAAATCAAGCTTACATTCATACTCCACAGGCATACATACAAACAAATATCCCTCCCTTAAGGAAGGATTGAACATACTGAAGGTTAACTAAATTAACTTACTCTCAACAAGAAGTAATAAAAAGAATACTTGCCATTTTTATAACTTCTCACAATTTTCAGAGACATAAACCATCTTTAGTATTATGTTTTTATTTTATAGACATGGCAGCTCCATTTTTTTTCTCCAACACAAGAGTGTTTCATCCTATATAATAAAGAGGTAACATGCAAATTGACCATCACACCCTCACAAGATGGCTGCCTACGACCAAGCTGGCAGGGGGGCTAGTGAGGGATGACCAAACTACTGAACAGCAGGCTGCGTGGGGTGACCAGGCAGGTGAGGGGGCAGTTAGGGGCCACCAGGCTGGTGAAAGGGGTGTAGTTGGGGGCAACCAGTTGGAAGGGGGGTAAGTAGGGGGCAACCAGGCTGGCAGGGGGGCAGAGAGGGGTAACTAGGCCAGTGGGTGGGGAAGTTGGGGGCAACCAGGTCTATGTGGGGGGCAATAAGGGGTGACCAGGCTGGCATGGGGGGGGCAGTTAGGAGCGACCAGGCCAGCAGGGAGGCCAGCAGTGGGGGGCAGTGAGGGGTGATCAGGCTGGCAGGGGGGCAGTTAGGGGCAACCAGGTAGGCAAGCAGATGAGCGATTAGGAGCCAGCGGTCCAGGATTGTGAGAGGGATGTCCGACTGCCGGTTTAGGCCCCATCCCACAGGGCCTAAACTGGCAGTAAGACATCCCCAGAGGGGTCCCAGACTTGAGACCCTGCAGGTTATGCTGAGGCCCCCCCTCCCCCATGCATGAATTTCATGGACTGGGCCTCTAGTTATAAAATAAGAGTGTATATATATTTTTAATTTTATTGTTTAAACTATTACAAATAGTAGTACATATATCTATTTTCTTTCCCCATTGACCTTCCCCCAGCCTCCCCTACCCCCTGGCACATGCCCACATCTCACCCCCACAGTGTCTTGTGTCCATTAGTTGTGCTTATATGCATGCATATAAGTCCTTCAGTTGATCTCTTTCCCCACTTCCCCAACACTCCCCAGCCTTCCTGCTGTAATTAGACAGTCTGTTCGATGCTTCACAGACTCAGTATCTATCTTTCTATTCATCAGGTTATAATGTTCTTTATTTTCCATAAATGAGTGAGATCATGCGGTATTTTTCTTTCATTGCCTGGCTTATTTCACTTAGCATAATGCTCTCCAGTTCCACCCATGCTGTTGCAAATGGTAAGAATTCCTGCTTTTTACAGCAGCATAGTATTTCATTGTGTAGATGTACCACAGTTTTCTAATCCACTCATCTGCTGATGTGCATTTAGGCTGTTTCCAAATCTTAGCTATTGTAAATTGTGCTGCTATGAACATAGGGGTGCATATATCCTTTCTGATTGGTGTTTCTGATTTCTTGGGATATATTCCTCGAGGTGGAATTACTGGTTCAAAAGGCAATTTCATTTTTAAGTTTTTGAGGAAACTCCATACTGTTTTCCACAGTGGCTGCACCAGTCTGCATTCCCACCAGCAGTGCACAAGGGTTCCTTTTTCTCTGCATCCTCGCCAGCACTTGTACTTTGTTGATTTTTTGATGATAGCCATTCTGACAGGTGTGAGATGGTACCGCATTGTCGTTTTGATTTGCATCTCTCAGATAATTAGTGACTTTGAGCACATTTTCATATGTCTCTTGGCTTTCCTTACATCTTCTTTCAAAAGGTATCTATTTAGGTCTGTTGCCCATTTTTTTTTATTGGATTGTTTATCTCTTTTTTTTGTTATGTTGTATGAGTTCCCTGTAAATGTTGGAGATTAAACCTTTATCTGTGATAACATTGGCAAATATGTTCTCCCATACAGTGGGCTTTCTTGTTGTTTTGTTGATGGTTTCTTTTGCTGTGCAAAAGCTTTTTATTTTGATGTAGTCCCATTTGTTTATTTTCTCTTTAGTTTCCATTGCCCTAGGAGTGATATTGGTGAAGAAATTACTTTGGCATATGCCTGAGATTTCCCTGCCTGTGGATTCCTCTAGTATTTTTATGGTTTCCTGTCTTATGTTTAAATCCTTTATCCATTTTGAGTTTATTTTTGTGTATGGTGTAAGTTGGTGGTCTAGTTTCATTTTTTTGCATGTATCTGTCCAATTTTCCCAACAACATTTATTGAAGAGACTGTCTTGACTCCATTGTATGTTCATGCCTCCTTTGTCAAATATTAATTGAGCATAGCGGTTTGGGTTGATTTCTGGGTTCTCTATTCTATTCCAGTGGTCTATATGTCTGTTCTTTTGCCAGTACCAGGCTGTTTTAAGAACAGTGGATTTGTAATACAGCTTGAAATCTGATATTGAGATCCCACCTACTTTGTTCTTCTTTCTCAGGATTGCTGCAGCAATTTGACGTCTTTTTTTATTCCAGATGAATTTTTGGAGAGTTCTTTCCAAGTCTGTGAAATATGCCGTTGGATTTTAAAGGGGAGTGCATTGAATCTACAGGTTGCTTTGGGTAGTATGGACTTTTTAATGATATTGATTCTACCAATCCATGAATATGGTATGTTCTTCCATCTGTTTTTGTCTTCCTCTATCTGTTTTTTCATTGTCCTGTAGTTTTCCATGTACAGGTCTTTTACCTCCTTAGTTAAGTTTATTCCTAGGTCCCGTGGTTCTTTTGTCCCAGCCTTATAATGGGTTCAGCATTCTGGAGAAAAAGGCTGCATGTAGAGTCAAGGAGTCCAAAGATGAAAGATAGTTTTGAAAGGCATTGGGGGTCAGAGGAGATTCAGCTAAAGGGAACTGAAAGACTCTCCTTGTGTCAGGATCCCGTGCTTTTATTGAACACAATTTGTCCCAAGGCAAGGTGGAAATATACACTTCAAAGGGTAAGGTATCAAAGGGTATTATACAGAAGCATTATCAGTTTGGGGAATAGCCTACAGCTGTTCAGATGTTTGGCTAACAGGAGGCAATAAAATGCCCTGAGCTGTCTGGCACTTAACAATCCTATTCAGGTTTGGGGGAAGTGCCTTTTAGCCATTTCCAACAGGTAAATTACATATGTGGCTCACCCTTGTTGAGCCCCCAAAGCTTCACCAACCTTTTGGTAAAACTCTTGTAATTATTACATGCTGGAATTGGTTCTCAGCATCTCACCCTTTTTGATTTTTTAATTAAAGAAGAATGCATGTTTTAAGATTTTTAAATTCAATGGAAAGGACAGAGCTTTATCAAGTCCCTTTAAATTGCTGTCATGCATTAAAGGAATTAGCCTGCAGTCAGTTTCTTTATGGGCCAGCAGTTCTTTAAGTCCCAATTTCAATGTCCAACAGTTCTTTATGTGTACATGTCAGCAATGATATTTCAGTTCTGGATGGTGGTGGCAATGCAGGTCCAGCCCTTTCTGGTTTGGTCCTGGGCAACCTGCAGTGACACACAGCTGCTGACTGCTAGTATGGCCAGGCATCTTCACCATCTTCATTTCTGGACTGTGTCTCCTCTTGTTCTTGGGGGCCACTGCTTATTCTGTAGCTGGAGCAGTCTTGTCAGTTCCTCTCTGGGATCCGTTGTTGTAGGAATCCACAAGGTCTTGGAGGAGTTTTCTGGAAATATATAAACATATTCTTGACCAAAGGTTAATAAAGGAATCTTTTCTATAAATTACACTTGGGATCTTTTTTTCATTTTTGCCCAAATGATTTTCCTTTGGCTTATTTTGACACCATGTGTGTTCCTGGGTGTCTTGCTATTATCATTACAAATGAAAAATAATTTTCCAAAGTAAAAATTTCTTGATGTAATTTTCTTACAGTATATTATTTCTTATAGGATATTACTCTACTATACCCCTTTTTTTAGTTTAAATATGAGGAGGCTTTTGGAAATTTTATAATGCAGTCTTGATAACTTTTCATTTTAATTTTTGAACCGAAATATTACTGCTTTGGATTCATAGCATGTTTGGAAATTTTACTTTGAGATGAACTATCAAAATTTTTAGTTAATACTTCAAGAATAGTTTTTTTCCAGTACAATTAAGTTTTATTAAATATTCACTTATTTCAATTATCCAATTTAAATTAACCTGAAATAAACTTTATTTTTTAACTTCACTTGTCCTACTTTATGGAAAATAAATGACATTAATTGCAATTAGTCTTTGAGTAACTTAACATAAACTTTGTCAGAGAGGCAAAAACACAAATTATTTACTTTAGTTTAAGAGGCCAAACATATTGACTTTCAATTATAGTTCTTCAGATGTTTAAAGAAAACCTCTATTTCCTTCCTGAATAATTTTCAGGGTATAGAAGGCTTCATTTAAAAATCTTTGTATTTCTTTACACCAAGCAATCTACAGGGTTGCTGCTTGGACCTCAAGACTACAGCCTAATAGCTAGCTCTATTACAAGTAACTTTACATAAAGTTGAATACTATTTTACTGTCAGATTTAATACTTTAACAACAATCTTAGTTTACACTGTAAATATTAGTGGAAGAGATTTTGAAATTTTGAAATTTCTCCTTTTTATTAAATTTATAATTATATTTTAGAGTATCTTCTTTGGCTAATTTGCATATACAGAGGCATCATGGGAGTTCTCAGTAACTTTATTCAAAGGGAGGGGTTGGCCTTTGCTGTTTCAAGATGGCAGCCCCCATGGGAGCGGGAAGCCATGCGGCCATCATAGTGGCTGTCTAAACTGTTAAAGCCAAAACTGTACTGCATACAAACAGAAATCTCACTAGCTGTTTCTGGTGGCTTTATTAGAATTTAGTTGTTTATAAAAATATTGGCTTTTTTATTTAACTTAATTTATATGAGATGTTGATTACATTTTTAAAAGCTAACTTATAAAGTAATTTAAGTAGGTATATTTAATTAAAAAGCAAAGCAAATTTAGTAAATGTTTGCATCTGATTCACAAGCACAAAAGTTGCCCCACCTCTAGCCTAATTAAAAATGCAGGTGGCTATGGGCTTTTTGTTATTTTAACTTTCCGTCTTAAAATTTTGCTGTTAAAAATTTGGCTTTATTTAGAAATAATTTTGTTTTGTCCTCCGTAAAGGCCAAAACTTTCATAACATTTATAAGTAAAATATAGTTATTAATTTTTATTTGATAAAGCTTTCCATGCAATTTCAAGTATATTAGATCAGTTAAATTTCAAAAATATTTCCTTTAAGAAGAGAAAATAACTTCTTGAAAACATTTCAGGGCCTGTGAAAATATTTCTAAATTATCCCTCGGCCACAGCCTTGAAATTTTAACTTGGAAAAACGATCAAATAAATATCTATATATGATTTAAATATTATAATACTTTTAATAATTATCTTAAGATATCAATCAAATTTAAACTGGTCTTTATATTAAAAGTTGGTTGGGATCACAGAATTAATCCTTCTTATTTAATTAGACCAATAAACAACATATTTTGAATTACTAATTATTTCAGAAAAAACACAAAATTTTATTTTTCAAAAATAAGTTTTTATATTTTAGGCATTTAATTACCACAACTACATTTTCTCCTAATTTAATTTGAACGTTAAACTTTTAGAGCTGGTAAGTCAAATAGTTAACATTTCTTTGATTATTAACACACATATTTTTTTTTTAATTTCTTTATTGATTAAGGTGTTACATATATGTCCTTCTTCCCGGATTACCCTCCCATCACCCCCCACTCATGCCCAATTTCAAAAATACAATAATTAACTTTAAACCATTTTTTTCTGCTCAGGAAATTTGAGTAGCAAACTTGCAGGTATTCAAATGCAAATTACCACATTCCTCCTTGAGAAGTATCAGAGAGAAGACTGATTTCAAACAAGCCACATTTTTTTTTCTTTAAGAGTTTTCCACTGCGAGAAAAC
The DNA here is from genome assembly GCF_963455305.1 of Plecotus auritus. Taxonomy (NCBI): domain Eukaryota; kingdom Metazoa; phylum Chordata; class Mammalia; order Chiroptera; family Vespertilionidae; genus Plecotus; species Plecotus auritus. The sequence goes on from NC_137784.1 coordinate 67,429,022, forward strand.
TACTGGCAGGAAACTGGCCTACCTGTTGCTGGGGGAAAGGCAGGCAGCCCCTTCCTCCATTAACAAAGGGTGTAGCCCTTTATAATTACTTGATCTTTATAATTAATACATTATTTATCTATATTAAAACAATTTCTTTGAGATTCTAGAGTCAATTATAATTATTTTAAAGCATTTTCTTTGGCAAATTTCTTGTAACAGAGACAATTTACTGATTTTCTTGGAGGCTTTAATTTTAACTTTTTAACACGCTTCATTAGCATTTTAAAAACCATTCTTTATTATGGGAATTTGAATCTCCCTGCTAGAACCTAGCCTGAATTTTTTCTCCTGGGTCAAATTCGCCATTTTTCTTAGGAAAAAAACAGTCTAGGGCTTTTCATTTATGTACCCTTGTAAAGAGTCAAGTCCAATTTAAAACCTAATATCTGAAATCAGACCGTGTGCACATTTTGTCCCAAACTAGCTTTTTTCTTTACAAGTGCACAGATATACCAGACACATTTCTAAATTTTGTACAAGTTTTCATGGTGAAAAGGAAACTTTAAATCAGCATACTGGGAGAGTGGGCTTCCATATTGGATTGCCACGTGTCTTCCTTCCCCCACATCCTGCTTGCTTTTGGGGAAAGAGTCAGTATCAGATCTGGCCTCATATCTTTTCATGCTTAATAGATAAAGACAGATCTTAAATTTTTTTCCTTTTTCTCTTTCCGAAATAATTACTAGCACTTAAGCTTATCTTTGCCAAAATTTGCATTTCCCAGCGAGTTCTTCTATAATTTTTAAACGAAACTTTAAGTAATCTCATTGCGGGAGAGCAGATCGCTCTGCCCTCTCCTGCCACCTATGAATCTCCGCACCAGAGGCGGTTTCAGCAGCGGGGTTTCATTTCTTATTACAGATTTTAGATTCCAAATACAAAGTAAGATTTTAATTTGAACAAGAAACCATATTAAAGATAACCACGGTACTCATTTTTCAGCCTGATTTTAAAAAGTACCTTTATATATTCCAATTTCTTTATAATTTTGCCTATTGACCAAATTTTTCCCCATAATAATCTGACTTGAACACAAAGAATCACTCACGCACTTGCGGATCCATGGGGTTCCGAAGCTAACATGGGCTCTACATGCAGTGAATCTTCCACCACTAGATCCAGTGATATTTTCCACTCAGGTGAATACTTCTTTCTCCAGAAGCGCTCCGTTAATATGGGTACTTCCAGGGTTAGGTCCCACATTCAGGCACCATAAATGTTGGTGTCCCTCGTTAGGGTGTCATAATGCCAGGGTTCTTTTGTCCCAGCCTTGTAAAGGGTTCAGCATTCTGGAGAAAAAGGCTGCGTGTAGATTCAAGAAGGAGTCCAAAGACTAAAGATAGATTTGAAAGGCATTGGGGGTCAGAGGAGGTTCAGCTAAAGGGAACTGAAAGACTCTCCTTGACTCAGGACCCTGTGCTTTTATTAAACACCATTTGTCCCAAGGCAAGGTGGAAATATACACTTCAAAGGGTAAGATATCAAAGGGTATTATACAGAAGCATTATCAGTTTGGGGAATAGCCTACAGCTGTTCAGGTGTTTGGCCAACAGGAGGCAATAAAATGCCCTGAGCTGTCTGGCAGTTAACAATGCTATTCAGGTTTGGGGGAAGTGCCTTTTAGCCATTTCCAACAGGTAAATTACATATGTGGCTCACCCTTGTTGAGCCCCCAAAGCTTCACCAACATTTTGGTAAAATTCTTGTAATTATTACATGCTAGAATTGGTTCTTGGCAGTAAGTATCTTAATTTTTTTGGAGAGATGGTAAAAAGGATTGCTTTTTTAGTTTCTCTTTCTGTAAGTTCACTATAGGTGGATAGAAATGCCATAGATTTCTTGGCATTAATTTTGTGTCCTGCTACATTGCCCAATTCATTTATTAAGTCTAATAATTTTTGATGGAGTTTTCAGGGTTTTTTATGTACAATATCATGTCATTTGCAAATAAGGACAGTTTTACTTCTTCTTTTCCAATTGGGATACCTTTTATTTCTTCTTCTTGTCTAAATGCAATGGCTAATATTTCCAGTACTATGTCAAACAGGAGTAGTGAGAGTGGGCATCCTTGTCTTGTTCCTGTTCATAGGGAAATGGTTTTAGTTTTTGCCCATTGAGTATGATGTTGGCTGTGTGTTTGTCAATTATTGCTTTTATTATGTTGAAGTATGATCCTTCTATTCCCACCTTGCTGAGAGTTTTTTTCAAGAAAGGGTGTTGGATTTTGTCAAATGCTTTTTCTGCATCAATTGATATGACAATGTGATTTTTATCCCTCAATTTGTTTATGTGATGTATCACGTTTATTGATTTATGGATATTGTACCATCCTTGCATCCCTGGGATAAATGCTACTGGGTCATGATGTATGATCTTTCTGATGTACTTCTGGATCCGATTTGCTAGAATTTTGTTAAAGATTTTGGCATCTATGTTCATCAGGGATATTGGCCTGTGATTATCTTTCATTGTGTTGTCTTTATCTGGTTTTGGTATTAGGGTGATGCTGGCTTCATAGAAGGAGCTTGGACGTGTTCCTTCCTCTTGAATTTTTTGGAATAGTCAGGGGAGGATAGGTTTTAGTTCTTCCTTGAATGTTTGGTAAAACTCCTCTGTGAAGCAGTCTGGCCCCAGGCTTTTGTTTGTTGGATGCTTTTTTATGACTGCTTCAATTTCTTCCATAGTTATTGGCCTGTAGAGATGTTTAGATTTTTCCTGATTGAGTTTTGGATGGCATATTTTTCTAGGAATATGTCCATTTCCTCCAGGTTATCCAGTTTGTTGGAATACAGTTGTTCATAGTATTTTTTAACAATCCTTTGTATTTCTGTGAGGTCTGTTGTTATTTCTCCTCTTTCATTTCTGATTTTGTTTATTTGGGTCCTCTCTCTTTGCTTCTTGGAGAGGCTGGTTAGAGGTTCATCAATATTGTTTATCTTTCAAAGAACCAGCTCTTGGTTTTGTTGATCTTTTTTAAGGTTTTTTTTGGTCTCTTTGTCATTTATCTCCACTGTGATCTTTATAATTACATTCCTTCTGCTTACACTGGGCTTTTCTTGTTGCTCTCTTTTGAACTCTTTGAGTTTAAGGTTAGATAATTTATTGCCATTGTTTCTTGTTTTTTGCAGTAGGCTTGTAGAATTATGAACTTCCCTCTCAAGACTGATTTTGCTGTCTCATAGATTTTGGATTGTTTTGTTTTAATTGTCGTTTGTCGCCATGATGTTTTTATTTCTTCTTTGATCTCTCTGGTAACCCAGTCATTGCTTAATATACTATTTAGTCTCAATGTGTTTGATTTTTTTGGATTGTTTTTATTGTAGTTAATTTCCAGTTTTATGCCATTGTGATCTGAGAAGATGCTTGATATGATTTCTATCTTCTTAAATTTGAGGAGACTATGCCTGTGACCCAATATATGGTCTTTCTTTGAAAATGACCCATGTGCACTTGAGAAGAATGTATATTCTGTGGCTTTGGGGCGTAATGTTCTGAAGATGTCAATTAATTCCATCTGATCTAGTGAGTCATTTAGGATTGCTGTTTCTTTGCTGATTTTTTGTTTAGAAGATGTGTCTATTGGTGATAGTGGGGTATTAAAGTCCCCTACTATGATTGTATTGCTGTCAATCTCTCCCTTGATATCCTCCAGAAGATTTTTTTAAATGTATTTGGGTGCTCCTGTATTGGGTGCATATATGATTACCAGAGTTATTTCTTCTTGTTGGATTTCTCCCTTTTGTATTATGAAGTGGCCCTCTTTATCTTTTGTTATGTCCTTCACTTTGAGATCTAATTTGTCAGATATAATTATTGCTACCCCAGCTTTTTTTTCATTTCCATTTGCCTGAAAAACCTTTCTCCATCCCTTCAACATTAGTCTGTGTGCGTCTTTTTTTCTGAGGTGGGTTTCCTGTAGACAGCAGATATATGGGTCATGTTTTCTTATTCACTCAGTTACCCTATGTCTTTTGATTGGGGCATTTAATACTTTTACATTTAAAGTTATTATTGACAGGTACTTATTTGTTGCCATTTTTATTCTTTACCCCTGTGTTCCTTCTTTGCTTCCTATTTCTTCTTTTTATAGCAGACCTTTTAGCTTTTCTTGCATTGCTGGTTTGGTGGTAATAAACCTCCTTAGTCCTTTTTTGTCTGTGAAGCTCCTGATTTCACCCTCAATTTTGATTGATAGCCTTGCTCAGTACAGCATTCTTGGATTCAGATGCTTCCTTTGCATGACTTTGTATATTTCATTCCGTTCACTTCTGGCCTGATGTGTTTCTGTTGAGAAATCAGCTGCTAGTCTGATGGGGGATCCTTTGTAGGTAATTTTTTTAAGATTTTTACTTTGTCGTTGGTGTTTGCCTATTTGATTATAATGTGTCTTGGCATCAGTCTCTTGGGATTCATTTTGTTTGGGACTCTGTGAGCTTCTTGGATTTGTGTGAGTTTTTTCTATCCTACATCAGGGAAGTTTTCTGTCATTATTTCTTCAAACAGGTTTTCTATTCCTTGCTCAGTTTCCTCTCCTTCGGACACCCTTATTATGTGATTGGTGTTTCGTTTTGTATTGTCCCAAAATTCCCTTAGGCTTTTTCCTTTTTTTTAATTTTTTTTTTCTACATGCTTCTCTGCTTGGTATTTTTCCCATCTTGTCTTCTAGCTCACTGATGCGGTCCTCTGCTTCTTCTAGTCTACTGTTGATGCTTTCTATTGAGTTCTTTATAGCAGTGATGTCAGTTTTCTTTTGTCTTGGTTCTTCTTCATTTCCTCTTGTTCTTACACATATTGTATTTGTCTTCTATTTTTTTCAGCCACCTATGACCATTTCTCTGAATTCTTTCTCTGGCAGGTTGCTTGCCTCCATTTCATTTACTTTCTTTTCTGGTGATGCCTCCTTTTCTTTCATATGTGGGCTGTTTCTTTGTCTCCACATGATCTCTCTTCTCAGGGAGTTTGGTAATCTAGTTCTCTCTCTCCTTTGTTGGTTTAAAGGCACAAAATACAAAACAACAAGGCACAACTCACAAGGCACTGAACACAAATGTATTCATGATACTAATAACCCCAAATAAAGGTGACCACGAGAGAAAAGAGCATTAGGGGTTAAGAAAGTAGGAAGAAAAAAAAAGGAGTGCAAAAATAAAATTGAGAAAAAGAAAAAAACATAAGTGAGAAAAGAAAGAGAATAAAAATGAAGAGGGGAAAAACCAATTAATATTGGGATAAAACTCCAATAGAACAGCCACTAATCCCAACAAATGCAAGCAACAAATACCTAAGATGAATGCAAACCACAAACAACAACTAATATCAAGTGAGGCGAGGAAAAACAAAAGCAAAAAACAAACAGAAATAAAACAAAAAGACAAAAAGAAAAAGCAAAACAATCTCACAAACAAGCATAAAAAAACAAATATAATCAACAATGAAGCAAACAACAACAAAAGGACAGAGAGAAATAAAATTTGGATAGTGAAGAAAGAAAGAGAGAGGTGTGTATGGACTTAGAGCAGGGAATTGGAAATCAGATATATAAGTAGGATGAATTTTTAACAGGGGGTAAAAAGAAGGAATAGGGGAAATCTAAAGCAGGAATAGGGTAAGAGAAACAGGACAACAAAATTGGAAATGTGAGGAAGAGAGTGATGGCATAAAGTTAAAGTTGAAATAGAGTAAAATGATGCTAAAGGAAATATGAAAATACAATGTAGAACACTAATCCCAAAGTAAAATAAAAATAAAATAAAATGACACTTTTTCAAAACAGGTAAATAGTAGTAGTAATAATACTGATTGACAATAAAAATGTAATAATTAAAAAGGTAAAATCAAGTGAGGAAAAAAGAAAAAAAATAGTTTCTTAAGGAAAGGTGGAAAAAACAAAAATAAAAATGTGCAGTAGTGAAGGTCATTCACTTCCTCTACTATTATGTTTGGCACACCTGTTTCCTAGTCAGGACAGTATTGAAGTTCCCTGTGTTCCACTGCTCCTCAGTGTTGTAAGCCACAGTCCTGATTTTCAAGCAGGCAGTACTTCTTTGATTCTTTTATTCCTTTAGTTGTGTTTACACAAGAGTCAATTTGTGATTCAACCCCTGGGTGGCATTGTTTCTGGATTGACCTCTGGGTCTATAAGTCCTCTCCAGCTAGTGCTTAGATTTTGTTTTCCTTGTCACTCTTAACACTGGTTTGGGGGAATGGGCTGCCCCAGAGTGGGTTCTCTGATCGTTATTCCCTGCTCTTTTCCCGAGGTACCACAAAAATAACTTTCCCCTGCATTCTCTTAGAGTGTCCCCAATTGGGTGATCCTATGATCTGTGCTTTGCAATCAAAAGCAAGGATTTATAGAGAAAAAATAAAATAAAAAAGAGCCAGAGTAAGTGCACGAACTTGGGACTTTTACCCTCCAGCGTTGCACACAAGTCTGTGCAGTCTTTTCCCCCCCAGCTATAAGCAGCCAGCACACTGTTAAAATTTTTAGGCTGCCTTTTGCACCCATTTAAGCTATGGGTTACTTTTTAGAGTTCCCTTCTGTTAGCAGCCCTGCAGATCCCCTTCCACATTCGCGGGTCACACTAGCCCCAAGTGCTGCGGGGTTTGCAGTACAAAGACTTCCCCGGATCCTCTAGCTCCTATTGTGTGCTTTTCTCTCTCCTGCCTGGATCACAGACTTCACCTTATCCTAGGTGTAATCTGACCTTTCCGTGAGAAGGTACAGAGCTCCTGTGAGTCTGCATATTCACTCTGCTTGAGACCCTGTGTTCCTGGGTTCGCAGCTTTTCCCTGGGTGTTGTTGTAGTTTCCCAGGATTTTTAGACTTCTGATAACTGCCACTCTCCCATTCAAGATGCCAGGGTCTTTGCGTCAGAGTCGGTTGCTCCAGGAGGGATTTCAGCTGCGAGGCTGCCCAGTCAGGGGAACTCCATCTGACAGTCCCCAATAGTCCCTTGGAACCTTGTAGTATATCTGTCCCTCAACACACAAATAAACTCTCCCCGTGTGACCACACACTCTCCTTTCATTCTCTCACTCACACACTATCTTGCAGTCTGCCTTCCTGTCAGCAGCCATCTTCCCTCCTCCATAAGAGTGTATTTCCAATGTTCTGTACAATGACTGTATTATATGAGACCAAAATTTTATTGGAATACTAGAGGCCCGGTGAACAAAATTCGTGCATGGGGGTGTGTGTCCCTCAGCCCAGCCTGCACCCTCTCTAATCTGGGACCGCTCGAGGGATGTCCGACTGCCCATTTAGGCCCAATCCCAATTGGGCCTAAACGGGCAGTCGGACATCCCTCTCACAATCCAGGACTGCTGGCTCCCAACTGCTCGCCTGCCTGCCTTCCTGATTGCCCCTAACCGCTTCTGGCTGCCAGCCTGGTCACTCCCTAACCACTCCCCTGCCACCCTGATTGATTCCTAAGTGCTCCCCTTCCAGCTTGTTTGCCCCTAACTGCCCTCCCTTGCAGGCCTGGGCCCCCCCAACTGCCCTTCCCTGCAGGCCCAGTCACCCCCAACTTCCCTCCTCAGCTGGCCTGGTCACCCCTAACTGCCCTCCCCTGCAGGCTTGATCACCCCCAACTGCCCTCCCTTGCAGGCCTGGTTCCTCCCAACTGCCCTCCCCTGCTGGCCATCTTGTGGTGGCCATCTTCTGTCCACATGGGGGCAGGATCTTTGACCACATGGGGGCAGCCATCTTGTGTGTTGGAGTGATGGTCAATCTGCATATTACTCTTTTATTAGATAGGATAGAGGCCTGGTGCAGGGGTGGGGGCCAGCTGGTTTGCCCTGAAGGGTGTCCCGGATCAGGGTGGGGGTTCCCTTGGGGCGTGGGGCAGCCTGGGTGAGGGGCCTGAGGTGGTTTGCAGGCCAGCCATGCCCCCTGGGGACCCAAGCGGAGGCCCTGGTATCTGGGGTTTATTTATCTTCTACAATTGAAACTTTGTAGCCTGGAGCAGAGCCAAGCCTTCTGCTTGCTCCCTGGCAGCAGCCATTTCTATTGGGATTTATGTATCTTCTATAATTGAAACTTTGTAGCCTTAAGCGGAGGCCTGGGCCGGCCAGGGTGTGCTGAAAGCTTGGCTTCCTCCATCGCCATTGCAACCCTAGCCTCCTGCTCTTTCCAGCTCCATGGCTGCTGCCATTTCTGTTTGGGTTTTATGTATCTTCTATCATTGAAACTTTGTAGCCTTGAGTGGAGGCCTAGGCCAGCAAGGGTAGGTGGAAAGCTTGGCTTCCTACATTGCCGGGGAAACCCAAGCCTCCCTCCTGCTCTCTGTGGCCGTAGCCATCTTGGTTGGGTTTATTTGCATATTCGCTCCTGATTGGCTGGTGGGCGTGGCTTGTGGTTGTAACGGTTAATTTGCATATTACTCTTTTATTAGATAGGATTGTAACATGATTTATTGAAAGGAAATCTATGGAAAAATGACATTTTTTACTAAAAAAATTATAGGTGAAAACAAAAAATATTTTAATCAATGAAATTTATTTTAAAGTATTTTATACTGAGGTTAGTAAAGAAATTTCTATACATCTGGAATTCTGAGTGTTCTTTCCGACTTCAGCCTGTGCTGACTTACAAGTAATTATCTAATGAAGTTAGTGGTAGGAATGCCTGAGAGTTCTTGAAGCAATGATTTTCAGTTTGAAAAATTATTGTAGATCAAATACTAATGTCTCATTTGTATTCTTCTCATTCTTGAATCTTTAAGCAAATATAGGAATGGCTTTTAAAAGAAATGCTCATTTGTATGGGAAAGTAAATGGCGCTTAGGGAAATACATGTATTACTCCTTAGTATCCTCCTTAAATTACTTAGTCCTGTTTTTGAAGAAAATAATACGTTCTTATCAAATTAATAGATACATATTTACTTGGTATGATATATTTAGTAGAAAGAACATTGTTAAGGATAAGGGGAACTGACATGTAGTCTAGATTTTGTGATAAATCTGTTTTCACCTTGAAGTGGTCAGGTATCCTTTTTAGGTCTATGTTACATATTTGTAAAATAATAGGCTTGGAATAGCTCTGTAATTTGTAGTTCAGTTTTCCTATACATAACATTGTACTCCATTTAAATGACAATTTAAAATTCTTTTTTTTTCTGTACATTACCTTAGTTTGTTAATCTATAATAATAAATGCATAATATGCTAATAAGACTGGACATCCTTCCAGATGAAGCCAGGTCTGCGAGGGAAGCCTGGGTCCTGGGTGCCTTTCTTTATCCAATCTAATAAAGAGGGAATATGCTATTTGACCCTCACACTGTCGCAAAGATGGTGGCACCCACAGCCAATAAGGAGGGAATATGCTAATTGACTGCTCTGCCCTCAAAGATGGTGGTGTCCACAGCCAATAAGGGGGGATATGCTAATTGACTGCCCCACCCTCAAAGATGTCAGCACCCACAGCTAAAAAGATGGGAATATGCTAATTGACTGTCATGCCTTCAAAGATGGTGGCACTCACAGCCACAAGATGGCGTCGCTCAGACCCCTCATCCCCGCTGGGGCGGCAGGTGCACAGTAAGGCTGGGCCCACCCCGAGACACAGGCAAGTCTCAGATGGCAGCTACCCAGCCACCTAGGGCCACCTGAGGCTCAGGTAACCAGGGTCAGCCGAGGCTTGCACTGCCAGCAGTGGCAGCAGCAGAGGTGTGATGGGGGCATCGCCTTCCCCTGATTGCTGGGTCACCTCCTGCCCCTGAGGGCTCCCATGCACTGGGCCTCTAGTTGTAAATAAAGAACTGGACAAAGTCTATGAAATATCTGTTTGCAAACATTGGACAACTGGCAATGCAGAATTTTGATCACTGAGAGAAGGGAAACAAGGGGAGAGGGCCCTAATATGTATGTCCCTGATTTTCTGCCTGGAGAAACTTTCTGGATCAAACACAGTATGTGGAAGGGGATTCTGAACAGAGCATGGTGGTCTCACTGAGTTGGGGAAACATTTCGGAGATCAGAGAGGCTGCAGTGGCTGGACTTTGCAGGCCAGTGTGTCAGAGAGAAGGGAATTGGCCAAATAAAGAGCCCCAAACATCTGCATAGGGCCTCATTGAGTCTCTAGCTGAATACTGTGCCCTGCATACTTAGAATGAGATTTCAAGTTGTTGGTCAAAGAACAATTACTGAGAACAGAACAAACTACTAGGAAGCTATAGGTTAAACAAGTCCTAACACTAACAAAGAATTGAGAGATGGTAGAGTTCTGATCCCACACAGTAATGAGACTTTTTTGAACATCTGGTACAGTTAATAGAGACCCCAGAAGGGCCATGCCTTGATATTAAGGCTACTAGTAAATAGCCCTAGATTAAAGGCCACCGTAAATCCATACCAACAGAGCTTAAATTCAAGTATTGAAAGCTGATCTGCAGGCAATTTAACTGTCTTCCAAGTAAAGCTGGTCCTTAAAAGAACAAAAAATTTATACACTTAGCAATTACTGGGAAGAAGAAGGAAAGTCGGAATCAAAATCAGGAAATATAAATAGACTAAAAAAACAATAATGATAGAAAGCAGACAAGAATTTTAAACAGCTATTATAACTATGTTGAGGAACTTAAAAGGAAAGCATGAACATAATAAGAAGATAAATAGAAGACATGGAAAAGAGCAAAGTGTGCCCTAGCTGGTTTGGCTCAGTGGATAGAGCATTGGCCTGTGGACTGAAAGGTCCTGGGTTTGATTCTAGTCAAAGGCATATGTTTGGGTTTCTGGCTTGATCCCCAGTGGAGGGCATTCAGGAGGCAGCCAATCAATAATTCTCTCTCATCATTGATGCTTCTATCTCTCTTTCCCTCTGAAATAAAAATACATATCTACACAATGGAATACTGCACTGCTATAAAAAAGAAGGAATTCTTACCATGTGCAGCAGCATGGATGGACCTGGAGAGCATTATGTTAAGTGAAATAAGCCAGGAAATGAAAGAAAAATACCACATGATCTCACTCACTTTTGGAAAAAAAAGAACATTATAACCTGATGAATAAAAAGATAGATAGAGAGGCAGTAAAGCACCGAACAGACTGTCAAATTACAGCGAGAAGGCTGGGGAGTGTTGGGGAGGGAGGGAAATAGATCAACCAAAGGACTTGTATGCATGCATATAAGCACACCAATGGACACAAGACTCTGGGGGGGTGAGATGATGGCATGCGACAGGGGGTAGGGGAGGCTGGGGAAAGGTCAATGGGGAAAAAAAGGAGATATATGTACTAATATATGTAATATTTTAAACAATAAAAAAATAAAAATAAATAAAAAGGAAATACCTGAAAAACAAAAAGAGCTAAGAGCAAAGTGGAACGTCTAGAAAAAAAAAAAATCCTATATAATAAAAGGCTAATATGAAAATTGGCTGAACAGTGGAACTACTGGTCGCTATGACACGCTGACCACCAAGGGGGCAGACGCTCAATGCAGGAGCTGCCCCCTGGTGGTCAGTGTGCTCCCACAGAAGGAGTGCTGCTCACCCAGAAGCCCTCAGCCAGGCTCACAGCTTGTGAGTGCAGCAGTGGTGGCCTTTCCCACCTCTGTGGCAGCGCTAAGGATGTCAGTTGGACATCCCCAGAGGGCTCTGTGACTGCAAGAGGGCGCAGGCTGGGCTGAAAGACTCTCTCCCCCAGTGCACACTGGGCCTCTAGTGTCTAATAATAGCTATCACTAATACCTGCTATTTCCCAAAGCATTAAGTCTGAATTTTCTTTTTGAGTTAACAAAATGATGTGCAGTGTTAAATATATAATAACTTCAAAATGAAGGTGAAAACCTTAGAATATTTCAAAACTAACCAGCTATATACCTAGAGCCTCAGTTTCAGCCTCAAAGGAAATTCTGGTAGACAAATAGGTATGACATAACTTTAAGAAATATTGGCAAAAATAAAGAAAACATTTCAAATGATCACAAGCAGCAGAAAAACAGTTTTTAAAAAAGATCACTAAAGTATTCTACTATACATGTTGATTCAGTGTCAGTGATTCAAAAGTACTGAATCAATCACATAAACATTTTGGAGAGACAGTGGAAAATTTCCTAGAAAATTTTGATAAAACATGGGGGGTTTGAAGTAAATACTAGCTAAGGAGAATCATTATAACTTAAGAAATGTTTATTTTTTTTTTCATTTGAACATGTTAAAGGGTAACTTAAATGATCCAAAAAATAACTTTTATTTTTTATGTGATGTGTAATCTATTTACAAATATAGGTGAAACTGTTTGGTGCAGCTTTAAGAATGGAGGGGGGAGCTGCTGTTGAAGTGTTATCTGCCATATAAATTGGCTTATGAAAAAGGCCATTTCACCATTGTCCACTATCTTACCAGAAATACCTAAGGCTTTTTATCACTTTTACTGTGGATATTTTTATATCTTTCCTTAATAACATTGAAACTCACAATTGTTTCTTAGACAAATACAAGATAAAACAATTAACAATAACTTTTCAACTAATTCCATCTTTTAAATATGCTTACAATTCATACATTGTCCAAAAGTATATACAGTCATACATAATTGTTTAGAGTTTTTAATTAATCAAAGAAAATATCATTTAGCCAAATGTTAGGATGAAACATTTTTCTCCCTGTGAATCTGCTGAAGGTTTATGCTTTTTATGGGTTAATGATGAGTCTTACTTCCCACCTGTGGGTTGATGAATAGAGATGATTATTTCATTAGATTTTATTAGTGGTGGGAAGTGAGAATATATGTAGGTAAATACAAAGTTAATTACATCTTTCTATTTTAATACACAGTAGCATAAAAAGACTTGCTTCATTCAGCACAGGCCTAGTGATAACGTTTAATTATTGTATTTTTGTTAGAGGATACAGTACAGGTAAGAGAAGGTAATGAGTACCCTTATGTAAACATAGTCTCTCTTTGGGAGCAATTCGGTAATCTATTTAAACAACACAAATACACTCACATATATATTTTTTAATAATATTGTGTATTTTGTGTTATTCTGGAATGATCCATAAAGTTCTTAAGAGCCTATGGAAATACTGTATTAAAGACATATTGCATATTTGACATATACTTGAAGCAAAAACAACTTAATATATCTTAAACTCATTAAAATAAAGTTTCTATTAAATATAACATATAGTATACAATAAGAACTCATATTTTGTTCTAAGGATATTAATATAATGATTATCTGATGAAGTCTTGATAGAGTTTCAAACACAATTTTTGATACCCTTAATGCCTACCATAAAAGACTAACACTGTCACCACACTGTCACCACATTGGTTTAATGGATTATTTATAATTTACGAACTTAAAGGTCTTGGGACTTTAATCTAAGTTATGCTAGTTATCATGTTGAAATCGTAAGGCAATTTGAAGTTTTCTATGGAAATGATGGTGACATTCATATGATAGTATTTTAATTGTGAAGAAAAATTAGCTTGATACAATATCTTCTATTTTTTAATTTGCACTATAGAATGATAGCTAGACTGTTATTTCCTAATGTATTAAACAACAAAATCACTTTTTCTCTGAGATTATGTTATACTTCTGATGTCAATATTACTTATAAGAATGACCACTGTCTGATAATCCATAGGACTTTTTGCGTTTGTTTTTTGCTTTTGTGTGTGTGTGTGTTCGTGCGATTCCTTACAGTTTGTTGTTGTTGTTGTTGCTGTTGTTGTTGTTCTAGGTCTGTGAAATGTGGCATTGATATTTTGGTAATAATTGTGTTGAACTGTAGATTGCTTTAAGTAGTATGGGCATTTTAATTATGTTAATTCTTCCTGTCCATGAACACAGTATATGCTTTCTTTTATTTGTATCTTCTTCAATTTATTTCTTCAGGATCTTATAATTTTCTGAATACAGGTCTTTTATCCCCTTGGTTAAATTTATTCCTAAGTATTTTATTCTTTTTTATTCCATTGTAAATGGGTTTGTTTTCTTAGTTTCCCCTTTTAATAGTTCATTATTGCTGTATAAAAATGCAACCAATTTTTGAATCCTATTACTTTCCTGGATTCATTTATCAGTTCCAGTAGTTTTTTGATGGTGTCTTTAGGGTTCTCTGTATATAGAATTGTGTCATCTGAAAATAATGATAGTTTTACTTCTTCTTTTACAATGAGGATGCCTTTTAGTTCTTCTTTTTGTCTGATCGCTGTGGCTATAACTTCCAGTACTATGTCGAACAGGAGTGGTGAAAGTGGATATCCCTATCTTGTTCCTGATCTTAAGGGAAATGCTTTTAGTTGTTCCTTGTGAGTATGATGTTGGCTATGGATTTATCATATATGGCCTTTATTATGTTGGGGTATGATCCCTCTATTCTCCCTTTGCTGAGAGTGTTTAGGATAAATGAGTGCTGGATTTTATCAAAAGCTTTTTCTGCATCTATTGATATGATCATGTGGTTTTTAACCTTTATTTTATTTATGTGGTGTATCACATTTATTGATTTCTTAATATTATACCAACCCCAAATCCCCAAAATAAATTACAATTGATCATGGTATATGATATTTTTATGTATTCCTGGATGAGGTTTGCTAAAGATTTTGTTGAGAATTTTTACACCCATGTTAATCAGGGACATTGGCCTATAATCTATTTCTTTGTAATGTGTTTATCTGATTTTGGAATTAGGATCATGCTGGCATGGTAAAATGAGCTTGGGAGTCTTCCCTTCTCTTGGATTTTTAAGAATATTTTGAGAAAGATAGGTTTTAGTTTTTTGAATGTTTGGTAAAATTCACCTGTGAAGCCATCTGGTTCAGGACCTTTGTTTGCTGGCAGATTTTGTTACTGCATGGTTTCATTAGTTGCAATCTGTCTTTTCAGACTTTTGGATTTTTCTTGATTCAGCTGACACCACAGTAATACAAAGGATTATAAGAAAATATTACAAACAACTACATGCCTACAAATTGGACATTCTAGAAGAAATAGACAAATTCTTAAAAACATACAATTTTCCAAAAGTGAATATTTCATAAGACTTTTAAAAATGCAAATAGTTCCTTAAATCCCATCATCTGCAAATTATTCTGCTTATCTCATGACTCAATTGAAAATTAGTGGCAGGTTTTACATTAAAAACCTTACCTGACAAAATCATTTATAAATAATGTAAGAAATAAATTCCTTGAATAGAAACCTTATTTTTAAATGGAAGGATAAATAAAGGAAAGAAAAGTATAGTTAAGAAGATCCTTGAAAGTAGTGATCTAGTGATGTTGAATAATTTTAGTAACTTATTTTATACATAAAACAAAACAGACTCAAAGGAAAGCAGATTGAAAACAAAATGTATCAGATTTTCATAGATTCTAATTAAAGGTGAATAGTGTATTTAAATACTGGAAATTTTACCACAAAGCCTCTTGAGTTACTGATAATGGAGAGCTTCCAGAACAAAATTGTACATAGAAGAAATTACAAACTGTAAGTCATGAATAAAGTACAATAAGCCCATTTTTATCCAATTTAAAATGAAGATGACTTACTCAGGCATTTTGGCAGAGGATTCCCATCTATCCTGAGATGATGGAGCTTCTTTATAACTTTGAAATCTTCCTGGGTATTATATGAACTCAAACCAGTGTGAATTATTAATTTCCACATAGATATTCAACTTTTAAGTTTATAAATATCCTATTTATCTTGGCTTAAAATATCATGAATGTATTTGAGTACCTCAATATAAGTTTATATGTATGTACGGAGCTATGTGTCAGATATACACTTGCTATTTATTTTGTTGCATGCAAATTTGTAAGTAATTTCATACACTCCTCTCTGAGTTTAAAAATAAATAGGTCCTGGCTTTTAAATTAAGTTGTAAACAACTCATTTAGTCTGCTACTACAGTAACTCATAAGAGGTGAAAGGTTGCTTTTCCATATATTACCTTTGGCCTGATCTTATGCTAGTGAAGGCTGATTGTAAGTACTATTAGTGAAACAGAAATCAGCATGGGGCACTCAAGTTGCTTTTCAAATAAAGTTCTTATTTCAGCATTTAGTTTCCCAAAAGGCTTTTAATCAAGGTTATGGGAAAGTCCATAAACTTTCTGCTGAATATTTAACAAGCTAGAGGTCATTGCAAACATGTCTTATCAAGGGCAAGTGAAATGAGATTGCAATCAGGAAAATAGAAGACTGGCTAATAAGCAAAGCTTTGTCTCCTAGATAAAATCTTACCAAAAAAAAAATCTAAGTGACTCACATTATCACATTTCTTTTGTAGGATTTAATTTTTCTAGTTTGAGCAATAATTTTCTAAAATGGTAAATAGGACTGAAGGTGATGATTGGAATTTATTCTGCACAGTGTAGATACTGGTAGAATTTAACTAAGAGGACTCCACTAAAATTTCACTGTTTAATAGTAAAAGCATAATTATTTTTGTTAAATTAAGTTTACAAATGCCATGTGATATATGTACATTTTCTAAATGATCTAACCTACTTTTACTAATACATAAATTTAAACAAAAAATCTAAAGAAAATGTTTCGATCTTTATAAGAATCCTAATATATAAAAACCATGGGTCCATAACAACCAATAACGACCACAGGCTCAACCTGATGCCAGGCTAGGGAGCTGAGGGAGCTGGAGCTGTGGGCCGCTGGCGGCCCAGGGCGGCAGCTGGGAGGAGGGAGCTGTGGTCCCAAAAGATCAAAGGACAGGTCCGGCTCTCAGGGCAGAGTTGTGGAGGCTGAGTAGCCTCGTGGGGCGGGGGCAATGAGCATGGAGCTTCTCGGGAAGGTGAGGCCAAGGAGCCTCGCGGGGTGGGGCTGTTAGAGTGGAGGTTCATGGGGCAGGAGCCATGGAGGTGGAGGAGTGACGCTGGGCAGTGAACATGGCTCTGATTGCAGCTAGGCCTAGGGAACCCACACGATTTAATGGTGTGCAGGGCTACTAGTCAAAGTTATGAAAGAAGATAAAAACAGATGTAAAAATACTTACATATTACATGGTCTTCTGAAATAAATGAATTAATGAATTTTCAGTCTACCCTCATTTATGTTAAAATTACTTATACACAGAAGTTGTATTTAGCTGGATCACATAAAAATGTAGAATGAAAATTTCTATTATATTTACTGTCTTCATTAATTAACCTCATGTATATATGGATTTAGCCTTACTGAACCTTCAAGCTTTAATCTATAGTGAAAATATACTACCATTTGTTATTTATGTTAAAATGTATGTGTAGGGAGAGAAAACATTTTTTATAAAAATCTATTTTTATTGATTTCAGAGAAGAAGGGAGAGGGAGAGATATAAATATCAATAATGTGAGAAAATCATTGATCAGCTGCCTTCTGCATACCCCCCTACTCGGGATCAAGCCTGCAACCTGGGTATATGCCCTGATTGGGAATCCAACTGTGATCTCCTGGTTCATAGGTTGACACTAAACCACTAAGCCACACTGGCCGGGTTGAACTTTATTCTCTTGTGAAGAGAATGTTTTTATTTTAAAGGGAAAAACAAATAGAAGAGCTTCAACTAGATGACAACTTACTATAGCTTTTCTGCTTACAAACTTTTGGAACCTGTTCTGCAAACACAATTTAACCAGAGCTCTGTGTGACTAGGCAAATAGTTTGATTTTTAAAATTAATTTTAAAAGTTTCAATTACAGTTTACATTCAATAATATTTTGTAATAGTCTCAGATGTACAGAAAAGTGGTTAGAAAATCATGTACTTTACAGAGTGGTCCCTCTGTTGCTTCAAGTACCCATCTGTCATCATACATATTTATCTCAATATACTGGTAACTAACTATATTCTCTATGTTGTAATCTATATCTCTGTAGCTATTCTGTAACTACCAATTTGTATTGCTTAATCCCTTACCTTTCACCCAACCCCCTCCTCTGACAGCTGTCTGTCTGTTTTATGTATCTATGAGTCTGTTTCTATTTTGTTTGTTTACTTTGTTCATTAGATTCTACATATAAGTGAAATCATATGGAAACTCAAAAGAATATATGCACTCCTATGTTCATTGCAGCATTATCTATATACTAGAGGCCCATTGCTGGAAGATTCCTGCAATAGGGCTTCCTGGGGTGGTCTGCTTCCTTCCCTTCTCCACCAGCCCACCAGCTTCCCTCCCTTCTCCCCTGCCCTACCTGCTTCCCTCCCTTCTCCCCCGCTCCGCCTGCTTCCCTCTCTTCTCCGCAGCCCCACTTGCTTGCTTCTCCGCAGCTTCGCTCCCTTCTGCAACACTTGGCTTCCTTCTACACTGTCTTCAGTCTTCGCTCTACTCCTGGATATGCAAATCAACCGCCATTTTGGTTGGGTTAATTTGCATACTCGCTCCTGATTGGCTGGTGGGTGTGGCTTATGGGTGTAGCAGAGTGATGGTTACTTTGCATATTACTCTTTTATTAGATAGGATATAAAAGGCTAATATGCTAAGTGTCCGACCTTCTGACCAGTCACTATGACACGCACTGACCACCCGGGGGCAGAAGCTCGATGCAGGAGCAGCCGTGATGTGCACTGGCCATTTACAGACCAGTGCACGAACCTGGTGCCCACAAAGCAACACTTGGCCTCCCCTAAGTGGGACACAGGCCCTGCCATTACCCCAGAGCTACACCCCATCAAATCACAGCCAATGCTGGTGAGACCTCATGGCGCAAAATGTGGCTCACAGCCCAGCCTAGCCTGGAAACGGTGGCTGTGGGCACCGGGTAATGATGTCACGTAGCAATGCCGGACTTACTTTTCCTAGCAACTAGCCTCCTTGCAATTTCTTCAGCCCAGGAACACAACTTGCTTTATAGCCAGGTGCAAACATTTTACACTTTGACCAAATGTCTGTGAAGCATCCCATGCCTCATTCCTTTTGATCCTCACAGAAGTCCTGGAGTAGGTAGATAGGAGACTTGGTGGAATCCTATTTTCTTTTCATTAGCTGGAAAATGGAGATTTAGAAAGCTTAGAAACTTGACATGACTGAAAAGAAGTAAGAAATGGTAGAACTTGAAAATGATTTCAGGTTTTCTCACTGTGCAGAGTATAGTCAAACACTGCTGCAGTTAAATATTTTACCCTTTGTTCTCCCTGTGTAATCTACAATAATAATCTGCTTTGTGTTGATGTTTACTGCTATGTTGCTGACAATTACCTTAAGAGAAGTTGGGGTGCTTCATTGGGCTGGAAAAAGTTTAGCTAAATCAGAAAGCAGGACTAATTAAGCAAGTTTATTCTATATCTATAAAAATCTAAGTTGACTTGCTCATGCACGATACATATATTAAACTCTTGCTGGCTACAATCACATGTGTGTGTTTCGATCTGTCATTGTTGATAGTGAATTTGGTTGACACTGCTATTATTGAGAAAGGGCAAATTTTGATATTAAAATATTTATTCTAATTAATTTCCTTTCAATGTGCATGGATTTGAGCACCGAGCCACTAGTTTACAATAAATAGCCAAAATATAGAAGCAGCCCAAGTACCCATCAGTAGATGAGTGGATAAAATTGCAGTGGCACATTTACACACTGGAATGCTACACAGCCATACAAAAGAAGGAAATCTTACGTTTTGTGACAGCATGGATGGACCTGAAGATTATTATACTAAGTGAAATAAGCCAGTCAAAGAAAGACAAATACCATATGATTTCACTTTCATGTGGAATCTAATGAACAAAGTAAACAAGCAAACTAGAAACAGAGTTATAGATAGAAAGAACAGACTGATAGCTGTCAGATGGGAGGGGGTTTGGGAGCTGGCTGAAAAAGTTGAAGGGAGCAAGCAAAACATGAAAGAAAACACATCATAGAGAGACAACGGTATGGTGATTATCAGAGGGAAAGGGGGATTGGAGGAGGTAGGAGACGATAAAGGGGGAATAAATGGTGATGAAAGGAGTATTGACTTGCCTGGTGAACACACAATACAATATACAAATTATGTATTATAAAACCTATATAATTTGTAAAAATATGTTTTTATTTTTTAGAGAAAGAGGAAGGGAGAAGGACAGAGAACTAAAACACGTCGATCGGCTGCCTCCTGCACATCCCCCACTCAGGATTGAGACTGCAGCCCAGGCATGTGCCCTGATAGGGATTCAAGCCAGTAACCTTTTGGTTCATGGGTTGATGCTCAACCACTAAGCCACACCAGCCAGGCTGAAGCCTATATAATTGTATTGAGCAATATCACCCCAATAAATTCAATAAAAAAGAAACCATAAAAGAGGCATCAATGACATACTGAATTAACATGAAAGGGATTTTCAAATGCAGACACCATCCAGCACCAACACCAAGCATAAAACTGTCTTCACTGAAATATTTGATCAATTTGATTGTTAGACGTCAAGCAATATTATTGAATTAAATATGTGTCTCTTTTTACATAAAAGGACAGATTACTGTATTTTGTAGAAGAGTGAATTTAAAAATTTACTACTAGTAAAATGAAACTGTTTTAAAAAAATAAAGAAGTCTAATGTTTTGCAACAACATGGATGGAACTAGAGAGTATTATGCTAAATGAAATAAATCAGACAGAGAAAAGGAAATAGGCCAATTTTTTAAACTAATCACTAAGTTCTAATTCTCCATATGGTGGATGGTTGAGGTAGGCAGGTACTGGAGAATGGAATTAACTACATAAAGTACAGCCAGCTGTGGCCTCTCATTTTGTCTAAGCAAAAACAAAATTGAAGAATTTTAGGCACACAAATGATTTGCTGTGACAAAGTAATTTTCAACACATGTAAATAATATCCTGTTATTTCCCCAACACTCCCTATCCTATATAATAAAAGGCTAACATGCAAATTGACTGAATGGTGGAACAACTGGTCACTATGACACACACTGACCACCAGGGGGCAGACGCTCAACGCAGGAGCTGCCCCTGGTGGTCAGTGTGCTCCCACAGGGAGAGAACTGCTCAGCCAGAAGCCCTGAGCCAGGGTCACAGCTGGCAAGTGCAGTGGAGGTAGCGGGAGCCTCTCCCACCTCCATAGAAGTCAGGAATCCCCTGAGGGCTCCCGGACTGTGAGAGGGCGCAGGCCAGAGGCTGAGGGACCCACCTCCCCAAGTGCAGGAATTTCGTGCACCAAGCCTCCAGTGAAATATAAAGATGGTGTTTGGTTGTGACTTTGAGGGAGTTACATACTCATGGTCCATCAAACTTCCCCCTTTATATAAAGGTGTATAAGAATAAAACATATTTCACTGGATTGTTTTAATTATCAAATGACAAAAGCAGTGCAAAACACTTAATTCCATACCTCACACATCCTAAACAATTCAATAAGTGTTAATATTAATAATGGATACTTTTCTAATCAGATCTAAGCTATAAGCCCCTCCTCAGAATGATGTACATACATGCAATGCGTGGCATATGATTTCACAAAGTCTGTGAAAATTTTTGAGATTCATTTGTCTTTGACCAGAACAAATAAACTAAAAAGGCCATAGATTTATTCTGCTCAGTTAGAGGAAGTTTCATTGACCATTTTGTATTCTCAGACCAGCCCACAATAGTAAATAAGTGATCTCTCCAGTCACTCGAAGAAGATAATTGTTGTTGCGCTAAATAATTATTGTAACGTTGCAATATGTGTTACTTTTACCAATCGATTGTTTGGGGGCCTACTTTCTATTACAAAGAACATTATTTTGGAGTTTAGAATAAAAAAGAGAATAAATATGAACCATAATGTCAGTACCAAATATAATACCAGCTATATTAAAAATAAAAGATATCTTATATAATAAAGAGCTAATATGCAAATGGTCATCGGGCCCTCATGCCCTCGTACCCTCGCACCCTCATGCCCTTGCACTGGGGTCAGGGGACCTGAGGCCGTGCCCCCCACCCTGGCACCAGGGCCTGGGAACCTGAGGCTGCGCTCCCTGCCCTGCGGGGTTTGATGGGGGTGGAGCCGGCCGGATCTGGGTCTCACTCGATTTCGTGGTGCATGCAGGTGGGCAGAGACTTGACTCTGGGTTCCATGGCATGCCCCAGACTCTGACAGGAGGGAGATTTTCATATACATTTTACTAATTTTCTTTCATCTCTGACACTTCTATTATAGAGAAAAGGCAAATAGAAATATTAAAATATTTCCTCTAATTAATTCCCTTTTAATGTGCACGAATTTTGTACACTGGGCCATTAGTATATATATGAACATTTAATCACCACCCGCAAGGTATGAAATGGAAAATCAATGTATTCTTCAACTCTCTTCACTGGTCACAATGACCTTTTACTACACAGAACTGCTGTTAGAAGCTTTTTGTGTGCACCCTCCCCCCACCAATTCATGTACTAGCATGTATGCATATGTGTATAACTGATTTTTAAATACTACACAAATGAAAACTGCTATCCATTAGTGTATTGAATGTGCCTTTTTTTTTTTACTTAAAATACGTTTTGCAGGATATTCTTCATTAAAAATAACTTATCTATCTTATTTATTTTAGCTGCAGAATGTTTTAATGAATTATAATGAACCATAATTGATTTCACCTATTTATAGACATTTAGGAATTATCCAATTTTCATTAATATCAACAATGCTGCAATGAATATTCTTGAACATATATTGTAACGTTGCAATATGTGTTACTTTTACCAATCACTGCAGGATTTTTAAAAGTACATAAACCTGGCCTTATATAAATGAATATGCATTAGGTTCATGCAGAATGCTGAAGAAACAGCCAAAATGTTAGTGTTTCCCATAGTTTACTAGAATGCATATTTTTTTGTGAGAAATGATTTATTTATTACTATTCTTTGCAGAATTTTATTTTTATATAAATCTATATAAAAGCATATTTAGCATTATAATTTTAAAATATACTTGGCTAATTATGTTTAGACTAATACAATTTAAGTTGGGAAATGTCCATGTTACATTAATATATGTATATTATATACTTCCTGAGTAATAGGGGGAAAATAAATCATTTGTTAATGTAATATAAGTTTTAAAGTAGTTTGCTAGGATTTATTTTTCTAAAATGACTTCCTCTGATTGTGGCCATACTAATTTTAATCATGCAGAACCAATTTGAGAGATGCTATTTACAATGCCAAATGGGTTTTTAGAATTAACATAAATTATCTGTCATCCAGTAATATGCCTGATGTTGTCATAGTTCAACAGAGGACAATCTTTAATAGTAGCTATCTCATATAAACATAAGTATACAACACAATATTTAACTAGAATGTGGTTCGACATGCTGTTTAAAGACCATGTCAAGTGGTAAATTTCCCTCACTCTTATTTGCTTTGAGTTCAGTACATGGAAGATAACACATTGTTTTTCTTGTTATTGTAACCATTTTGTTCTCTGAATACATTCCGTATTGGTGAATAAGCTACCCAAATTATGCATATTAATGGAAGTATAACGTAGACGTGGCATGTAAATGATAATGAGGAGAATTTTATTTGGTTGAAATGATAGAACTAGGCAGTATTTTTCTCCACAGCTCTGGAAAAAAAAAATGTCAAATTCTGTGGTCCATAAAATTGCAAGAGATGCAATGTATTGAAACCATGCTTTTTAAATAATTGGGTTAAAAAGTAACAATGGCTAAACTCAAGTGCAGATTTGGCCCATAAGTCTATTTGATTCACATTACTCTACATTAATTGCTTTACTCCACCTCATTTTGTTGTGCTTATTCTATTTCAATTAATGGACCCTTAATATTTGTATTTACAGAAAACCAATGCCGGGAAATTGCTGATTTAAGACTTATGCTTTGAAGTGTGAAATATTTATCTTACCCTAGCAGTTTTAACATTTAAAAATAAACATATATTTATACATAGGATTGGTGATAGCAGAATTTAAAATAGAAACGTGACTATAGTAATAGTTTAAATTACTTTGTAAGGAATTTAAAGGTTGTAATGATTTCCTTCCCTCCAGTAGCATCATTGTTATTGGGAAAATTGGTAAGAAGAAACTTAATTAAGGGAGAAAATCACACTTAGGAATTACCAAGCATGATTATCTCTTCTCTTCCCATTGCTTTCTATCAGGCTTCCCTCCAGGTGTTTAGCTAGAGATAGAGTGAGTCACTTTCTTAGTACTCCCGGAAAGTGACATTCCTGATGGCATGCTTTCAATGTTGAGAATTAGTTGAATAGCAACAAAAGATATATTCTTATGATATTTTCAAGGTGAAATTGGTACTTGAATAGTACCCTTCATGCAGAATTGCCCCTGAAATATCAAGTAAGATGATTTTAATGTTACACCTGCATGAAAGGGAGACTAAAAATAGGGGTGAAGAAAATATAATTTTGAAAAGAGATGTCTTCAAAATATAAAGGAAAATATGATTTGTGATTTTCATTATCTTTAGCCAAATTGGCTTAAAGTACTTCACAGCCTGTATATCCAGAAGCCCAAGTATAATATTCATTATTATAAAATACAGTAGGAAATATTAGGATTAGAAATCACATTTTGAATCAACAATGCTAAAAACTTATAAGGAACAATGGGAAAATGAGAGAACCTGCATAAATATTCGGGACTGCTTCCTTGAGTGATCTCAGAAGGGTCAGCTAGTGTTTGATGATATCAAAGGTTACTGATCTTTTATTTAAGGGAAAAAATTATGTGCCTTGCAGGTATGAAAAAAGTAAAGTATCTGCATACTCTCCAAAAAGCAATATAGATCTAGGTGGTATCAGTCTGTAAGAAAAAGACTTAATTCAAGAAAAGCCACCTAACCGGCGGGTGTTGCTCAGTGGTTGAGCGTCGATCCATGAACCAAGAGGTCACCAGATTGATTCTAGATCAGGGCACATGCCCAGGTTGGAGGCTCAATCCCCAGTAGGGGACATTTGGGAGGCAGCTGATCCACCTCTCATCCATGTTTCCATCTCTCTCTTCCTCTCTCTCTAAAATCAATAAAAACATATTAAAAAAATAAAAGCCATTTAGATTTTATTATTAGCTGTTGAGGCAGATGAAATTACAGGTTATAGCTTAAATAACCTCAATGTTTTCTTTATTCCTGGTTGTTTTGTATCTCTAATTTTTAAAACTAATAAAAATATGAGAACAATTTTAAAATTCAAATATACAGGATTGCAAGAAATTATTGCCAGAGAAAGTCTGAGTAAGTCAGTATTTTGAAAACACATTAGATATATATTTCTCTTTATGTTGAATAAATTGGAAAAATTACGCTGTTTTCCTTTTTTTAAGGCAGTTAAGAGTTAACAGAAAATTCACACTAAACATGCAATTTCAGATGAAAAATTAGATTAACAGAGGGTAAGAGAAAGATACTACTGATGTTTCTTTCTTTGTGTAAAGCATAGAGCCCAAATTGTGGCCCACATAATGCAAAGATATAGCATTTAATTACTACTTTGCTTTCACTCCTAGATTAATTTAAATGTGCCTTTATTTTTCCTTCTTTCTTTTTCATTTATTTCATCTTGTTGTATATTAGATTTTTCCCTCATCTATTTGGTTGTGGTTAATAATGGTGGGGAGAAGAACTTTGGCGATTGTTAGGTGAAAAACATACAAATCAATAGGAGGTATCTGATAGTGTTGACACCACAACCAGAGAATACTGGTCTTTCAGTCCTTTGAACATTAAGAGTAGTTCATATTTGACTGAGTCTTTAAACAGTAATAATATATGCATGTCATAATTACAGTCATCTCTCAGATTTCAGGGGGCAGGGGAATTTTTCACACTGTGGCTTATCTTGCCATCAACTAGGCATAATTACTTTGGTGATAACTAGATTTTAGTTTTTTCCCCCTCCTAATATAACGAGATAAGCAAGACAAGTCCTGACATTTAAAAGCATCTCCAATTCCCCAGAGACCTATTTAAGAAAAAGCATCCTATTTAATAAAAGCTTAGGTGGTGTCATGAGACACCTCCTGTGAACTCGTCACAATATGGCTGCCACAAGATGTCCACCACAAGATGGCCGGCAGGGGAGGGCAGTTGGGGGCCATTGGGTCAGCAGGGGAGGGCAGTTGGGGGCAATTGGGCCAGCAGGGGAGGAAAGTTGGGGCTGATTGGGCCGGCAGGGGAGGACAGTTGGGGGCGATCAGGCTGGCAGGGGAGCAGTTAGACTTCAATCAGGTCAGCAGGGGAGTGGTTATGGGCCAATCAGGCTGGCAGGCAGAAGCAGTTATGGGCAATCAGGCAGGCCAGCAGACAAGTGGTTAGGAGCTAGTAGTCCCAGATGGTGAGAGGGATGTCTGACTGAAGGTTTAGGCCCAATCCCACAGGGCCTAAACTGGCAGTCAGACATCCCCAGAGGGGTCCCAGATTGGAGTGGGTGCAGGCCGGGCTGAGGGACACCCTCCTTCCATGCACAAATTTCATGCACTGGGCCACTAGTATATTATAAAGAATACAGAGAACATATCTCTGATGTTCTGTATTATTCCAGATGTTTAATCTAGCAGTAGAAAAGAATGCATGCAGTGTATAATATTATTTTAGGTTCCTGAACTTTTGGAGTAACAGACATAATAACCTTATTTAAATCTAATTATTTTTAAAACCATACTGATGATCCATCATTTTAGCTATAATGCTCATTTATACATTTAACATATATTCATTGTTCAACTAATACATTGCTAACATTGTTTTAGGAACTGGACAAAACAAAAGCCTTTACTGTCTATCTGTCCTATAGTCCAATAGAGATTTACTGGTTATCTCTCATTTAGATCAATAATTTGGGAATTGTGCCATATTTCTTTCATTTATATATAGGATAATATTTACATTTCTATTTCAAACAATCATATTTTTAATTGATATGATGCATGCCTGTTTGGAGTTTACTGTTTTTTATTGCACAAAAGATGACCCTTTAATAAAATATAGTATATTTTAGTTTTATAAATAGTTTTAAATTACACAGGTCTACTTTCCTAGCAGGAACACACACTCAAATTGTGTCGTTAAAATGACAATTGTCTGAATTGCAAAGTTAGGAAATCTTGCTTACAAATGAACAAATAGTTCTTATTTTCATGTAGTTTATTGTCAGCACAGTAACCAAGAAACCTAGGGTAAGAGATGTTTGTGTTTAAGCATATTAATTCAGATGTAGTAATTGCCAGTCATATATCGATTTTTTAGCTCTTTTTAAAATTGATTGTAGAGAGAGAGGGAGGAAGTACGAGGGAGAGAGAAACCTTAATGTGAGAGAAAAATATCGATCAGTTGCCCCTTGTATGCACCCCGACCATAGATCAAACCTGAAACCTGGGTATGTGCCCTGACCAGGAATCGAACCCGTAACCTTCCAGTGTATGGGACGATTCTCCAACCAACTGAGCCACACCAGCTAGGACTAATATATTTTTTAAATGAACATTTTATTTTTGAAATGTTTTAGATTTACAGGATAATTGTGAAGATAGAAAAAAGAGTTACTTTACACCCTGCCCCCAATTTCTCCTATTATAAATGTTTGACATTTTATGGCACATTTGTTAAAATTAGTGAATCAATATTTCTACATTATTATTCATATTTTATTCAGATTTCCTCAGAGTTATCACATTGTTATATCTCTTTTGGCTACTCTTGGTGTAACAGTTTCTCATTCTTCCTTTGTTTTTTTATAAGATTTTGAGGATTATTGCTCAGGTATTTTGTAGAATGTCTTGCAATTTGGATTTCTCTTATGATTTCTTCATGATTGGAATGAGTTTATGGGATTTGGGGACGAAGGCTAGTGAGGTGAAGAATCATTACCATTACATCCTATCAAGATTATACATTATCTACATGACTTACAACTGATGATGTTAAACTTGACCACTTGACTAAGACAGTGTTTGTCAGGTTTGTTCACTGCAAGGTCATTCCTTTTTCTATCCTCTGCAAAGCACACACTTCAGGATTGGGGATTTAATTATACTCTACTTATTTGAGGGAAAAGTGCCTACATAAATAATATGGAAATTTTTTATATTAGAGATTTGTCTTCCCCTCTGTTTATATCAGTCCTTTATTTCTATCAGTGTAGATTCATGGACATGTAGTATATATGTTGGGTTATAAATAAATACTACTTTATTTGATTGCTCAAATAATTCCATCTTTGGCCATTGGGAATTCCTTGAAGTTGGCTTTTGCATTATATATATATATATATATATATATATATATATATATATATAGTCACTGTAACTTTTGGAGGCACAAATTTCCTTAATTTGTGGCACTACAAAGTGCTCCAGGCATCTTTATGTTTTTAAATTTTCTATTTGCAATTAAGTTTGGGATATTTTTATTGACAAATTCTTCAAGTTCACTGATTCTTTCCTCACCCATGTCCAGATCACTGGATGCCATCAAAGGCATTCTTCATTTCTGTTAGTGTTTTTGATTTCTAGCATTTCCTTTTGAATTTTCTTAGAGTTTGCATCTTCCTCCTTTCAAAACCCATTTGCTTTTCCATATTGTTTACTTTATTTCATTAGAATCTTCAATATATGAATCATGGTTATTTTAATTTTCCTGATTAATCATTTCAACATCTGTGTCATATCTGAGTCTGGTTCTACTGATTTCTTTGTCTCTGCAGATTATGTTTTTGCTTACCTTTTGGCATACGTTGCTACTTTCTGTTTTAAAAAAATGACCTGTTGTATTGGGTAACAGGAACTGAGGTAAATTGTCATTTATTGTAAAGATTTATATTAATCTGGTTATGATATGGGCTGTGTTTAATATTTGCTGTATCTATAGATTCTAGAGGCTTAAAATTCCACTAAAGTCCTTGTTTTTTTTCCCCCCTCTTGACTTTGGGCTTCCCTAAGTACTCCTATTCAAGAGTCTATTTTGCAATTCTTTCAACTGTAATCTGATACTATTTTACTATAGGATTTCCAATACTGCTGGTTGTGGTGTTATGGTGTGGGAGACTCTATAATCTTAGGTGTAAATTTTAGTCTTTTAGGGGGTCTCCATCTCAAGGCTGTGACCTTCACAAGTGTTTTTCAAGTGGTGTATCTCCTGCCACTAACCTCTTAGGTGAGACAGGAAGGCTAGAGGAGCCTGGAGTAGAAGAAATGTTCTTCATCCAGCAGAGATAAGACTTTGGTAAAGTATTCTCCCCTGGCTTTTGTTATAAAGAAGAATCTAATCATTTCACAAAGGTATCACTTCCCCTCTCCTGCCAGAGTCACGAGGGTATATTAACCAAGAGAACCAGATGGACTTCATAGAGGTAAAGTCTACGAAACTGTGGGATCCTCCCCAGAAATGCAGTTCCTCATGAGCTTTTGACTCTCAGGATAGTCACACTTAGCTTCCAGCAATTCATCAACATTACCATTTCAGTATTTTTACAGCTTATAAGTCTAGCAGCTTCTTCCTCAGGTATGCCTGATATGTCACCATTGGTTTTGCCTAGCTTTCCAGATTTGAAGCTGTCAGTTTACCCTTCAACTTCAGTTTTCTGATAGGTCCAAGAAAAGTAATTGATTTTCAGCTTGTTCAGATTTTTCTTCTAAGTTTGCAAGTGATGACTTTCAAGCCTTTTACAAATTAAAGTGGAAACTGAAGATTGTCTTATGACTTTATATGAGCTCATTGAAAATACATTTTAATCAAATTTTGCATTCAATCACAATTTATATTAACACTTTTCACTGTCCTACTTATTTCCATCTTCTTCTTGGATAACTTTTTTGAATTCCTAAAAGTAATGTAATTGTGAAAACAACTTTAAATAATAACAATGAAAAGAAAAATCTTTGACAATATTATCTCTTCTATAAAAATTGAAAAAATGATTTTAAATCAAATTTTAGTAAGCTACCGATATATATTTAATATAGTTACTTTTCTCATTTAAGGTATTATTTTGGGGGGTGGAGCAAACATGATATGATAAACCTTAAAACAGATTTAGAAATATTGATCAGGAACTCTAACTAATTTCCAAAGTTTTAAAAATCAATCTTTGTGTCTACAAAAAGTTTAACCAGCCAACATTATTTTCATTACTTCTTTTTTAGTTATAGATGTCCACATTAAGATGTGTTTAATATAAGTTGTCAATTATGGATAATCATATATTCAGTTTGATAATTCTTTTCACATTTTCTTTGTTGTTGAAACCTAGTTTTAATGTTCCTGATTCAGTCCTCACGTTAATTTACTATTGTTTTACAAATACATTTACACAGATTATAACAAAGAGTTTATTATTTTCTACAGTATAAACAACCAAAAATTTACTAAGAGGAACTTGCAAACTATTATTATTATTATTTTCTCATGAAATAAAAATATATTGCTGCATTTCTTTGAGATAAATCAAACACTATTATTTGATGCACATATTTTTATCTAAGAAAGATCTTACTACAAACTAAGTCTGGTGAGCTTAGTTGTTTATATCTCAACTCCTATTCTCTTAACATACCATGATAGAATGAATCAGGCAGTAATCATTGTGGGGAATTTGAAAACTATGGCAAACTAAATGTTCAAATACTGTTACTACTACCAGTGAGTAATGATATCAGTGTGTTTTGTCATGTGCTTATTATATATTCAAGGCATTAGCATTTTCTTCTCAAATACAAACATGTGGGATAAAACTTAATATCTCAAATTTAAAGGATATTAAACTGAGGCTTACAGAAATTAGACATGTTGCCCAAGTTACACCATTAGAACATGATGGAACTAGTGGTACTTCTGGTTCCAATACCTTTGTTGTTAACAGGCAAACCCAACACAAATGTGTCTCTACATTATTACTACAGCTGCACATACACACAATGATTGTGAGTTGAGCAGGAAGAAATTGAGTTAAGGCATCACACACTGTTCCAGAGAATCATTTTTTTAATCCTAAAAGGTTATAACTTTTCAAGATAATCAAGCATCTGAGTCAATAAGAGTCACATGGATGCACCAGTAGAACCTCAAGTCTTGAGTCCTAGAATAAAATTATTATCCAAAACATTGCATAAAATATCACACTGGAATTTTTATTCTCAGGCAAATCCAATGGCCTCCAAATTTGAAAAATTGATTTCCACAAGATAATTATACTATAATCTCAGCATTTATCATTGGTATAGTGTATAATTTGTTGTCATTTATTTTAGTATCAACTGTCAGTTCTGATCAGTAATGCTAAAGTGTAGAGGAAAGTCTTCATAAGCATGGGGCTTTGGAATGAAAAGTAGTACTCTTCAAAACTTCGCTACACTATTTTAGCTTTTGTGTTTGCCTTGAAGCAGACTGTATTGAGTGAAATATTTTATAACCCACTAATGATTACCTATTCATAGGCCATTGAGATGAGAGTGATATGCACCTTCTTCAGAGGACAGAAATCTACTCTGAGTTAAAAACTTCCTACAAGAGATGACAACACATATGGGTGAACATATGTGGGCTTATGATTCTACCCTTTTTAATAATTTCTAGAGATCATGGAACTTTATTTCATAATATTAATGTACCTTTATGTCACTAACAAAACTTAACCTCTACTTCTTAATATGAATTAGACTACTAGTCTCTTAATGAAAGTACAAGTATATCAATTGTCCATTCTGAATATTAAATATATTATATAAAAATAGTAGTACTGTATTGACTTTATGAGTATGAAATTTTTTTGAAATATTCTAAAATATAAGTCTGAATTCATTTGCATTAAAATAATTAAGAACATACAATATAGACAACTTGAAAACATTCCCAATAGAAATTATTTTAGTGACTTTAAAGGTGAATTGTATGAAATTTTAAGAAAAAAAAATTTGTTTATTACTACAATGAAAGGTGTGCTTGGCCTATTTAGATACTTCACTGAGTGGCAATCATGCAAATGTGAATTCCAAGACACAATTTATGCTGACTGTGTTTTCACTAATAGGTAAAACTGCACAAATTACAAAATTCATAATGAAAATATTCATATTCTACAATTGACTTAATACAAAATATTTTATTTTCCAAGCTTTATAATACTAGGGAAGACTAAATATACATAGTTATTTTTCACTTTATATTATTGGAATAATGCTTTTATATATGTTTACAGGAAAGTAAACACTTTTTGTTTTTATCTTTCACTGTGCTGTACTAAATCTATAATAATAAAAGCATAATATGCTAATCAGACCAGACATCCTTCTGGACGTCCTTCCAGATAAAGCCAGGGCTGCAGCCATGGTATTGAGGAAGCTGTGGCAGCTGTGAGGGAGGCTGCAAGGGAAAGATCCAGGCAGCCACTGTGGCTGCGAAGGCCTACTCTTGCATGAATTTCGTGCATCGGGCCTCTAGTATATGTATAATAAAGTTTCCCAAGTGACTTGAGTTCAAAATATTTCTCATGTTTTCTAACCACTTAAAAGCCACAGGTATGCTGTTATGTGTGTGTGTGTTTTCTTAAGTCAACATATGAATGTTTAGTGTACAAAACTCCTGTACATGCAATTTAAAAGAGTAAAAAAGGAAGGCAGTATATTTAAATAGAAGATCTGGGCTTAATTTGTAATGGAAGCTAGTTGATTCATCTTGGGTGTTTTGGTGCATATTTTTCTTTGAAACATTAAAACCTGGTGTTTCCATTACTCTAGTAACTGAATATTTGTTTAAAATGAATAAGTGTTAGACATAATTTATTATTTTCAGAATCCAAGCCACATCAGTGTCATCTTGTTTATTGAACATGATCTCATAATTATAGATGTAGTATACTGTACAATTACTCCATTTCATAAAAATGTATTTCATTGATTTAGCAATGACAGAGTTGAGTGGTTGATAGTCAGAGGTATTATTTTTAGCTATTGTAGTTCTTTTCTGAGTGATGGTGTAATGTGTGTTATGCATGGATTAAATGCTATCTGTAACCAATTAATTATTTGTTAAAATAAAGGTAGCAGTTAATAAAAATCTTAGTAGAATTTCACAAATAGGGCTAGTTGAACATTAAAAAGCAAATAAATATTTGTATTTTATATGAATTGCTATTTCTAAAGTATTGATAAATTTTTATGTGTTTTTTCTAATACAGTGCTAATGTCTTACAAGGCACTTAGCTGCCAAATTAGGACCTTTTTTTTTGTTTGTTTGTTTAGGTTTTTACAGATTTGGCCTGCATTAGAACAAATGATATGTGCTCTGTATTGGTAGCAGTTGGCATGGCTCCAAAATTGTGTCAGTATTTGAATTACAGACATTTTACCAGCCTTCAAACAAATCTTTTAATAAATTACAATATTAAAATAGATTGTTATTCTAATTTCCTTTCAAATAAGACACTCAAGGAATACTCAGTATGGATTTGAAAAATATATTTCAATGTTTAGGGACTTTAATCTATACATGTAATTTTTGTTCAACTTTGTTTCTGCTCCTTGTTCACTTTAAGTTGAAAATCAACAATGACTGGTTAAGAAGACTATAAAATTGTTATAGGCTATGCATATTGCAGAGGTTTAGCTGCTTACATAATACGTTTAATTAGTATTGCACAGTGGCCAAATTACTTTGGCTTATATTCATGGTCACACAATTTTGCTTTTTTTCTCTTCCTTTTTTCTGTGTATTTCCTTTGCAAAGGTCTTTAACTAATTTTATGTACTAGAAAGCTAGGCCTTGAATACCCCATTTCTGATTAATTGCTTTACTGAATAAGATGTGTTCAGTTTGCTCATTTTTAATATAATAAGCCTTTGAGCTAGTCGGGTAAAGGTTTTCATGTTTTCTATATGATGTTGAATAAAATTCAACTAATGTTATACTGAGGTACATTTGCACATACCTGAACTATTCATCACCTACACTTACGACATATTTCCATTGCCCAAAGCCAGGGCTCTTCTCTGTCTACTAGTTATTATATGGCATATATTGTTTTTGTTTTAACACACTTCATATTATTTGTGGTTTTGACTAGTTTGTATGAAATAGTTACGATTAAGGTTTGTTGACTACTGAGAAAAAAATGATCAAACTTTAGGTGTCTCCTATTCTTTGATATTCATAAATTATTCATTTAGAAGAAAAATATTGGTGAAGGAAAGCAACTTTTAAGACTTGCCAAGCACTTTGTGCACATTTAGGGCACTATAAAATTATTTGTTCTTTCTCTCCAGCTTGCACTTTCAGAACATATAGAAATCAGTTTGTTATTGGGAAATGAAATAATTCTTCTGGCATACAACTTGCATTCAAGTGATAGAATGTTTACCAAATCTGGCTGTCATTGATTTTTAATACCAATAATGATAGATGCTGCTATTTATATAATAATCAACAAGATCAAAGGGCTCTTTAGATAATCAGGGCAATAAAATTGAAGGAAGGGAAAGAGGGATTCCTAAACTTGAATAACACAAGATTAGTCCCCATGAGATTTTTCATTAATTATTCAAATTACCCACCTAGAATGGCATCAAATTACCTTGTGCTCTCTCCATGTGGGACCTTAACAGAAATGATAGTTATGTAAATTGCATTTCTTAGTGCAATACAACATAATTAGAATAGTGAGAAAATGGCACCAGAGGACAAAATTTTATGATCTATTTAGCAGGGGGTTCATAGCTTTTAACTTTCTTTCTCCCTGTAATTTCCCTACATTCACTTATTGTCATAATTCATTTAATAATTTGTTGGTAATGGGAAAATTGACAGGTAAATGTCATTTCATGGACATAGGTTCCTGGGGCAGCAAAGCCAGAGCCTATTAAGCACAAACATCCAACTTTCTACAAAGCCTGATAAATTTAATACGGGCTTTGCATTTTGCTATTGCATTGTGAGTATTACTGGACATATTCAGAGTAAATTCCATTTTAAGAGGAAAGTTTACATAGAAAATACATCTAATGCAATGGTGAGGGAAACAAAATGACAAACAAAATAAATATATTTATGGTTTCATTTTAAAAATTTCTCTTATGAAATATATATATGGCATTGTTCTATTCCCCATTAACTTTTTTTAATTTAAATTCTTTATTGTTTAAAGTATTACATAAGTCTCCTTTTTCTTCCATTGACTTCTCCCCAGCCGCCCGCGCTCCCTAGCACATGCCCTCAACTCCTCCTTGTCTGTGGCCATTGGTTATGCTCATATGCATGCATACAAGTCCTTTGGATGATCTCTTACCACCCCCCGCTCCCAACCACAACCTTCCCTCATAGGTTGGACAGTCTGTTCCATGCTTCTGTGATGCTGGTTCTATTTTTGTTCATCAGTTTATGTTGTTCATTATATTCCACATATGAGTGAGATCATGTGATATTTATCTTTCTCTGACTGGCTTATTTCGCTTAGCATAATGCTCTCCAGTTCCATCCATGCTGTTGCAAAAGGTAAGAATTCCTTCTTTTCACAGCAGCATAGTATTCCATTGTGTAGATGTACCACAGTTTTCTAATCCACTCATCTGCTGATGGGCTCTTAAGCAGTTTCCAAATCTTAGCTATTGTAAATTGCACTGCTATGAACATAGGGGTTCATATATCCTTTCTGATTGGTGTTTCTGATTTCTTGGGATATATTCCTTGAAGTGGAATTACTGGGTCAAATGGCAATTCCATTTTTAAGTTTTTGAGGAAACTCCATACTGTTCTCCATAGTGGCTGCACCAGTCTGCATTTCCACCAGCAGTGCACGAGGGTTCCTTTTTCTCCGTATCCTCACCAGCACTTGTCCTTTGTCGAACTGTTGCTGATAGCCATTCTGACAGGTGTGAGATGGTATCTCATTGTTTTTTTTTTATTTTTTTTTCTCTCAGATGATCAGTGGCTTTGAGGATGTTTTCATATGTCTCTTGGCCTTCTGTATGTCCTGTTTCGAAAATTGTCTTTTTAGGTCCTTTGCTCATTTTTTGATTGCATTGTTTATCTTCCTTTTGTTAAGTTGTATAAGTTGCCTATAAATTTTGGAGATTAAATTCTTATCAGAGTAACATTGGCATGTATATTCTCCCATACAGGGAAGTTCCATTTTCTTTTCTTTTTTCTTTTTATTTTTTAATTTTTTTTTAATTTTTTAATTGTTTGAAGTATTACAAATAGTAGTACATATGTCTCCTTTTTTTTTCCCCCCATTGACCTCCCCCCGGCCTCCCCTTCCCCCCAGTACATGCTTTTACCTGCTTCCACCCCCCGCAGTGTCTTCTATCCATTAGTTATGCTTACACACATGCGTACAAGTCCTTCAGTTGATCTCTTACAGCCACCCCCTACAACCTCCCCTGCCTTCCCGCTGTAGTTTGACAGTCTGTTCAATGCTTCGTTGCCTCTGTATCTATTTATTCCCCTATTTCTTTCCTTTAAAAAATCTTGCCTCTGCGGACTAGAAATAAATATATAATAACAAAAAATTTTTGAGTCCCAATTTCAATGTCCAACAGTTCTGAGTCCCCGTTTCAATGTCAAACAGTTCCTTATGTGTACATGTCAGCAATGATATCTGGATGGTGGGCACATGGTGGCAATGCAGGTCCGACCCTCTCTCATTTGGTCCTAGGCAACCTTCTGCATTGCACAACTGCTGACTGCTAGCGTGGCAAGGCGTCGTCAGCATCTTCCATCTCTGGACTGTTTCTCCTCTTGTCTTCTTGGTTGGAGCAGACCTGTCAATTCCTCTCTGTTGCAGGAATCCACATGGTCTTGGAGTTGTTTTCTGAAAATATACAAACATATTCTCGACCAAAAGTTAATAAAGGAATCTTTTCTATATAATTGATTTGGGATCCTTTTTATTTTTGCCCAAAGGATTTTCCTTTGTCTTATTTAGACACCATATATGTTTTTCATGGGTGTCTTGTTGTTAGCATTACAAATGAAAATTAATTTTGTAAAGTAAAAATTTTCTAGATGTAATTTACTTATAGGATATTTTTCCTTACATGAAATTACCCTACTATCCCCCCTTTTTTGATTAACAGAGGCTTTTGTAAATTTTATAATGCAGTCTTGATAACTTTAAATTTTAATTTTTTGCACAAAAATATGACTGCTTTAGTTTCATTGCATGTTCAGGAATTTTACTATGAGATGAACTACCAATAGAAATTTTAGTTACCACTTTAAGAACAGCTTTTTGTCCAGTACAATTAAATTTTCTTGAATATTCAGTTATTTCAATTAGCCTACTTAAATTAACCTGAAAACTTTATTATTATTTTACTGTCAAATTTAATACTCTACCAACAATCTTAGTTTACCCTGTAAATATTAGTGGAAAGGATTATTTGCATTCTTGAGTAGGCCCTGAGCATTCCTGGTGCTAGGCTGGATTTAGATATAGGGCAGCTGCTGTCAGCCAAGTCTCTGTCTGTTACCTGGGTCCCGATCTGAGCTGGGCCAAGTCACTGCCTGTCACCTGTGTCCCGATCTGAGCTGGGCATGGGAAGCAAAGCAGCCATGGGGGCAGGAGACTTCCCTCAGACGGGGTGAGGGTTCAGGCCCCTGCAAGGTTGGGAGGGTGGGGGTCTGTGCCCCACATCTGTTGATCCCCAAGTTCTCTCCTGATGGCCCCTCTGCGACTGTGCCTGTCTTAGGTTGTTCCTTCCCTGAGGAATCTTACCCGTCTCTGGCTAACCAGTCATCCTTCGGGCCAAGCAGGGTGATGTGAGGTTCAGTTCTGTCTCCTTGGTAGCCTATGCCCCCGTGGCCTCCACGCCCAACACCTGCCTTGGGATCCCCTGGCCTGCTGGCGGGGCCCCGGCACTGATCACATAGCTCGGGGAACTCAGGTATCTTCTCCAGGGAGGGCCCAGCTCACACGATTGGGCAAAAGACAGATCCATGGTACCAGCCACCACGAGGCTTCAAGCTCAGCATGAACAGAAAGCTCAGGCAACAGCTGAGGGCAATTGGATTGTGAGAAGAGGGTCCCTCTTGGCACAAAAGGCAAGAGGGGCCAATAGAGAATGCTCAAGTGCCTTCCCAGTGCCTTAATTCCTTCTGAAAGGGATTAAATCATTTCATGTTCTTTTTTTTAAATTGCTGCCAAACATTCAAAGAATTAGTTTGTAAGTTTGTTTGGGATAATTGTACAATATGCTGTTGTAAAATATCTAAAATTATGACATTGAAGAATAATATTATGTAAGGATATTCTTTGCTCTAGGCCATGGCAATTCAATTTCAAACTGGCTGTTAATTTCTTTTTGTAACTTTATATAAACTTTGTCAGGGAGGCAAAAACACAAATTACTTACTTTAGTTCAAGAGGCTAAGGGAGTTCCATTTTCAATGGGCATACAATTTTGGAGTCACGGTCATTTTCTTTCATCAGTTTAAAGATGCTGTTTCACTTTCTTCTGGACTTTATAATTTTTAATGAAAAACCAGATGTTACTCAAATCATTGTTTACTTAATTATAATAATGTGTTGTTTTCTCAAGCTGTTTTCAAAGTTTTTTTTTTAGTATGTTGTTTTAGTAGTTTGATTATGATATAACTGAGCATCGTTTTTTTTGAGTTTATCATGTTTGGGGTCTGCTGACCTTCTTTAATCTAGAAGTTTATGTCTTTCATCAAATGTGGAAATTTGAGCCCTAACCGGTTTGCCTCAGTGGATAGAACGTCAGCCTGCGGATTGAAGGGTCCCAGGTTCGATTCTGGTCAAGGGCATGTACCTTGGTTGCGGGCACATCCCCAGTGGGAGGTGTGCAGGAGGCAGCTGATTGTTGTTTCTCATCGATGTTTCTGGCTCTCTGTCCCTCTCCCTTCCTCTCTGTAAAAAATCAATAAAATATGTTTAAAAAAAATGTGGAAATTTGAGACCCTTATTTCCTTAAATATATTTTTTGCAGTGATCTCTTTCTCGTCTATGCCACTCTAATGACATATATTTTAAAACTTTGAGAGTGTCCCATTATACCTTGAGACACTCTTTTTTTTCTTTTTTTTTCTTATTTCCTGTTCTTCGGAATCCATAAGTTCAATCGATCTGTCTTCAATTCCATGAACTCTTCTATGACCTCCATTCTGTTATTGATCACATTAATTATTCATTTTTATGTTGCATTTTCAGTTCTATAATTTTCATTTGAATACATTTTTAAAATAATTTTAACTTCTATGAAAGAAGTAGAAGTAGAAATTCTATCTTTAAATTTACCTCATGGAGGAGTATATAGTTATAATAGCTGCTTTAAAATATTTGTCTCACAACTTTAATACCTGGCTAATCTCAGTATTGGCATCTGTTCATTTTCTTCTCATAAGTCTTTAAAATTGGTCATATACCTTAGTCTTTTTTATGTCAAATGTTATGTGGTATATATCTTAGATTGCATTTGAATTCTCCAGATGTTCATTTTTCATTTGCTTGTTTCGTTAGTAGACAGTTGTTTTAATCTCCTGTCTTAAATTTCTTAAAAAAATCTCAAGACTTTTGCAATACAGTTTGAGTTAATGCAACGCATGAATGCATCAAATGTCAGTCTGAAGCTTAGATTTACATTACAGTTTATTTCTGAAAACCCTGTGCTATTTTGCTTTGGGTCTGTCCCTAGTTTTTGCAGCATAGAGGTGAGCCTGGGACTTGTGTGGATTTATACACATTATTGGAACGTCTCTTTATTTTTTTTCTAGTCTCTTTATTTATTTATTTTTTCACTTTATTTTTATTGTTGACACTATTACAGATGTCCCCCCCCCCCACTGACTTCCACCAAGCCCCATCCCCCCCTCTGGCCATCCCCACACTGTTGTCTGTGTCCACAGGCTATGCATAAATGTTATTTGACTAAACTCTTCACGTTATTTCATTTAGTACCAACCTCCTCACCCCCTCTGACAGCTGTAAGTCTATTCTATGTATCCATGCCTCTGTTTCTATTTTGTTCATTGATTTATTTTGTTCATTAGATTCCATATATAAGTGAGGTCATATACTATTTGTCTTTCTCTGACTGGCTTATTTTAAAACTTAGCATAATAATATCCAGGTCCAAACATACTGTTACAAAAGGTGAGATTTCCATTTTTTTTTCAGGCATGTGTTATTCCATTGTATAAATGAACCACAGCTTTTTTTATCTACTCTTCTACTGATGAGCACTTGGGCTGTTTCTAGAACTTGGCTATTGTAAATAATGTTGCTACAAACAAAGGGGTGCATATATATTCTTTCTGATTAGTATTTCGGGATTCTTAGGATATATTCCCAGAAGTGAGATCGATGGGTCAAAAGGCAGCTCCATGTTTAATTGTTTGAGGAAACTCCATACTGTTTTTCACAATGGCTGAACCAATCTGCATTCTCACCAACAGTGCACTAGATTCCCTTTTCTCCACATCCTCTCCAGCACTTGTTGTTTGTCGATTTATTGATAGTAGACATTTTGGTAGGTGTGAGGTGATATTTCATTGTGGCTTTAATTTGCACCTCTCTGATGATTAGTGACACTGAGCATTTTTTTCATATGTCTATTGGCCAACTGTATGTACTTTTTGGAGAAGTGTCTATTCAGGTCACTTGCCCATATTTTAATTGGACTGCTGTCGTCCTAGTGTTGAGTTGTATAAATTCTTTATATATTTTTGGAAATTAACCTCTTATCAGATGTGTCATTGGCAAATATGTTCTCCTACACAGTGAGTTCCCTTTTCTTTTGTTGATGGTTTCTTTTGCTGTTTATAAACTTTTTAGTTTGATGTAGTCTCTTTCTTTTCCCTTTGTTTCCCTTGCCTGAAGAGATATTGGCAAAAAAAAAATGTTGCTACATGTCTGAGATTTAACTGCCTATGGTTTCTTCTAGAACTTTTATAGTTTCACAATTTACATTTAAGTCATTTATCCATTTTGAGTTTATTCTTCTGTATGGTCTAGTTTCATTTTTATGCATGTACCTGTCCAATTTTTCCAATGTCATTTATTGAAGAGACTATCATTACTCCACTCTGTGTTCTTGCCTCCTTTGTCAAATATTAATTGACCTTTCTGTAGCTACCACACTGTTCACTATTTGTGTCTGAATCTGCTGAACCTGAGTGTATGTGTAGGAGGTCCAATCTATGTAGAAGGGTCAGTTGCTTCCAGATTAGAGCTGGGGGCAGATCTGAAAAAGGAGTGCAGCTCCTGGAGGTCCACCTCTACCTGTCAGCTACTCCACCTCCCCTTGAGTTTGCCTGGTCTCAAAGACTCCTCCAGAGTCTTTGGAAGAAAGACTGTAAGTGTGCTAGCCGAGATCCACAGCCCTTTCCACATTTTGAGAGCTGGGTAGGACAGAGCAACCAGGTTTGAGAAGAAAGGGTTAATGGGTCTCCTACTTAGGGATCACAGTCAGGCACTCAATGAGGAGAAAAAAACAAACCCTTCTTCAAAGCCAAACCCTTCAGTCTTAGCCAAAGTCTCCAACTCCAGTTCTTCCTGGGGGGAGGGAAGGGGTTCTGTAGGTTCAGGTTAGGTACATTCAGCTGTCCCCTCTGCAGTTGCAAGCTCAGTGGCCCCTGGCTCAGGGGGATAGATCAAAAGAGTTTCCCATTGGGAATGATGCTGGCTCAACCTGTGGCAGGGAACTAAGCACTTAATCCAGATCCCAGACAATAGCCTCCTTGGGACTCACACTTTGAATATCCCTGCTCTGAGCTGCTCTCCCTCCCCGCCCCCCACCCCGACACACAGAACTGCATCCTGTGGGGGTATCTGGGACTTGGCAGGGTTGATCCAAACAGTCTCCTTTTGGGATACTGCCTGCAAGCCTGTAGTAGGAGGCAGTCACTTCTTTCCTTTCCCATGGTAGCAAGGCTGAACTCACAGGGGAGATTGGATTCCTCTCTGCAATGTAAGCCACACAGACCAGCACTTGTTCCTCTGGCTTATAGACAAAAGCCTCTCTGGGATACACAGTCCAAAAATCCAAACTTTGTGGGGGCTTCTAAGTCCCCTCACACCATAGAACCAAGCAGAACGAGGCTGAAGTTCCCAACCCTACATGGTATTCTGATCTCTCAGGGTGGCTTGCCTCAGCAGGGCAGGGCCGAAAGTCCTGGCTTGGCGTAACTTCCCTGCCCTACCACACCAGCAGGATGGAGCCAAAAGTCCCAGCCCTTCACTGCCAAACTCAGCAGGACAAGGCAGACAAAGTGGCTCAACAGGTGGGGGGAAGGGAGCCAGTTTAGTCACAGTCTGGGTCTTTGCCAAAAAGCTCCCCAGAAAATAGAGGACCCCTTCAAGTCATTGTTGGGTGTGGTTAGCTGACCCCTCTGCAGGACTGGATATAGCAGAGTAGCCTCTCCAGCAGTAGAAATCCAGACTATGAACTCCCCACGAGGTACTACAACAAAAGGAGTGCTCTTCCCTGGAAGGTTTAGGTCTGAGTCTCCCAGGTAGACTGAATCTCCACTGATTTACACCTCCAGATGCTACCAGCTCCCCTTCCTGTCTTGT
Organism: Plecotus auritus; assembly: GCF_963455305.1. Taxonomy (NCBI): domain Eukaryota; kingdom Metazoa; phylum Chordata; class Mammalia; order Chiroptera; family Vespertilionidae; genus Plecotus; species Plecotus auritus. The sequence continues at coordinate 67,471,524 of NC_137784.1, forward strand.
TGCTCTGGGTTGGGGATCCCCTGCATGGAGTTGAGACCCCAGGCTCCTAGGAGGAGGGAGTTTTGCAGTCTGGATATCCCTCTGGCTTCTGAGCCACTACTGCACCTATGTGTGTGTGTGTGTGGTGGGGGGGTGGATGGGGAGCAGCCTTATCTGTGTCTCCACCCTGCAAGCACTTTGAAACAATATTGTCCTATCATATGTGGCTTCTTCTGTAATCCTTTTTTTAATATTTCAGTTCAGCTGGCCTTTAGTTGCTTGTGCAGTTCAATTGCTTGGTAATTTATCTGTAAATCCAGTTTGGGGCTGGGAACATGTGGGTGCAGCTTCCATTTACTCTGGAGACATCTTGGACTCCCCTAGAGCAGTGGTTGGCAAACTCATTAGTCAACAGAGCCAAATATCAACAGTACAACAATTGAAATTTCTTTTGAGAGCCGAAAACCGACTTCTGCGCATGGGCCATGAAGTTTCAATCGCACTGTACGTGCGTGGCCACACGTGGTATTTTGTGGAAGAGCCACACTCAAGGGGCCAAAGAGCCGCATGTGGCTTGCAAGCTGCGGTTTGCCGACCACTGCCCTAGACTCTTTATTTTTAACACTAGAGACCCGGTGCACGAAAATTGTGCACGGAGGGGGGATTCCCTCAACTCAGCCTGCACCCTCTCCAATTGGGGACCCCTTGCGGGATGTCCGACTGCCAAACCGGCAGACGGGCATCCCTCTCACAATCTGGGACCACTGGCTCCTAACTGCTCACCTGCCTGCCTTCCTGATTGCCCCTAACTGCTTCTGCCTGCCAGCCTGATGACCCCTAACTGCCCTCTCTTGCATGCCTGATGTTGCCCCCAACTGCCCTCCTCTGCTGGCCAATTTGGTTCTGATTGGTCGGTTCTTATGCCAGCATCAAAAACTTCACCTCCTAGGCAGCCATTGGCTCCCCACAGCACCCAAATTTGGTTCTCATTGGTCGGTTCCTATGCTAGTCAGTGTCAGAAGCTCCACCTCCTAGGCAGCCATTGGTTCCCCACAGCACCCACCTTTGGTTCCTATGCTAGTCAGCATCTCCAGGCCTATCTCTAGGCCTGATCAAAGAGGCAGGGCTTAACAGCAGCCCCTGCAGAGGCCAGGAGAGAAAGAAAAGCCTGGCTGCTGGTGAAGATCAGAAAGAAAGAGGGAGAGAACAAGAGAGGTAAGTACACTGATCAACAGCTTCCACTGAGGCTGAAGATCAGACCCTGACTCACTTTCTGGGTCTCAGCCACTTGAGCAGTCAGTGTTGGGTTGCCAGGCTGCAGCTGGGCAACCCAGCGCTGACTTCCAGATGGTCTGCGTTTGGTCGCATGCTCGGCTCCTTCCCAAGCCCCAGGCTTTAGGCTTGGGAAGCGCTCCCCCCCACCCCCGCCCCACCTCTCCACTCACAGGCTCCCCTCCGATGGCCTGCTGGGAGTGACCTGGGTGCCAAGAAGGTTCCAGGGACCCAGGTATGTATGCAAATTAACCTCCATCTTTGTTGGGTTAATTTGCATACCCACTCTGATTGGCTGTGGGTGTAGCAGAGGTACAGTCAATTTACATGTTTCTCTATTATTAGGTAAGATTAGAGGTCTGGTGCAGGGATACGTGCACTGGTGAGGTCCCTCATCCTGGCCTGTGCCCTCTTGCAATCCGGAACCCCTTGGGGGATGTCAGACTGCAGGTGTCTGACCAATCCCTGGCAGTCCAACATCCCCTGAGGGTTGTAGTAGTGTGCAAAGTGGCGGGCAGCCTGGGAGGATCCCAAGCCCCCACTGGGCTCTGCGCTGCTCCTGCTCATCACAGCCGTGATGCACCTGCCAGCTGCCACCACTCCATAAGCTTGCTGAATGACACTCCTGCTGTTGGAGCAGACTGACCACTAGGGGGAAGTTCCTGTGTTGAGCAACTGCCCCCTGGTGGTCAGTGTGCATCATAGCAACCAGTCAAACAGTTGACTGGTCAAACGGTTGACTGGTTGCTTAGGGTTTTATATACATAAATTTCTGTTTCTAGGACTTCCCTCACATTCTCTGCCTCTTTTATGGTCCCTCTAGCCAGAAATACAGTTTCCAATACAGTTTCTATTGGAAATTTAGCTGCCAGATCTATATCTTTGCCCAGCTTTGCAATTGCGACTCTATAGGCTAATTTGTGAGAAAAAAAAAAAAAAAAAAAAAAAAAAAAACAACAGGAAAAATGTATGGGGACTCTCATCCTTGAATGAGTTGCTTATGTATATTTTGACTCCTCTCCACATTTTCCCTGTTTTCATTTACATTTTAGAGTTCTCTGATAGTTGATTCTTAAATATTTTCTAGAGATTTTAGTTATAATTAATGTTAAACATAGGCTATAATGGGCTGACTACATTTTGGACACAACTAAAACCTCTGAGTAGGAGGTGCATCTTGGTTGGTGCTTGTGTCTGATGAGCATCGAGGAGAGTTCTGTGAGCATAAGTTCAGACCTTTGAAAGTGGATGCTGGACAGCTGGTACTTGTATCTCTGAGGGGGCTTATATGATCCAATTGGTTCTTCAAGTGTTAAAAATACTGCAAGCTGTTTTTAGCAGTGGCTCCTGGGACAAGGTATTATCAGCATAAAGGAATAAGGCTGGGAATAATCCCAAAGGAGTGTTTTGAAAATAAATGTGGCATTATCTAAAGTTTGTTTTATGATAATCACTCTGTTTACTTTTTTGGAGAACAGATCCAATGAGAATAGAGCAAAAATGAGGGGACCATATAGAATGTATTGCAATAATTCAAGTAAATTATTATGGCTTATACCAGGATAGTAGCAATATGCATGGAGGATAGTTGTCATATTGCAGGTATATTTTGAAGATAAAGCCACCAGAAATTTTAAATATATTGGATATGGAATTTAAGAATAATAAAGGAGTCAAGGGTGATTCCAGTGCTATTTAACTACAGAAAATTGAAGTTTTTAGTTTTAAAATTGAAATTATAATGTTGTGGAGAAGCAAGTTTAGGTTAAATAAAATTTTGTGAGTCACATTTGCTTTGTGATACCTCTCTCACATGCAAAGAAAGATGTTAAGTAGGTATTTAGATATATAAGGCTGGGTTTTAGGCACATTGTCTTGGCTTAAAGTTAAGCCACTGGAAGAAATGTTTCAAGAAGGGGAAGCATGATCCACAATATCAAATGCATCGTGAAGAAAGTGAGATCTGAGAATTAGCTATTTTATTTTAGCACCATCCAAGTTATTTGTACATTGATAAGAGAATTTTCAGAATAGTACTGTAAGTGAAAGTCTGGATCAAATGGGTTTGAGACAGAATGAGAAGAGATAAATTGGATACATCTTGTATAGACAGTTATTTTGAAGAGTTTGCTAAAAGGCTTATAGGGAAATTGTAAATTTTTTAAAACATGTTGCTTCTTTAAGCTATTGCATTTATTTTTCTATTTTTTATGATTAAGCTATTGAAGGATCAATATATACCTATTAACCTCAAAGTATAATAGAATTGATCAAAATGTTTTATTCCTAATAAATAGAGCATTCATAATATTTATAGAGCTAGGACAATTCAATAGTTCTAAACATTAGTTATTGCTGTGAGCACTTTGAAGCAGTATTGTCCTATATAAAAAGGATAATGCAAGTTAAAGAGAACAACCTGAAATGACTAAGAAATGCATTTTAACCAATGTCATGAATTTTAATAACATATTTAGGATATATATTTGTATGTATATATTTCAAAACAATGAAAATTTTGTTTCAAACTGTACTTTCACGGAGATGCTAAAAAGTGTAATGAACAATATAAATTTCAACAATGTCATACTTAATATCAATGCTTACATAATGATACAGAAAATATTATTTTATAAAATTATTAAATATTATGTGTTTATATTCATGGAGTTGAATATAAGTTGAAATTGTGAAAACAGAATATTGCTTATCTTTAATGTGCTCTTTTAAAATAGTATTTTATCTTTCACCTAGGGGAAATTATTAGAGAAAATATTTGGAAGGGACTCTGGAGGTGATCTAGCCCAAGTTTCTGTATGTATAAATGTAAAAATTGAAATTCAGTGTATATATAATGACTTGTCCAAGATAACCCAGCTAATTTTGACAAAGTTTGGTATTGCATGGTTTTCAGTACTCTTGACATTTTTACTGTTCAGAATCACATGAGAGAAAATAATTAAACATATTAGGAAAATGTCTCTTATTTCCTTTCCTTTATTTCATTTCTTTCTCCTTTACTTTTCTCCCTTCTTTTCTCCCTACTCCCTTTACCCTTTTTTGTATTCCTCTCCTTTAAGAAAAGAAGACTTAAGTGTTAATGAGTTAATGAAGTGGAGAAAAGTTTAAAGAGATTTATTCTAGTACTTTTTTATAATTTTTAACCTACACACACACACACACACACACACACACACACACACACACACACCTCTATAGCAATTTTGAAGACATAACACAAAGAACTCTAACGTTCCCAATTCTTTTTATTTTGAAAAAGAACCTCTACTATTTCAGAGAACAAAATAGTCCATATATCCTCAGACAGAAAGAAATAATAGTAATCCTACAGATTTATTTATTGAACTTCAAATCAGTCATGTTCTGAGGTTTATCTTTTCTCTGGGCTATTAAACCAATATAACAAAAAGTTATTGGTTTCAGAGTGCAGACAACCACTCTAAAACCAATAATTTTTCAGAGCAATCAATCTTTTACAGTTTGCAAGTGATTTAACACCTGAGATCCTCAGTACACTAATCTAGAAAATAGGATGATAATAATTCCTACCCTATAAAGCTATTGCTGGCTTTAAACTGTATACCTGGTACAGTATAAATACTCATGTGTTAACTATTTAATTACTATTATTATCAATGTTATTATCATTAACAACACTCTTCAAATGGGAAATACCTGTCTGGAAACTGATGAACATATTAATAGTCAAGAATTCAAACAATAGCCATAAGTAGGACTGGTGATCTTGTCTACTTAAAATTCAGTTAGTGACATCATAAAAAAAGTGGATACATAAAAAGATACATAATAAAACGTAATATTATATTTTTAAGACCTTTGTCATGTGTTCATATTTTATCCTATGAAATACAATTCTTTTAATAATTGTAATCAGATTGAACTTGTTATTAGAGTGTTTAGTTGTACTATTGAAATTGATTTGACATTAAAAGAGATATGGAGTATTCTATTTATGAACCTCAAATGAGCATATATACTGATACCATTGTAATCTTTCATTGTATACGGATAAGTATACAAACTGTATAGCAACATCTCTTGCAGGTGCTACCTTCAAAGTGATAATAAAGCTCTTGCAGAACATGTGTACATCATGAAGGAAATGGCAATGAATTTTCTCTGGAAACGGATAGCCCTTATTAGCATGAATTGAATTATGCATCTGTGTCTGCAATCGGCTGAGTGATGTGACAACGGATTGCTTTTTACACATTCCTATACTTATACTTCTGTTTAACCTGCTGTGTGTTATGCTCTCATCCAGCCCACGCAGGTCAGAGTGAAGTTTTCCCTTCCAACTTCACTGTCTGGAGATAATGGAAGAAGGCTGGAGCATGTACTAATGTACCAGTTGTTATAGTCTCCCTTTTCTGGTGTCCCTCTTTATTTCCATCTGTATCTTTTACATTCTAGACAAAACTCTTTTAGAACACATAATAATATGGCCTCTCCCACTCATTAATAGGAAGGTGGTTGAATGTGTAGCACACCATAGCCTTTATTCATCTAGATTTATAAAAATGACTCTTCATCCTTGCAGGTTTAGCTCAGTGGTTAGAGAGTCAGCCCAAGAACTTAAGGGTCACAGGTTTGATTCTGATCACGGGCACATATCTCAGTTGCAGGCTCAATCCCAAACCCTGGTTGGGGAGTGTGCAGGAGGCAACCAATCTATGTGTCTCTCTCACATTGATGTTTCTCTCTATGTGTTTCTATGTGTTTCTCCCCTCCCTTCCACTCTCTCTATAAAATCAATGGGAAAATATCCTCAGGTGAGGATTAACAACAACAAAAAAAAATGTCTTCTTTTCATTTAGTATTGCCAGCTCTCATATATATATATATATATATATATATATATATATATATATATGTATATATATATATATATATATATATATATATATAGTCAGTGATCATGCTGGTACTGTTGTGCCATCTGAAAATTTAGCCTTTTATCTTCTTTTACGATATAACTAGGGACACAGTGCACGAATTTGTGCATCTTGAAAGGAACTGTGGGCTGCAAGGCTGTGGTGGGCACAGGGGCGGGTCTTGGCCCATCCTCCGCACCCCCTCCTGGCAGTTCCAGCCACAGCCCCCAGTCCCCTGTCTGCCGGCAGCCCTGCTCCTGCTGCCTCTCCCACGTGCTGATGGCGCAGGCCTGGCTCACACCCACTGACTGTGAGGAGTGACTGGGGCCAGGGCCCGCAGTGGGTGCTAGTAGGGCCCACACTGTTAGCATGTGCAAGTGGCAGCTGCTGCCCCAATTGCCCCTGAGGAGCAGGGGGAGGTGGAGAAACCCTCAGGGGCAATCGGGGCCAACAGCTGCAGCTTGCACCCGCTGATGGCACCAAGCAATCAGGACCAGTGCCAGGTTCCGGCAGCAGGTGCAAGCGGCAGCTCCAGCACCAGCAGCAGGTGCGAGCAGGGCTTGCACCAACAGCAAGTGTGAGCACCAGGTGAGACCACGATGCGTGGGAGCAAAGAATCTTCAGTAAACCCCAGGGCTCGCCCGATGGCAGTGACTGGTGCCCCGCCTTGGTCTGGTGCCCCTGCTCACCTGTTCCACCATCTTGCCACGGCTGACACCCGCCATGTTCCGTGCTCTGCAACCTGCTGCTGACGCCCACCGTGTTCCACACGCACCGCATGGTGGTTAGCACACGTCATAGCGACTGGTTGTTTGATTGTTCTGTTGTTGGGTCTATTTGCATATTAGGGTTTTTTTATATATAGATTAACATGAACTAAATAAATCCAGCTGTGCCACAGCTGTCAAAGCACCTGGATATTTATATTTCCACCCTATCTTCTGAAGCAGGAGAGCTTCCATAACACATATGGAAGGGTGAATCTGAAGCAGATGGACTCACATACTCTGGCTTCCATTAAAGCAAGAGGGGAAAACACTCCACAGGGCCCAGACACAGCTCTGTCCAGGGTACAGATCTCAATGTGCCCTGTACCAGATGATGGTTGTGCCCAACCTAATGCATTCTAGATGCTTCGATACTGGATTTTTTAGTCCTGCATTTTTCAATAAAAATAAAAATGTTACTTTATAAGAAAAATAAAAAAAATGTCTTGTTAGTGGTCAATGACTTGAACTATCATTTCTTCAGGAGACGATAACTCATACTGCTAAGTGACTTGGCACTTTCAGCTATATGACAAAGCTTACCTTGACTAATGAAAAATGCAACATTATCTGGAAATAAACTCTTGGAGGAATAGGGGACAAAATAAGATCTGTAAGTGACAATAGGTATATAAAAAAGCGGCTTGAGAAGTCTGTAAGATGGCAAAGAGACCCTCCTACAGAATTATACTGCTCAGATAGCATATATGTGGCAGCTAGCAGCCTGATGATTAATGACACAGATAACTTTATTTTCTGTTGATAGTATCTGCCATACACATCCTCTAGGAATTGAATAGACCATCAAAATCCAATGTCATTGAGTTAGTGAAATCTTAACAGAATAATCCGTATGTGGCTAATGAAAAGTTAGGATGAATCAAGTTTTAGAAGCTATTATACACAAGCCCTTGTTCATAGTATTTTATGACTTTAGGGGGGGGGTGTGAGAAATCAGTGATTTTTAAAGATGAGTGGGTGGCAATGCACTTGTAGGGGACTGAGATCATGATAACTGAAGGGCTCTTTCAAATTACACCTCTTCACTACCCAGATTCTCTGACCCCCTAAAGGTGCATAGCCCTGTGAGAAGAACTGCCTAGTGAGCTTTGCTGACAGATAATACCACACGGAGGTTTGTTAATGTGGAAGAAACGTTGAGAAGTAACTGATAACTGTTCTTCCTCCACAATAAATTTTAAAACTTCCACTGTATTAATAAAAAAGAGAGAAGCTCTTTCAATTTTACCAGCTTCTTAGTATAAAACCATAAAATATCCTTTGTATGAGAATATGAGACTTACCATATGCTTTACTGTCTTAAAAGAATAGTTATCAATGACTTATTTCCAAGTTTATAATTAATGGACTTGAGCTTATTGTACTGTGAGCATTATTAGGATTTTGCCAATTGTAAAAATATCCTCTAAGTGGCATTCTGCAAACTTTTAGTCCTTCTTGTGGAATGTTTTGATAGTTCATCTTAAAATGCATAGTATTTGTTTGTGATTCAATTTTTAAACTTCTGTGTTCAATTTCTCTCTGAGAATGAAGTTAAGGTTAAGTAAAATTCAGAAGAAAAATATTAAATGTGAGAAATAATAGTTAAGAATACTACAGCCTGGACGGTGTGGTGCAGTGGTTAGAGCATCAGTCTGCACACCAAAGGGTCTAGGACTCAAATCCCAGTCAAAGGCAATTAGCTGAGTTTCAGACCATTCCCGTCCCCAGTTGGGGTATGTGTGGGAGTCAAACAATTGATGTATATCTCTCGCATTTCTCTCTCTCTCTCTCTCTCTCTCTCTCTCTCTCTCTCTCTCTACCCCCGCCCCCCCACTCATTTCCTTCCACTCTCTGTCTAAAAAAAAAGTCAATGGAAAAAAATATTCTCTGGTGAGGATTAACAACAACAAAAAACCCCACACAGAATTAATGATTTCCCATGGCAATTGATTGAATGTTTACGCAGTACTTTGACATAATTGTTTGACTAGAATTTCATTTCCAGTGCCAAATGAGGAGCTCATTCATTTTATTTTAGTAATCATTTTTTATAATAATTTTATTTTTTTAAATAGATTTTACTGATTTTTTTACAGAGAGGAAGGGAGAGGGATAGAGAATTAGAAACATCGATGAGAGAGAAACATCGATCAACTGCCTCCTGCACACACCCTACTGGGGATGTGTCCGCAACCAAGTACATGCACTTGACTGGAATCGAACCTGGGACCCTTCAGTCTGCAGGCCGACGCTCTATCCACTGAGCCAAACTGGTTAAGGCGATAATAATTTTAATGTTTTTGTACTAATTATGTCTGAGCAAGAGATAACTTGCTGATAGGTCAGTTGAATTTCTAAGTAGTTTTGTCTTATTAGTGGCTGCTAATGTCTTGACTATGTAGTTGAACTTCCTCTAAAAATGTAATATTTCTCCTCTAAAAACATTGAAAACTCTACCAGGATCGATATTAAATCTATATCATTAATTATATCTTAGAAAGTATATATAAAAGTCACAGAAGAAAATAGTTGTGTTATTTCTGTTGTGTATTAATGGTTTAAGATATTTGTTACAAATATTCTGAAAATATAGCATATTGTAATTTGTTGTATGTGGTTCATTGCCATTAGAGAGGCAGTGCTATATATAGTGCATTAAACAAAATACATCAGGTTTACAACAGTTTGCATTCATCTGTAATGCATGACAGTTTATTTTTTACAGTGCTGACAATTAAGAAAATACCATTTTATTCTCAAAACTTTAACTTGAAATTTCTTTGTTGATAAGAAATTAATGCTTGAGAATTGAACACTAAAGTGAATTCTATTGTGCTTAATCTTCTAACATACTGAGCTTAAAATATACAGATTTATTTGCAGGACACATTCTTTTTCTTAAAAACAAAAGGTGAAAATGTGAAAAAAAAAAGCCAATTTTACCTTATATCATCTTATATAATGAAAGCCTAGGTGGCGTTGTGCGATGTCGTAACAAGATGGCCACTGCAATGTCATCACAAGATGGCCACCACAAGATGGCTGGCAGTTGGGGGCAAACAAGCCTGCAGGGGAGGGCACATGGGGGTGACCAGGCCACAGGGGAGGACAGTTCGGGGGGACCAGACTGGCAGGAGAGGGCAGTTGGGGGCGATCTACCTGGCAGGGGAGGGCATTTGGGGGTGATCGAGCCGGCAGGGGAGGGCAGTTGCAGGCAATCAGGTCGGCAGGGGAGTAGCTAGGTGTCAATCAGGCTGGCAGTGGAGTGGTTAGGGGGTGATCAGCCTGGCAGGCAGAAGCGGTTAGGGGCAATCAGACAGGCAGGCAGGTGAGTGTTTAGGAGCCAGTGGTCCCGGATTGTGAGAGGGATGTCTGACTGCTGGTTTAGGCCTGATCCCTGAGAGGGTCCCATCTTGGAGAGGGTGCAAGCTTGGCTGAGGGACACCCCCCTCTGTGCACAAATTTTGTGCACCGGGCCTCTAGTCTATATAATAAAAGCCTAAGTGACCGTTACAGTGGAATGACCAGAATGACCGGTTGCTATGATGCACACTGACCACCAGGGAGCAGATGCTCAATGCAGGAGCTGCATCCTGGTTGTCAGTGTGATCCCACAGGGGGAATGCTGCTCAGCCAGGTGGTAAGGAGCAGCGAGCAGGCAGTTGGTAAGGAGCAAGGAGTCCCAGACTGCGAGAGGTCATAGGCCGGGGTGAGGGATCCCATCCAGTGCACGAATTTCATGCACCAGGCCTCTAGTCTATATGTATAAAAGGCTAAGTGACCAACTGTATGTCCATCCGACCGTCTGACCCACCAACTGGCCTGTACATATGACATGCATTGGCAATTTAAAAATAAATGTTGACTCGCGCATGCGCAATACATATAAAGCTCTTGCTGGCGCCAATATCACGTGTGTTTTAATTTTATAATACTACTAGAGGCCCAGTGCATGAAATTTGTGTATGGGTAGGGTCCCTAGGCCTAGCCAGCAATCAGGGCCGATCAGGTTCCCTGCCTCCCAACCTCCTCCTTCCCTCACCACCCATGCAACCACAGCGCAAGTTTCCACCACCTCCCCTCCTTCTCCTTCCCTTGCCACCCACGCCCCACCACTGAGCAGTAATCCCCGCCTCCCCACCTCCCTGCCTCTTCCTTCCCTCGATCCCTCAGCTCCCTTCTGTAGCTGGTTGCCTACCATGCTACTCACCGCCCCCTCGTGGTCAGCGCACATCATAGCAAGTGATCAAACTTCCGTTATCCCTGTTGAACTCCCGAGGGGACACTGCATATTAGCCTTTTATATATAGAGATATTATGTATACTATTTTGACATGTAATTTTTTGTAGTAATGTAATACTGCACGAATCTTTCTTCTAATTAATGTCCTTCCAATGTGCATGAATCCATGCACTGGGCCACTAGTATAATAATATTATATTCTGTAAATAAAATTAAAAGTATATACTTTTCAACACTCTCACTCAGAATGGCACAGGAAACTGAATTTTCCTCATATTTTAACACCTATAGTTTGAAGTCACCATACTTGTGAAAAAAAATGTTTTGTTCATGTTTCCTGTGGTAGAAACAATGCATTATAAAATTTGTAGACAGGCACTTTCCATTAAAAAATTGTAACCTTTAGATAATTGTCATTTTTAAAAGGGAGCAGTTTTTTCTAGATAATAATATTGTCATTGGATTAGCCCTATGATAAAGAGGAAACATTTAGGATTTAACAGAATTTTACTTGAATTCAAGACTTAAAAGAGAGCTTAATCTCTATTTTTGAAAAACTTACTGACTTCTATAAGGAGGCAAGGGAAAACTGTAGTTACAAATAATCAAAGCATTTATAAACACTCAAAACCTAAAGGTACATATATTTTGGTGGGTGAGGGATAGGTAAGGGGCAATATCATCAAGCTTTTATTATTTATTTGTCTGATACCTATTAATTCAACACTCAACCATCTTTTTTTTAAAATATATTTTATTGATATTTTACAGAGAGGAAGGGAGAGGGATAGAGAGCTAGAAACATCGATGAGAGAGAAACATCGATCAGCTGCCTCCTGCACACCTCCCACTGGGGATGTGCCCGCAACCCAGGTACATGCCTTTAACCGGAATCAAACCTGGGACCCTTTAGTCCACAGGCTGACGCTCTATCCAGTGAGCCAAACCGGTTTTGGCAACACTCAACCATCTTAATCACATTATCTTCAAATGGTGTGAGAAGAAATTCCCAAATCGGCCCATATCATTTTCTGCCTGAAATCACCAACTTACATTATAGAGGCAGACCAATCATTTGGGAAGCTGAATATTACTTAACAACTGAATTATCTTATTGTGTATCTCCTTTAAGGAAATTAATTAGCTTCTGTCTAAGAGTCCATTTGGTTTCCACTCCTCTGAAAATTAGATAAATTTAGAATCCTAAATTTTAAAAAACTTCCTTTGAAGAAACACTATAAAGGAAATGCAACCTCTAACTTTTCAATTAAATTTGCATTAACCTAGAAATTAATTAGAATTTCAACATAAGTTATAAAATGGTTTGAAAATAAAATTTTAAACCCTTATTGGCTCAAAAGTGCACAACCCAACAGATATTAATAAAAGCATTTTTCAAATAATAAGGATTAATTGACCATTTTATCATACTTAATGATCCCATTGAATATTTATATCGGGACTCTGGTTGTGTCTGTTTTATCATCTTTGTTAACATTCATTTCAGGGGCATTAAAAGTGTATTGTCAGTTTTTGATTGATTATTAATAATTGATTACAAATAAAGTGACACCATCCTTGTGAAGTTTTTATGACCAGTTTTTGCTATAATCAGAAGCATATTTGTCAATAAGTTACAACAGAAATAGAATAGCATTTTGATTGGTTCAAAAAATTTCACAGATTGAATTTTGCACATCTGGTTTTACTTCAAAAGAGGATATTTTAAAACTCTTCCATTTTGAAGTTTCATTTCTCAGCATGTAATATTCCTAGATATAAATAGCATCAAAACCACTTCTTTGGAGAGTTGAAAAATATTATCACATAGGTTAAGCCCAAAATTCTTTCTTTTCTTTATTTCCTACATTTCCTTTGGTACTTTAGTGTTTGATATCTAGTTGATGAGTAAATATTTATAGAATATTCATGAAAAAAATCCAAAAAAGAAATTCTCTGGAACATGATGATAACTTTGTGGGCCTTTTATTAAAATGGGAAATAGGTATTCATTTATCCAGAAATATGAGAGCTCAATATAATTAAAATATAATTATTTAACAAAATAAGTACTCAGTATGTTGATAACATATTATAATTTTTTAATATTGCTAGTTATAAAGCTTTATAATTAGAGCCCTGTTTTTATATCTAAATAATACTTTCTAATTCTTTATTATTTAAAGTATTACATATAGTATTACATATATCTCCTTTTCCCCCCATTGAACTATCCCCGGCATTTCCCACCACCCAGCACATGCCTGCACCCCCCCTAATGTTTGTGTCCATTAGTTATGCTTATATGAATGCATACAAGTCCTGTGGTTGATCTAGTACTCCCAGCCACCTAACCCTGCCTCCCCTCTGAAGTTTGACAGTCTGTTCAATGCTTTTCTCTTTCTGAATCTATTTTTGTTCATCACTTTATGTTGTTCATTATATTCCACAAAAGAGTGAGATCATGTGATATTTATCTTTCTCCAACTGGGTTATATCGCTTAGCATAATGCTCTCTGTGTCCACCCATGCTATTGTGAATGGTAAGAGTTATTCCATTGTGCAGATTAATAATTTTTAATCCACTCATCTGCAGATGGCCACTTAGGCTGTTTTCAAATCTTAGCTATTGTAACTTGTACTGCTAGGAACATAGGGGTGCATATATGCTTTCTAATTGGTGTTTCTGATTTCTTGGGATATATTCCTAGAAGTACTGGGTCAAATGGGAGTTCCATTTTTAACTTTTTGAAGAAACTCCATTCTGTCTTCCACAGTGGCTGCACCAGTCTGCATTCCCACCAGCAGTGCACAAGAGTTTCTTTTTCTCCACATCCTCGCCAGTACTTGTCCTTTGTTGATTTGTTGATGATAGCCATTCTGACAGGTGTGAGGTGGTATCTCATTGTTGTTTTGATTTGCATTTCTCGGATGATTAGTGACTTTGACCATGTTTTCACATGTTTCTGGGCCTTCTGTATGTCCTCTTTCAAAAAGTGTCTATTTAGCTCCTTTGCCCATTTTTTTTTATTTGATCATTTATCTTCCTTTTGTTAAGTTGTATGAGTTCTCTGTAAATTTTGGAGATTAAACCCTTATCTGAAATAGCATTAGCAAATATATTGTCCCATGCAGTGGGCTTTCTTATTGTTTTGTTCATGGTTTCTTTTGCTGTGCAGAAGCTTTTTATTTTGATGTAGTCCCATTTGTTTATTTTCTCGTTGGTGTCCCTTGCCCTAGGAGCTGTATCAGTAAAGATATTGCTACCACATATGTCTGATATTTTGCTGCCTGTGGATTCTTCTAAGATTTTTATGGTTTCCCATCTTACATTTTAAGTCCTTTATCCATTTTGAGTTTATTTTTGAGTATGGTGTAAGTTGGTGGTCTAGTTTCATTTTTTTTTTTTTTGCATGTATTTGTCAGGTTTTCCCAGCACCATTTATTGCGGAGTCTGTCTTGACTCCATTGTATGCTCTTGACTCCTTTGTCAAATATTAATTGAGCATAATGGCTTGGGTCGTTTTTTGGGTTCTCTGTTCTGTTCCATTGGTCTATGTATCTGTTCTCGTGCCAGTAGCAGGAAATTTTGAAAACCGTGGCTTGATATCTGGTATTGTGATACCTCCAACTTTGTTTTCTTTCTCAGGATTTCTGCAGCTATTTGGGCCTTTTTTATTCCAGATGAATTCTTGGAGAGTTTTTTCTAGGTCTGTGAAATATGCTATTGGTATTTTGATGGGGATTGCATTGAATCTTTAGATTGCTTTGGCAAGTATGGACATTTTAATGATGTTGATTCTACCAATCATGAACACAATATATACTTCCATTTGTTTATGTCTTCCTCTATCTCTTTTTTCAATGTCCTATAGTTTTCCAAGTACAGGTGTTTTACCTCATTAGCTAAGTTTATTCCTCGGCACCTTAATATTTTTGGTGCAATGGTAAATGGGATTGTTTTTTTGTTTGTTTCTCTTTCTGTGAGTTCATTATTAGTGTATAAAAAATCCATAGATTTTTGGGTGAAATTTTGAATGCTACTACATTGCCAAATTCATTTATTAAGTCTAATAATTTTTAATGGAGTCTTTAGGGTTTTTTTATGTACAATATCATGTCATCTGTGAATAATGACAATTTTACTTCTCCAATTTGGATGCCTTTTATTTCTTCTTCTTGTCTAATGGCTATGGTTAGCACTTCTAGTACTATATTGAACAGGAATGTTGAGAGTGGGCATCCCTGTCTTGTTCCTGTTCTTACGGGAAATTGTTTTAGCTTTTGCATATTGAGTGTAATGTTGGCTGTGGGTTTGTCACATATGGCTTTTATTATGTTGAAATATGATCCCTCTATTCCCACTTTGCTGAGAGGTTGTTTTTCTTTTTTCCAAGAAAGGGTGATGGATATTGTCAAATGCTTTTTTAGAATCAATGGATATGATTATGTGATTTTTATCTCTCAATTTGTTTGTGTGATGTATCATGTTTTTTGATTTGCAGATATTATACCAGCCTTGGATCCCTGGAATAAATCCCACTTGGTCATGGTGTATGATCTTTCTAATGTAATGCTGGATTCGAATTGCTAAAACTTTGTTGAGGATTTTAGCTTCTATGTTCATCAGCAATATTGGCCTGCAGTTCTCTTCCTTTGTGGTGTCTTTATGTGTTTTTGGAATTAGGGTAATTCTGGATTCATAGAAAGAGCTTGGAAGTGTTCCTTCCTCTTGAATTTTTTTGCAGTAGTCTAAGGAGAATAGGTGTTAGTTCTTCTTTGAATGTTTTTTAATACTGCCCTGTGAAGCCATGTGGCTCAGGGCTTTTGTTTGCAGAAAGTTTTTTGATGACTGCTCCAATTTCCTCCATGATTATTGACCTATTTATATTTCTTTATTCTTTCTGATTGAGTTTTGGAAGGTGGTATTTTTCTAAGAATATGTATAATCCTTCTAGGTTGACCAGTTTTTTTCTAATAGAGTAGTTCACAGTATTTTTTAACAATCCTTTGTATTTCTGTGGGGTCTGTTTTTACTTTTTGTCTTTCATTTCTGATTTTGTTTATTTGGGTCCTCTCTCTTTGCTTCGTGGGAAGCCTAGATAGAGGTTCATCAATCTTGTTTATCCTTTCAATGAACCAACTCTTGGCTTTATTCATCTTTTGTATTGTTTTTTGTGTTTTTTTTTTTGTTTGTTTGTTATCTCTGTGTCATTTATTTCTGCTGTGATCTTTATGATTTCCTTCCTACTGATCACTCTGGGCTTGTTGCTCTCTTTTTAATTATTTAAGTTGTAGAGTTAGATAATATATTACCAGTTTTTCTTGATTTTTTGAAGTAGGCCTGTGATCCTATGAACTTCCCTCTCAGGACTGCTTTAACTGTGTCCCATGGATTTTGGATTGTTCTCTTTTATTTGTCACTTTTTTTCCAGGATGTTTTTTATTCTTTAATCTCTTTGGTAACCCAATCATTGCTTAATAACATGCTATTTAGTCTCCAATTGTTTGACTTTTTTATAGTTTTATTGTAGTTTATTTATAATATTATGCCATTGTGATCTGAGAAGAAGCTTGATATGATTTCTATCTTCTTGAATTTGAAGAGACTTTGCCTGTGTCCCAATATGTGGTCTATTTTTGAAAATGTCCCATGTTCACTTGAGAAGAATGTACATTCTGTAGCTTTGGGATGAAATGTTCTGAAGATGTCAATTAAGTCCATCTGATCTAGTGAGTCATTTAGGATTGCCATTTCTATGCTGATTTTTTGTCTAGAAGATCTATCCAATGATGTCAATTGGGTATTAAAGTCCCCTACTATTATTGTATTGCTATCTCTCTCTCTCTCTCTCTCTCTCTCTCTCTCTCTCTCTATATATATATATATATATATATATATATATATATATATATATATATATATATATTCCAGTAGGTTTTTTTTTTTATGTACTTGGGTGCTCCTGCATTGGGTGCATATATGTTTACCAGAGTTATATCCACTTGTTGAATTGTTTCCTTTAGTATTATGAAGTGGCCTTCCTTATCTCTTTTTATGGCCTTCACTTTGAGGTCTATTTTGTCAGATATAAGGATTGCTACCCCAGCATTTATTTTTTTTCATTTTCATTTGTCTAAAATATATATTTTCCATCCCTATACTTTCAGTCTGTGTGTCCCTTGTTCTGAGGTGGGTCTCTTGTAGACAGCATAGATATGGAGTATAAAAATCCCATTTGTTTGTGGTGCTGATTTGGTATCCTGCTAACTTGCCAAATTCATTTATTAAGTCTAGTAATTTTCTGGTAGAGTTTTTAGGTTTTTCTATGTACAATACCATGTCATCTATGAATAATAATTGTTTTACTTCCTTCTTTCCAATTTGGATGCCTTTTATTTTTTCTTCTTGTCTGATTGCTGTGGCTAGGACTCCTGGTACCATCTATACTAATAAAAGGGTAATATGCTAATTAGAGCAGACATCTTCTGAAGTTCCATCTGGACAAAGCCAGAGTGGCTGCAAGTCCTGGAGCTCAGGCAGCCATGGGCTCAGGCAGCCATGAGCCCCAGCAGCTGCAAGACTCAGGGCTCAGGCCTTGCAGCCATGGCTGCCAGCAGTGGCAGCAGCAGCGGGGTGATTGGGGCGGTGCCTTCCCCTGATCAACCTGGTCGCCTCCAGCAGAGGGAGGCCAGACTGTGGCTTAGGCCTGCTCCTGAGTGGGCCTAAGCCATAAGTAAGACATCCCCTGAGGGCTCCGGACTGTGAGAGGGGGCAGGCCAGGCTCAGGGAACTCCCCCAGTGCATGATTTTCATGCACCAGGCCTCTAGTGTTGAATAAAAGTGGTGAAAGTAGTCATCCCTGTCTTGTTCCTGCTCTTAGGGGAAATGGTTTTAATTTTGTCCATTGAGTATTATGTTATGTTGCCTATAGGTTTGTCCTACGTGGCCCTTATTATGTTGATTTTCTGAATCACTTGATCATGGTGTATGTTCTTTTTAATATATTACTGGATCCAAATTGCTAATATTTTGTTGAGGATTTTAGCATCTGTGTTCATCAGGGATATTGGCCTGTAAGTTTTTTTTTTTTTTCTTTGTAGTGTTTTTATCTGGATTTGGAATTAGGATAATGCTGGCTTGGTTAAAAGATCTTGGAAGTGTTCTTTCCTAGTGAACTTTTTTGGAATAGTTTGAGGAGGATAGGTGTTGATTCTTCTTTGAATGTCTGGTAAAATTCATCTGTAAGTCCATGATATCCAGGAATTTAGTTTGCTGGAATTTTTGTAATTATTGCTTCTATTTCATTAGTTGTTATTGGCTAGTCAGGTTTTCTGATTCTTCCTGATTGAGTTTTGGAAGATTGTTTCTAGGAATTTATCCATTTCACCCAGGTTGTTAAGTTTGTTGGCATATACTTGTTCATAGCATTTGCTTACAATCCTTTGTATTTCTGTGGTGCTTGTTGTTATAGTGCCTCTTTCATTTCTGATTTTATTTATTTGGGCCCTCTCTGTTTGTTTCTTGATGAGTCTGGTTATAGGTTATTCAATCTTGTTTATCTTTTCAAAGATCTATCCCTTTGATTTATTGATCTTTTGTACTGTTTGGGTTTTTTTCCACTCTCTATGTCATTTACTTCCACTCTGATCTTTATTATTCTTTCCTTCTACTTCCCCTGGGCTTTTCTTGTTGTTCTCTTTCTAATTCATTTATTTGTAGGGTAGACAGTTAATTTGTCCTATTTTTTTTTTTTTCTTGAGGAAAGCCTGTAGTTCTATGAACTTACCTCTCAAGACTACTTTTTCTGAGTCCCACAGGTTTTAGGTAGTTGTGTATTAATTTTCATTTTTTTCCCTTCAAGTTTTATGTTCTTGCTTGATCTCATTGGTAATCCATTCATTGTTTAAGAACATGCTATTTAGCCTCCATGTAGTTCAGTGTTTTGGAGTGTGTTTTTCTTTTTATTGTTGTTGATTTCTAATTTCCTACCATTGTGATCTGAGAAGATGCTTGGTATTATATAAATCTTGAATTGTAATAGACTTATTTTTGCCCTAACATGTGGTCTATCTTTGAGAATGTTCCATGTACACTTGAGAAGAATGTATATTCTGTTGCTTTTGGGTGAAATATTCTGTAAATATCAGTTAGATCCATTTAATCTATTGTGTCATTTAAGGGCTCTGTTTCCTTTCAATTTTTTGTCTAGAGGATCTATCCAGTGATGTCAGTAGAGTGTTAAAGTCCCCTGCTATGACTGTCTTGCTGTCAATATCTCCTTTAAAGTCCATCAAGAGACTTTTTTTTGTACTTGGTTCACCTTTATTGGGTGCATATATGTTTACAAAGGTTATATTTTCTTGTTGAATCATTCACTTTAGTATTATGAAGTGGCCTTGTTTTTGTTTTGTCATGGCCTTTGTTTTGAAGTCATTTTGTCTAATATGAGTATTTCTACTCAAGCTTTTATTCATTTCAATTTCAATGAAATATATTTTCCATCCCTTCACTCTCAGTCTGTGTGCAGCTTTTGTTATGAGGTGGGTATCTTATAGACAGAATATATGTGGGTCATGTTTTCTTATACAATCAGTCACCCTATATCTTTTGACTAGAGCATTTAATCTATTTACATTTAAGGTTATTATTGACTAGTGGCCTGGTGCACTGATTTGTGCATATTGAAAGGAAGGTAATTAGAAGAAATATTATAATATCACTATTTGCCCTTTCTCTATGTCATTGTTGATCAAATTCATGATCAACAATGACATATCAAAACACACACGTGCAATTGGTGCCAGCAAGATATTTATATGTATCGCACATGCATGAGTCAACTTAGCCTTTTATATATATTTATAGAGAGATAGATCCTCTAGAGAGAGAGATAGATCCGAGAGAGAGAGAGAGAGAGAGAGAGAGAGAGAGAGAGAGAATAAACTTGCTTAATTAAACCTGCTTTCTGATGTAGCTAAATATTTTTCAGTCCAGTGAAGCACCCAACTTCTCTTTCTGGTAATTGTAAGCAACACAGCAGTAAATATCAACATGAAGCAGATTATTATTATAGAACATGCAGGGAGAACAAAAAATAAAATACTTAACTGCAGCAATGTTTGACTATATTCTGTGCAGTGAGAAAACCTGAAGTCATTTTCAAGGTCCACCATTACTTACTTCTTTTCAGTTGGATCAAGTTTCTAAACTTTCTAAATCTCCATTTTCCAGCTAATGAAAAGAAAATAGAATTCTACTAAGTCTCTTATCTACCTCCTCCAGGACTTCTGTGAGGATCAAATGAGATGAGGCACAGGAAAACACTTCATAGATATTTGGTTAAAGTGTAAAATGTTTGCACCTGGCTATAAAGCAAGTAGTGTTCCTGGGCTGAAGAAACTGCAAGGAGGCTAGTCACTAGGGAGAGTAAGTGGGGCATTGCTATGTGACGTCATTACCCAATGCACACAGTGCCTGTTTCAGGGCTGGACTGGGCCGTGGGCCGCATTTTGCACCATGTTGTCTCAGCAGCATTGGCTGTGATTTGGTGGGCTGTTGCTCCAGGGTAGTGGCAGGGCCTATGTCCACTTAGGGGAAGCCGAGTGTTGCTTTGTCGATGCCAGGTCTGAGGTGCCATTTCTTTGAAATGGCCAGTGTGCATCACAGCAGCTCTGACATTGAGCGTGTGCCCCCTGGTGGTCAATGTGCATCATAGCGATCAGTTGGATGATTGGAAAGACACTTAGCATATCAGCCTTTTATCCTATATAATAAATAGGTAATATGCAAATTAACTGTCACACCATCACAGGATGGCTGTGTCCACAGTGGAGGTGGGATTTCCATAACACAAGATGGCTGCACCCACAGTGGAGGCAGGGTTTCCCATAAAGAGTGATCAGCAGGGATCTAAGGCTGTGAGGAGCCAGGCCGGGGCGGGGGACCTGAGGCTGGGCCCCCCAACCAGCGGGGCTAGACTGGGGACCTCAGTCCACACCCCACACCCCGGCACCAAGCCGGAGGACCTCAGGCCGCGCACCCCACCTGTGGGGGCTTGATGGGGACCTCAAGGTGCACCCCCTGCCCCGGTGTCAGGCCTGGGGACCTCAGGCCATGCCCTTCACCCCAGCCAAGGGACCTGAGGTCACGCCCCCCACCTGGCGGGGCTTGATGGGGGACCTGAGGCTGCACCTCCTCCCCAGTGTCAGGCTGGGGGACCTAAGGCTGTGCCCCCCACCTGGTGCCAGGCCAGGGGACCTGAGGCTGCACCCCCTGCCTGATGGGGCTTGATGGGGGTGGGGCCAGCTGGGTCTAGATCTCACCCAATGGGGGTGGGGCCAGCTGGGTCTAGGTCTCGCACAATTTTGATGTGCACACGTGTGGGTGGGGACTTGACTCTGGGTCCCATGGTGTGCCCCAAACTATGACAGGAGGAAGATTTTCATATACATTTTACTAAGTTTCTTTCATCTCCGACACTCTATTATAAAAAAGGGGCAAATAGCAATATTAAAATATTTCCTCTAATTCCCTTTTAATGTGCATGAAATTTGTGCACTCAGGGGGGTTCCTCAGCCCGGTCTGTGCCCTCTTGCTGTCTGGGAGTCCTTGGGGGATGTGCAACTGATGGCTTAGGAAGCGGGCCAAAGCCGGCAGTCAGACATCCTTAGTGCTGCCACAGAGGCTGGAGAGACTCCCGCCACTGTCGCTACACTTGCCAGCTGTTAGCCTGGCTCAGGGCTTCTGGCTGAGTGGAGCTCCCCCTGTGGGAGTGCACTGACCACCAGGGGGCAGCTTCTGCGTTGTGCATCTTTCCCCTGGTGGTCAATGCGCATCATAGCAACTGGTCGTTCCGCTGTTTGGTCGATTTGCATATTAGCCTTTTATTGTCTAGGATATATTGCCAATTTTATTTTCTTTATGCCTGTGATTCTCTCAATTTTTCTTCTTAAAGTAGTCTCTTTAACATTTCTTGCATTGCTGTTTTGTTAATGTACACCTTTAAACTGTTTCATCAGGAAAGTTTTTTAATTCACCTTCAATTTTAAATGAATGCTTTAGTGGATATAGTAGTCTTAGATTCAT
Source organism: Plecotus auritus (assembly GCF_963455305.1). Classification (NCBI taxonomy): domain Eukaryota; kingdom Metazoa; phylum Chordata; class Mammalia; order Chiroptera; family Vespertilionidae; genus Plecotus; species Plecotus auritus. The sequence goes on from NC_137784.1 coordinate 67,493,793, forward strand.
GCCCTTGCTTTTCATTACTTGTGTACTTCATGCCACTCCCTTCTGGTCTGAAATGTTTCTATTGAGAAGTCAGGTGACATCCTAAAAGGAACTCCTTTGTAAGTAATTTTCTGTCTCTCTCTTGCTGCCTTTAAAATTCTTTAATATTTTCCATTTTAAGTATGATTTGTCTATGTGTGGGTCTCTTTGGGTTTCTCTTGATTAGGGCTCTGTGCCTCCTGAACTTGTGTGACATTTTCCTTCACCATGTTGGGAAGTTTTCTGTCATTATTTCTTTAAAGAGTTTCTCTGTTCCTTGGTCTCCCTCTTCCCCTTCTGGGATTCCTATAATGCAGATGTTATGTTTTATGTTGTCCCAGAGCTTCCTTAAGCTATCTTCTTGCTTTTTAATTATTTTTTTCTATTTGCTGCTCTAATTGGGTATTTCTTTCTACCTTGTGTTCCAAATCACTGACTTGATCTTCTGCTTCATCCAATCTACTTTTAATTCCTTCCAGTGTGTTTTTAATGTCAGATATATAATTCTACTTTTCTGTCTCGTTTTTGTTCATGGCGTCTATTTTCTTTCTCATGCTGTTGTAAGTTAATATAAGTTCCTTAAGCATCTTTATAACCATTGCTTTAAACTCTATGTCTGAAATTTTGCTTGCCTCCATCTCATTTATTTCTTTTATTGGAGAATTCTTCTTTTCTCTCATTTGGGTGTTGTTTTTTTGTTTCCCCATTTTGCTGTCTCTTTGTGTTTGCTTCTTATGTATTGGATAGAACTGCAATGCTTCTCAGACTTTGTGGGATGGTCTTATGTAGAAAGTGTCTTGACAAGTCCAGTGGTTTTGTCTCTTTTTTCACCTGAGCTGGATGTTCTAAAATACCCCTTGTGTGCATTTTTTTGGGCTCTTCTCTGGTAATTAGGACTTGATAGTTGATGTCCCTTTTGTGGGAGGAAGTTTCTCTCCAACATGCTGCTAGTTAGTCATGCCAGCTGTTTTACAGGTGCTTTGGGTCAGTGATTTGTGAGTCTGGCTGGATTTTGCTCTGATATTGTTGAATCTGGTCCCTTGTTGTGTCTATCCTGGGAGCTTCTCTAGTGTAGGTGAATGTGAGTCACTGTTCCTTTCTGGCCCTGGGCAACCTGAGTGGTTGAATCCCCTATTAGTCCAGTGGTTGGGGACTCCTTAAGCTCAGAGCCTGGGTCTGCCTTGAATGTCACACTTTGATTGACTCTGTTCTGTACTGTACTCTCTTCCCCCACGGAGCTGGTCCTGCAAATTTCAGCTAAAGGTGCTGGTTTTTGCCTTGCTGATTAGTCTGTTTGGTGTCTACAGTGGGAACCCAAACTGTTGTTTCTGACTAATTTGATCAGGCAAAGACACAAAGCCTCCAGGGACCTCTGCTTGCAGACTGATTGGATTCAGTTTGGAGTAGCCTCAAGCAATCATCTACAGGTGTTATGATTTTCTGAATGGGTGGGACAATTGCTTCTGCTTGGAGGCTATCATTCTCAATCTCATATTGGGCCTCAGAAACTCCACAGGGTGGGGCAAGGGATTTTTTAATAGGGTGGCTCAACTGTCTTAACTCCAGGCCAAAACTACAGGATAGCAAAGTTATGCCTGAGAAAGATGACCTCCACAGTGTGAGGGAATGACTCAGTACAGGAAACCAGGGTGTCTGCCTTCTGAGCTCCAACCATAGAGTCCTCACCTTATGTTATATTACTACAGTTACAGTCCCCTCTGCCCTCCCTCTTCTGGAGCCCAAAATGAGTGGCTTCACTCAAAATGTTGTATATTATTTCATTAAGGAGGTCCCTGAATTTCCAGCTGTCTCCTTGGCAGACAGAAACCCTGCTTTTTTTCACAGCCAGATGTTATGTGGGCACCTTTCTCAGTTCTGGCACTCGCTGCTTGGTGCCCAGCTTAGGGATTAGACCCCAGAGTTCTCAGTGTCAACTCCCTCAGCTGAGATATCTCTCCAGAACTTCAGCTGCTGTCTGTGGGAGCCTGGCCAGCCCTTTCTCACCTCAGCCCTTCCTACTAATCTCTATGCAGTCTCCACTTTCATTCCTTGGTTTTCAGGGTTCTCTCCAACTAGTCTTTCATTGATTATTCAGGGTTGTTGTTTTTTTATTTTAGTTGTAATTCCAGTTTTGTTCTGGGAGCATGTTTGTGAGCTTCCACTTATTCCAACACCATTTTTAATCTCTATAATTAGAGCTCTTAACTGTTAGAGAAATCCAGAGAAAATACTAATGAACAAACTTTTATGTTTCATATACACTGTATATTCATGCTTTAAATTAATTAAGACTTCATTTTGAATTAAGTCTTTTTCAACACAATTTTGGTTGAAATACATACATTAAGGCATGTTGTACTTCTCCAAATCATAATGTAAAACTGTTAATATGGTTTTGGTTCTGGCAAAATATAACTTGGTTTAACCAGAAGTAGACAACACATGAAATATCTTCTTATCTGCAGTAGAAGATTGTGAGGGAGAGATTTGTAGTAGTATTTTTTACATATTGCATATTTTGATATCTGTTTGTGTATTTGTTTTTAGAAACTATCACTGTAATTGTCACTAGGAAGTATAATATAAGCCGACAATAATCTTATCCAAAAAGTGGCTTATACACCATTTACTAGTAGTGTTTTAAAAATTTAATATCTCCTTCCTTCATTTGGCCTTACCAAGCAACCAAACTTAGCAAGGCTGTGAATAGTTAGCATACACATAAGTGTTGTTATTTACAATAAATAAATAACAGTAATAAATAAATACATTCAACCTTCTCTCCTGATTGGTACCAGAAGAGTGGTCTACATTTTGGAGGTATTCTCTAGAAGCATCCTTTCACACTGGAGTACTCACCTTTCATCATTATTAACATAAATTCCTATGAACATATGAAGGGGATGCATGACAGCTAGAAGATATCCCATAAGCCTTACTACTTCTTAGATTTTTATATTCTGGGAACATCTATGATTGAAGTCTATGCTGTGTTGCCAAAATGTCAGTGACATGAAAATTTGTAATTGATTTCAAAAATGATCCTCAGTATAGAATAGTGAAGGGAACATGAATTTTGTAATTAGTCATCAAAGTAAATGCTAATCTATATATATAAAAGGCTAATATGCTAGGTCTTCTACCATCTGACTCTTCACTATGATGTGCACTGACCACTAGGGGGCAGACGCTCAATGCAAGAGTTGCCAAGCTGCAGTGACTTGGCAGTGGTGGTTCTTGGGTGATGCACCCCAAAACCAGAGAGGAGGGAGCCTGATTCCTCAAGGGGCCATGAAATTTCACCTTGTCAGTGGGTTATGATGGTAATGGGGCACTGTCAGTCCTGAATATGGATTATTGCACACTTGGGTTTGCATTCCACACCCTGTATGACAGCAACTTTGCAGAATGCCCTTTCACACTCCAGGACCCCTTGGGGTATCTCAGAGAGTCAGTTTCAACCTGATCCCTGCAGGCTAAGCCGAGGGACCTCACCTGCCAGGGGGACCCCACTCACTCTGCAGATGCCCTTTGAGCCACAGCGCCACCCCTGGTGTGGCCAGTTGGAGATTGACCAAGGGAGGATGGATCCAGGACATGTCTGGCCCATCTCACTCAGTGCCACCCTGCCGGCCACCTTCTAATTAATTTCCTTTCAATGTACATGAATCCGTGCACCAGAGCATTAGTTTTTCTATAAAATGGATATAATATTGCTTATCTCAGTGAGTAGATGTGCAGACTAAATGACACATTTATGTAAAACTTCCAGTGTAGTGTTTGACATTTACTAGCTGTACAGTTATATTTTGTTTTGTCATTGTTTCATTGATGTATGGAGATTTAGGAGCACAAGTGTAACTTAACATGTACATTTTCTTTCATGATAAAATAGCGTTAATAGTGTGAGTTGTGGGTTAGCTGGTTTGCCTCAGTGGATAGAGCATCAGCCTGCAGACTAAAGGTTCCTGTGTTTGATCCTGGTCAAGAACACATACCTTGGTTGCAGGCTTAATTTCCAGTCCTGGTCTGGATGAGTAGGGGAGACAACCAATCTATGTGTTTCTCTCACATCGACGTTTCTCTCTCTCTCTGTCTATCCCCCTCCCTTCCACTCTCTCTAAAAATCAATGAGAAAATATCCTCAGGTGAGGATTAACAATAACAACAACAAAATCTTCCTGCCTTTAATTTCAGTGTAATTGAGTTTAGTCTCTCTTTCTAATGTAAAAAAAAAAAAATAGTGTGAGTTGTAGTAATACATGACAATAGGCTCTGAACACACAGTACATTCATGGAAGCCAGAGAATACCAAAGCAAACTAACTTTGCCTAGAGTTAGCTTCATATTGTGGATCCAAGAAGAATTTGCTACGTCATTTTTTCTCTATTCTAAGATCCCCTAGCCTAAGCACAGGGTTCTAATAGGTGTACTTTAACCTAAATTTTATCTATCTATCATCTATCTATTTTTTCCATTTACAAATTTATGTCACAATGTGCAAATTGGGTTTTAACATTTACCAATATGCTGCTTAACATATGGTTCAACAAAAAGAAGCAAATGAAAAGAACATAAATGAACTATCTTTTATAACTGCTACACATGCATTTTTCAAAAATCATAACAAGATTTCATAATTTAATGATATTACTTTTTGTTGGCATAGCTTATGGAAAAAAGAAAAAGACAAAATGTAAGTGTGAGTCTTGTACAGAGTGTATTAAATATCTTTACTTGTAGTGAATAAAATATCATTGGCAAAAAGTGGACTGAAATTTTAAAAACATATTCAGTTAATAGATATCTTAAGTAATTGTGTATGGCCATACTGAAAACTTAAATCTCCTAATTTTTTGGACAGGTTTTCTAGTGCCAATTTAGGGGGAAAAATACCATCAAGTAAAGCACATTAAAACCCATTAATTCATAGTGGAAATAACTTAGAGACTAATAAAATTAAAGAATTTTCAAAAATTGGAAAAAAGTGATAACATATTTTTTTTTACAAAGGAGTAAAACTGTTTGAAATTTAAAATTGTAGTGCAAACTAAAAACCCTCACATTTTGTTTTGAATAAAATCGGCATGGACAAAAAGAATGTAAATTCTAAATAGATGAACAAAAATAATAATAGAAATGACAATAAATATATAGTTGATGCATATTATCCCTTTTTTTCTTTTTTACAGAGAAGAAGGGAGAGGGATAGAGAGTTAGAAACATCAATGAGAGAGAAACATTGATCAGCTGCCTCCTGCACACCCTTTACTGGGGATGTGCCCGCAACCAAGGTACATGCCCTTGACGGGAATCAAACCTGGGACCTTTCAGTCCGCAGGCCGACGCTCTATCTACTGAGCCAAACCGGTCAGGGCGATGCATATTATCCTTAAGGTAACATATATAGTAGGAAAAAAAGTCCCCTACAAAACATGGGCTTAATATAAATTATAAGAATTAAGAGGCCACTATGGAAAATGGTAAAGGCTCCCCCAAAAAATTAAGAAAAGAGTTAGCTTACAACCCAGCAATCCCTCTCATGGGTATCTACCTGAAAAATTTAAAACATGTATTCACCAAGATATATGCACCCCTATGTTCATTACAGCATTATTCACAGTGGTCAACACATGAAAACAACTGAAATGTCCCTCAGTGGATGTTTGGATAAAGAAGATGTGATGCATACATATAGTAGATTACTACTCGGCCATAAGAAAAAACAAAATGCTGCCTTTTGTGACAAAATGGATGGACCTTGAGAATATCATGCTAAGTAAAATGTCAGACAAAAACATTTAAGAACCATATGATCTCACTCATGTGTGGGATTTAAAACTGAAAGCAATAAATGAATAAACAAGACAAACAAACAAAAACATATAGACACAAACAACAGTATAGTGATTACCAGAGGGAAGGAAGGTTAGTAAAGGGTGTCAAATATATGGTGGTAGAAGGAAATTTGATTTTGGGTGGTGAACACACAATGCAATATACAGATAATACTAGTATATTATAGAATTGTAAACTTAATCCTGGTCAGTGTAGCTCAGTGGTTGAGCATCGATCTATGAAGCAGGAGGTCATGGTTTGATTCCCAGTCAGAGCACATGCCCAGATTGCAAACTTGATCCCCAGTAGAAGGTGTGCAGGCGGTAGTCGATCAATGATTCTCTCTCAACATTGATGTTTCGATCTCTCTCTCCCTCTTCCTTCCTCTCTGAAATCAATAAAAATATATTTTAAAAAATTGTACACTTGAAACCTATATTTTCTTATTAATCAATGTTACCCCAATATTTTTTAAAAAATAAATAATAAAAGAATTAGGCAAAAAAATAAATAATTCCAGAAACTAGAAATATGCATAGGATCCTGAATTCTACTTATTGAATATTCAGTATTCCTACATAATCTTATATTATAGTTTATCCCCTTGCTTCCATCGACTTCTGGATATACTGTTCAGGGAATTAAAATAAGCAATAAGTCTGATATTTCATTGTTTTCAATACTTACAGATTATTAACACTGTCATTGTCAACTAACTTAGAAGACCAAATTGATAGTTTGTCCACTGTAGTGCTTAATAGATATATTTCTTATTGCAGGATAACTCCAGAAAGATATAACATGGGTATACACATGGTGATTTTTTTCCAAAATTGCAATTTGGCATACTTATTTCTGCCTGTCTGTGAGTATGAACTAGTTGTGTATAGGTATTTTTCATAAAGAAAACCCGAACACTGGGAACTTCCTATTAGATATAAAACTCAACTGTCCACTCATAAAAATAAATCTTAAAAGTAGTTTAATCCAGTTAAAGTGTCTGAGACTTGAGAATGTATATTTTCTCATTTTTAAATATCTTCTCTTTTTAATTCTAAAGTAATTTGTGTCTGAACTTGTTACCTGACATTTTCTCATCAAGGATGGGGAATTACGAAATTTGAGTGTGTGTGTTGTAGCAAGGGTTTTATTTGGGTTGATAATATATCACCATTTAGATTGGTCACAAAGACAGGTCTAACCTTTTAAATTAGTTGGTAAGTAAAAGTAAACATTTGAAGTTGTTACCAATAAACATGAGTAACAAAAGTGCTGAAACAATATGAGCTGAAAATATGGGAGTCTCAGATGAGAATTTTCAAAGATGGGCTTTGAAAAATTGATGGTGTTGTTATGAATGAGTCACTAAGTAACCAAAATTACATACATCACATTAAAAAATAAAAAATTTAGTGGTTTTGTATACTTTATATTATGGCTCAAGATCAACATAGGTGGTTAACAAAATATTAAATGAAGATTCTGTTTAAAATTCTAGTTAATGATAATCACATTATGATTTTAATAAAATTCCATATCTTTTCTACAAGTGTCAGAACTATTTTGTGGTCTAAGCTTGGGCGAATTGGTAAGAAAACCCACATATTCGAAAGATAAACTTAAGTCTGTAAAGTCATATACTGATAATAAAGGATTAATTACCTTATTTAAAATAAATACATATTGACCTTAATAATAAAAGTACCAATATAACTGTGATAAATTTGCTAGTTGTCTATGTGTACCTTCCCTTCTCTCTTTAAACGTAATATCTGCTCATTAATTTTACTGGCTTTGTTAATTATATCATGTGCTCTGTCAATGTGCTATTATTGCCTTTAAGGCTTTTAAAGGAGCAAAATAGATTTATCACATGGAATGGCACACAGTTTTAAATGGAAACAAAAAATCCTCCAACAGGTGCAAACTTTTTTCTTAGGTGGTGGTTAATATACATAGTTGTTGTGTACATAATATATTCCTATAAGGGAGAAATTGTAACTTAGAATTAGTTTGAAAGAATTGGAAGGTGAAAAAGGACCCTGCTAGAAGCACTGATTAACGAATAGCTTGTAGAAAGAACAATGAGAGGTAATAAAATTACAGATAGAGATAACAGGTTGGATTGAAGTGTGATTTAGGTGTATTGGAAACAATAAGGGGACCAAAGCTAAGTGATTGAAGATAAGATTGAATAGAATGCTGGGTGGCACCTAAATAACAGACAGCATGGTTTGAACTTAATCTGATAAGTAGTAGACAGACATAAGCAAAAAGCAATATTTTAGAGTCTTGAAAAATTTAGTCTTGTAAGGAAATTTAGAGGTCATACATTCCATCTTCATATTCAGTCAAGCTCGTATTCTACATATTGTCCTTTTTATTATCCTACTATAGTGACAAAACTAGTCAAAAAGCAACCTGAAAGATTCTTTTCATTGTTTTAAAAATTTTATGAGCCCATATATTACAAAACATATAACACACATTGTAATAAAAAAGCTAGCTGAGTGTTGTTGCTTTTATCCAATGCAGTTATCTGTTAAGGAAATTGATGATTTTGTTGCATTCAAACATTTACCTCAAACATTCATTGAGGTAAATCTGATGCACCTGACATATAGCAGGTCAAGGCAAAAATAAATACATGGAAAAAAAACAAAAAAACAAACACATGCTATTTAAATAGTCATTCCTTGAATCATTTCAACACTTTTTATTTTTATTTTTATGATAACAAAACACACAGCACAAATCTGGAATTTCAATGAATATCAGACTGTGCATAAATTTTTAATCCAGACCTCATTTGAACTTCTAGGCCCTATTATGGATTAATTACATTTACATAATTAAACTGAGGTTATGAACTGCCATAAAAATCAGGAAGGAAAAAGGAGTGTCTTTAGGATCACACCTCTTAAGGTATTAACAACCGATGGGATGCAATAATAAAAATAATTTAGCTCATTTTTGTCCTAGTGATCACCTTTATTTGTGACTATTTATATTATATTGAAATAAGATACCACAGCTTTAAAGGACACAAAATGTGACCTACATGTGGGAGAGTATGGACAGAACACATACTGAATCACAGCCACAATGTTCTCCATATGACGATCCAAAAAAAAAAGGTAGATAAATAATAATGCAGCATTTCTTAATGGTTATTGAAAAAAATCAGCTTTCTTTATAGTTAGAAGCATAAAATATTTTCTTATATTAAAGACACATGCTATTTAAAAAATCATGTCATGGAGCATTTTAAACAGACATTTTGTGAACTTCTTCATAGTTCAGATTTAGGTGTGTAAAAAGTTATCAACCTTGAAATTGCAGCTCTCTCTCATTTTCTCCTTCCTTCTGTCTCTCCTTCCTTCCTCCTTTCTCCCTCCTACCCCCTTTTTTTTGCATCTACTTGTGCATTAAACACATTTTAAGCAGAATGATTCAGAATAGAACACTATACTCATAAATTTTTGAACACTAAAGTCTTTTTTAAAAAAATAATAAGCCAAAATGTATTATAAATTATGGATTACTGCCAAAACTGGTTTGGCTCAGTGGATAGAGCTTCGGCCTGCGGACTGGAGGGTCCCGGGTTCGATTCCGGTCAAGGGCATGCGCCTTGGTTGCGGGCACATCCCCAGTGGGAGGTGTGCAGGAGGCAGCTGATCGATGTTTCTCTCTCATCGATGTCTCTAACTCTCTATCCCTCCATCTTCCTCTCTGTAAAAAAATCAATAAAATATATTTTAAAAAAAATGGATTACTAGAGGCCCTGTGCACAAATTCATGCATGGGTGGGGTCTGGCCTGCCAGCCCTGATGGGGACCATTGGAATTGGGCCAGCGGGGGGGAGGAGATGTGGGAGGTTGGCCAGCCCCACCCCCGGTGGTGCAGTGGCCAGCTAGGGGGTGGCCAGGAGGTTGGCCGGCTGGCCCCACCCCCAAACAAGGTGGGTCCAGGGTGAGGGTCCGTGGTAGGTTGGGGGGTAATTGAGGCCCCGATCCGGCCGGTTGGCCGCCACAGTGCGGGTCATAGTGACCGGTCATTCCAGTCATTCTTGTCGCTTGGCTTTTATATACGGTATATAGGTAATATATAAGTATTGAGTGTAAAGTGTTATCTTTAAACAATGCTATGATAGCTAGTTTTTAATCACTTTCATTCTGTTTTATTATGGACTGTTGACATGCTTTTCCCTTTGAAGTTTCATGTACAAGTCTTGATTTTAACATTAAAGAATGCTAAATGATAGTTTCTTTTATAAGTCATGTTTCCAAAGATCTCATAATTTTTTAGGTTTAATATATTTCAATACCACAAATTGCTTGTTCACACCAGGTATGAATCTTAGATTTAATTTCAAGGTGCATCAATGAAATAATTGTTTGGAAGCTACTTTGTAAAGTTAGATAGGATACATCCTAAAGAAATCAAATTTTAATGGTAAAGTCATTGACATTTAGAGAATGTGAAAATGAAATTTGTAATATTCAGATCTTAAGTATAGTTACTTAAAGTACTTATCATTAAAGGTGACCTTAATGTAAAGACTATTCAGAAAGATTTAGATAACTGGAGAAAAAGTTGGCATTAGATATGATGTAATAAGGGGAAATTTTACTTGTTTTTTTAAGCACAGCAACTAATATAATTTTATGATTCACCAGTCATATGTAATAAACTTATTTTCTATTTCATTATGTGATAAAATTAATAATTTTTAGGTAAAATGTTTTAAATATCTCCAAATAACAGCACAGATTGAATAATGCCCAAATTTAAATTTGCAACACAGTAGGACCATAAACTTTACACCAAGTTAGAAAGTTACATCTTATAAATAACAGGCTACATGAAAGAGAAAAGCTTGATATCATCCCTTTATCACTGGGAGACCACTAGGGTTTTGGGTACCATGAATTATGAGTGTTGTTTAAAACAACAAAGTAGTATTTATAGTAGAGGAAGAAAACATAACCCATTAGAAAAGTTTAAAGGAATTGGGAGAAAGGCTGAAAAGTTACTTTCAAACTATTTTCAAATATGTAATTATTTAGTGAAAATAGAGTATTTGAAGATCAAGCGCTCTTAATTTTCACTAAGATAGAGAAGTACATTAGTACATTAAGATATAATTAAAATATGGTAGCTCCAAGGAACAGTTTCTTTAGAGTAAGGTGGACTATTAGATAAATTGCCTTGGGAAATTATGGAATCATGTCTCTTGAATACAATTAAATGTAAGACTTGAAAGACTGTCCCAGATAACTAAAATTCACTCTTGTAATCAGGTAGAAGACTGGATTATGAGAACCATTATTTTGTCCCAACTCTTTGATTCCATGCTTTCAATTTCATTCAAGTTCTTAATTTAACCTCATATTATTTTATTGTCATGGCTCAACATTTCATCAAAGGTTAGAATTTAAATTTAATATAATTACTTAATAACACCTAGATTTTAATTTCAGAAAGTCATCTTCAAGGGATCATGAAGCACAATTAACAAAAGAAAGAACAAGGAAGAATACTTTTTATTTCCTAAATATCACACAGTATTTGACTTTAGATCAATTTCAGCCTCTCCTCTTTCCTATGTATGTGCAAAAGAAGTGTGTTTTTTTTTTTTTTTTCAGATTAGATAGACCCAGGAGTGAGCACATACAAACTACCTATTATATAAAACTAGAGGCCCGGTGCACAAAATTTGTGCATGGGGGGTATCCCTCAGACCGACCTGCACCCTCTCCAATCCAGGACCCCTCAGGGGATGTCCAACTGCTGGTTTAGGCCCAATCCCTGTGGATCCCTCTCGCAATCCAGGACCACTGGCTCCTAACCACTCACCTGCCTTCCTGCCTAATGCCCCCAACTGCCCTCCCTTGCTGGCCTGGTTGCCCCCAACTGCCATCCCCTGATGGCCAGTTTGCCCCCAACTGCCCTTTCCTGACAGCCTGATCTCGCCCCTAGCTGCCCTCCCCTGACAGCCTGGTCTCCCCCAACTGCCCTCCCCTGCTGACCTGGTCGCCTCCAGCTGCCCTCTCCTGCTGGCTTGATCACCCCTAACTGCCTCTGCCTCAGCCCCCACCCCCATGGCTTTTTCTGGAAGGAAGTAGGATGTCCAAAAAATGGCAGGTAGACCTGGTCTAATTAGCATAGTACCCATTTATTAGTATAGATAGATTATATAGGATATGATTGCTTAAATGGGGGGGAGGGCTTTTTCAGCAGGAGGAGATGCTCTTGGCAGACAAAAATACATAATCCCTATATCTGGACTGATAGCCAGACATATGCACTATACTACCAAACCAGTTATTGAAAAATTGAACCACTCTCTTACACCTTAAACCAAACAGCTGCTGCCCTTAAAACCCCTCCTCAGCCTCCACCTTAGGTTCTGACTTCGCAGTTCACCCAGAGTAGGTTCTGATTGGTTAGTTTCTATGCCAGTCAGCATCAAAAGCTCTGCCTCCTAGACAGCCATTGGGTCCTCGTAGTTCACCCAGATTTGGTTCTGATTGGTCAGTTTCTATGCCAGTCAGCATCAAAAGCTCCACCTCTTAGGCAGCCATTGGTTCCTCTGGAAAATCCAGAACGACCTCGCCTTCACATCAGTGCCAGCCCTGTAGTCATACCCCCAGTCCTCTATCGGATGTATCTCTGGCTGCTCTGAGAAGTGGCACCTCAGGTCTGTGCTGGTGGCAATTTTGAATTCTCATCCCTGACTTCACCTTCTTAGAGTGAGAGCATTTGTCTTGTTCATTCTTACTTCACTCATAAACTTTAACTGTGTCTATATGCATCTATGCTAGCACCGCATGGTGACCAGTCAAACGGTTGTTTTGATGGTCACGGTCACTGCCTTTATATATATATAGATTGCCTTGAATTTATCATATGTAATTGCTCCTATATTTTTACTTGAGAACTAAAGCGAATGAGCCTGTACACCAGAAAATTTGCTGTGGAAGGGGGGGAAGCAGAATTTAATTAACCATTTTCAACTTGAGAATTTTTAAAAATAAAATTTTGTGCAAAGTACATAAGTATTGACTTAAGTAATTCATTTTCAGTAACTTCTTATAGTTTAAAACTTATCATTTATTACCTGGCAAAAGCATTACATTTAAAAAATATAGCAACAGATTTCCATGTCCTTTAAGAATAACTCACATAAAATCTTCATTTGCAGATGGCTTTGATGTAATATATAGGGATTTTCTAAACTTCTCTTTAAATGAAGCATAAGTCATTACTTCAATTTGCCAAGCTGAGCAAATAAATGTTTGACATCCATCTACTAACTAAATTTGTTGAGAAGAGAAAGGTCAACATAGGCATACTCTGATTTGTTTGCTAATTCATGATGGACTACAATAATTAACCTACCATTAGGGTGTAGAATTTTCATTTTAGAGAAAAATATTGGTAAGCAGCATACATTTTGTATTTAGACATTTCATATTTACAGAGTGTGAACAGAAAATTATAGTCAAGTAAACAGAATCAGAGCAAAACAGATATTTGAAAAGTACATTTGTCTGGCTGGTGTGATTCAGTGGTTGAGCATCAACCTATGAACCAGGAGGTAATGGCTCGATTCCTGGTGGGGTGTGTAGGAGGCAGCCAATCAGTGATTCTCTCTCATCTTTGATGTTTCTCTCTCTCTCTCTCCCTCTCCCTTCCTCTCTGAAATCAATAAAAATATATTTTAATAAAGAAAAGTACAAACACTTTCCAAATAACTTATAATATAACTAGTGGCCTGGTGCATGAAATTCATGCACATTGAAAGGGAATTAATTAGAGGAAATATTTTAATATTGCTATTTGCCCTTTCTCTATAATAAAGTGTGAGAGATAAAGGAAATGAGTACAATGTATATGAAAATAATACATAATTTTATTAATAAAAAAACAATAACAACATGATATAACAACAATAACAAACTCATGATATAAAAACAACATTGATGCAAATAATGACTGATAAAGTGATTAAACTTATTTCCTGCATTTAGAATAGGATTGAAAGTGTCCCAGGTGGAAAGATGAAATCCATAATACTGCATTTGTGTGCCTCGTGTCCTTACATTTCATCTAGTATTATTGTCAATTACACTGTCGTCTCTGAGTCTTAATGCAATATCTGTTCCCCAGCCTTTTTCACCATGTGGAAAAAGAATAGGATATGTCATTGCATCTAATGTAGGAAACAGGATACTGTTTTGTTTCATTTTAGTGGCATTCAGATTATTGGGATCTGACTTACAATGAATGAGCAAGTCTCTTTCAAAAGGAGGTTCTCCATCTTCGTTTCTGAATATGACAGCAACCTCAGTTACATGGGGCAAATTATATCTACCCGGATCACTGTTATGATTGTATTTAATCACCATTGTTACTTCCATGGGAGCTATACCTTTTGCTGCTGCTTCAGATTGGGCTTCCTCTTCTACCTCATGTAACATCTTGTACGATTTTGTTAATTCATTTATTTCATGCATGAGGTTGTTGATGTTGATCATGAGTCTTTCTGAGCAGCCCTGGTTTTCTGGCATTGCTAATCTTTTACTTGTCGCTTCGGCTGTATCCAAAATATAGAGTTGAGCAAACTTCCGAGAAACACCATCCAAAGGATGTAAAGTTCCAGTATGGTGATAAACTTGTCCGTGTATTCTAAAACAGTATGGCCCATACCCTGTTGGTGATCCAATATTTGCACCCATGGAAGCAAAAGCAAAAGAACTATTTATTGATCAAATATTTTCCATGAAATTTTTACTCTCAGAATCTTCGTTTGTCATTAATCTTTTTAAATATGCTGGGTAATCTGGAAAATGTATATCATTTAGACAGACTTTCCCTTTGCTACAACATTGAGTAAATTTCCCATCGGATGGTTTTTCATCAGAGAGATTTAGTGATAGGCAAAATTCACACCTAACAGTCATTCCACCACAACTATGTTGGAGAATTGCATCCTCATGTACTCCATTTTCGCTGAGAAGGCAGTTCCTACCAGTATTGCTAGTACTTGTTGATGACTGTTCTCTACACATATTCTGTCATTGCCACCTCCTTCTTTTAACTTCAGAGGCATGTTGGTCTTTAGACCTTTTCTGCCGATGATCCCGGTGTTCTTCGGCTTCAGAGCGAAGTGTTTCCAATAGCTGCTCTTCAGATACATTCTGTCGCAGGCACCGCCTTCTTTCAAGATCAGACGCACGTTGCTCTTCAGACATTTTCTGTCGATAATGTCATAACATCGGCATCTTTCTGCTGCAGAGCTACTTTGTATCAACAGTTTTTCTTTGGACATAGTCCTACCTCTCTACTGCCACGGTCTGAGATACAGGTGAATGAGAGTCCTGGCTGTCAGGCCTTTGAGAGCTGTCTGACCAACGGCTGATTCTGTGGGGGGGGGGGGGACTTCCTCCTACCTGTTGTCAGTTTCCACAGCTGGGATGAGGAAGCTGGGACTCCAGAGGAGCAATGCCCTCTGAGCTGACAGCTTTCTCACTCTGCTGGACCCCATGGGTGGGCCTTTGCAGGGGCTGCCCGGTCCCCGCGGCTTGGACCCGGCTGGCGGCGTCGGGCGCTGCCCCTGCCGCCTGCACGGGTCCAAGCCACAATTGCCCCTTCTGCCTGCCCAGGTCCAAGCCACGATCACGGCTTGGATCCGGCCGGTGGCATCGGGGGCTGCCTGCACCGCTGGAGTATGCAAATTTGCCCGCCATCTTTGTTGGGTTAATTTGAATATCACTCCTGATTGGCTGTGGGCATAGCGGAGGTACGGTCAATTAGCATCTTTCTCTTTTATTAGTGTAGATAGCTTCAATTTTCTCTACCACACATTTTAATAAACTATTCAATTGAATTATTTTGTTTGACTCCATACCATTCTCAGGGAGCTATCCTCATGAGCAGTAGAAGACTAAGAAGAGATATCAAGCAAGAGAAGGAGAAACTGGGTCTTTGGTCAACCAGCTGATTCAAAAATTTGCCCTGACCTGGCCAGTGTGGCTCAGTTGGTTGGAACGTCATCCTGCACACCAATTGGTTGTGGGTTTGATTCTTGGTCAAGGCACATACCTAGGTTGTGGTTTCGATCCCTAGTCCAGGTGTGTGCAGGAGGCAAGTGATCAATGTTTCTCACATCAACGTTTCTATCTCATATTGATGTTTCTGTCTTTCTCTCTCCCTTTCTATCAAATGAACTTTAAAACTTTTTCTTTCATATGAGAGTATAAAAATCTATTAATGCTAAAGTGAATATCTAAAATAAGACACTCCATTATACAGATGTGTAATTTGAGGCTGAAGGATAGATTACTTGCACAAAGGTACACAAAAAATGTAATGATAGCACATGTGCTGAAACTCAGTCTCAAAATTATATTTGAATCATACATAAGAGCTAAGTTTGACTTGGGCCTGCCTATTCTGCCAAGGAACATTCTAGAGGCTCATTGCAGTGATTAAACCCACTAAGGTCTCAAGCATCAGAAACATCTGCCCCTTACCTTCTTAGCCAAACTCAATTTCTTCATCTTTTAAAGAGGAATGAAATAGCATTTGTCACAGATAGTTGTTGAAGGAATAAAATGAATGCAAAAAGAAAGTTCTTGGTACATAGTATGTAGAGCAAATGTAAGTGTATTGTACTTTTGTTATTTGGAAATGTACACTTGTGTAATTTAAAAAATTACAATTTCATATCACATGGAATAAATAATAGCTTATCATAATTATCATGAAATAGCAAAGATATATAGTCTGTTAAATTATATTTATTTCAGACCATTGGGAAAATTTCTTCACATGAATATACGTTCAGCCACACACACCAAAAATTAAACTGCAAAGACCAGAAATTAGAGCTAAATTTTATTCACAAGTTTAACAAACCTTTGGTTAGAAGGGTTTTTATTTATAAGAATATTCCCACATTCAATTATAATAGAAAACCTTTTAAGAGATTCAATTAGATCCAGTAGTAGGATGGTTTATTAATGCTGATGAAAAAGTAATTTTTTAAAAAATACATATATGCCTTAAATATATGTAATACACAAATAATTGAAACAAGTGTACATATATCTTCCATTATTTGATATAGGGCCTTTGCCTTTTCTTTGGGTAAATGTTCACTGATTATAGCCATACATTATTTTATTATATAAACAACACCCTAATACATTATCTGTGATTTCCAATTTTGGTTTCCATCCATTACAGTGTCTATTTAAACATTCCTGAGAAGCTTTCTGAGTATGAAATGCTTCTAGAGTATTATGACACTTTTCCTGAATCATCTGCTGTTATCTTGGTCAGACATAATTCTATGATCGGTTTTTGTGAAACCTGCCTTTAACAAGTCGTTATGAAAAGTTTAATCTTCTTTGAAGGAATTATTTTTGCATTCATATTTCACTAACAGATTTTAATTAAATGAACTAATTTTAATAGCAAAAGTAACTGATATAAACATATCTATGAATAAATATTGAACTTTTTCTAAGCACAAAACTCATTTTGGCAGCAAAGGTGAAAGGACATACTGTAAAGTAGCATCCTAATTGGGACAATACAGCTTACTGAGTTCAACAAGTTCTACTTTTTTATTCATGGATAGAAAGCAAACTTTGACCAATATATTGGCTAAGTAGAAGTCTGTTAAAGTTTTAAATTCATTAATATAAATATATTTGCTAGATCAAAGTAGGAATCCAATTATACCACTACAATATAGCACTCTATTTACAAATTTAAACTGAAACTTTGATGAAAATACATTTCATCATTCTAACATCTCAAGAAGCTATTTTGCAGTCTGCATGTGTCCTTCACAGTTACCTGACTGTTCCATGACAGTTGTTAACAGCCTTTAATCACAGACACAAGTTTCTGAATAAAAAAGTACATAGAAATGATTTTTAGTATAGTTAAAATTAGTGTATTTCAAATTTCCATATGCAGATGCATAACCTGTGCGATCTTATTAGTGGACTTTTTTTTAGTAAATTTTTATTTTATATATATTTTACTACATTAAAAAGGCAAATATATACATATGTTCCACATATGTGCTATGCTCCACTACAAGCCAATATTATCATTTACTCTGGGAATAAAGCCTGAAATGATATCTTTGTAAAGTTATCCTGTTGATTTTATATGTATGCAAATTAGAAAAACACTTATTTAAGTGGAAAAACTTAAAATACCCTTCAGTTATTAACCATTTGAGGTCTGGTGAGCATGAAAGTTTCATCTTTGATTCCATCAATTCCTTTTGTCAGAGAGAAGAAAATGTTTACTTTTTGAGTAGGCACCTACTCAAAACTTTATTAGGGCAGAAATTATTATAAAAAGGCTTCATGATAAGAAAAGCAGAGAAATCTGATTAATAGCAATTACTTTAGTTAAGATCCACCAATTCTTGGTGTTTCCCCTATCGAACCCTCCCTGGCCACTCCCATCCCCTAGGACAAGCCCCAAGTGACCCGTTGTCCATGCCCATTGGTTATGCTAATATGCATGCATACAAGTCCTTTGGTTGATCTCTTACTCCCCACCACCACACACCCCAACCCTCTGCTATATTCCCTCTGAGGTTGGACAGTCTGTTCGGTGTTTCTCTGTCTCTGGATCTGTTTTTGATTATCAGTTTATGTTGTTCACTATATTCCACAACTGAGTGAGATCATGTGATATTTATCTTTCTCCAACTAGCTTATTTCACTTAGCATAATGCTCTCAAGGTAGATCCATGCTGTTCCTTCATTTTATAGCAGTGTAGTATTCCATTGTGTAGATGTAACACCGTTTTTTAATCCACTCATCTGCTGATGTGCACTTAGGCTGTTTCCAAATCTTAGCTATTGTAAATTGTGTTGCTGTGAACATAGGGGTGCATATATCCTTTCTGATTGGTGTTTCTAGTTTCTTGGTATATATTCCTACATTCTTTTTTAAAATAGGTTTTTATTGATTTTTAGAGAGAGGAAAGGTGAGGGATAGAGAGATAGAAACATTGATGAGAGACAAGCATCATCCATCAGTTGCCTCCTGCATGCCCCGTAATGGGGATCAAGCCTGCAATCCAGGCAGGTGCCCTGACCAGGAACCAAACCCGCTGAGCCATACCAGCTGGCCTAAAAAATGTACATTCTTTTTTTTAAATCTTTATTGGTCAGATTATTACAGATGTTCCTCTTTTTCCCCCCCATAGCTCCCCTCCACCCAGTTCCCACCCCACCCCAGGTCCTCACCCTCCCCGCAACTGTCCTCATTCATAGTAAGATCTTTGTCCAATCTCTTCCTTCAACCCCACACCCCCTTCCCCTGAGAATTGTCAGTCCACTCCCTTTCTATGCCCCTGATTCTATTATATTCACCAGTTTGTTCTGTTCATCAGATTTTTCATTCATTTGATTTTTAGATTCACTTGTTGATAGATATGTATTTGTTGTCACTTTGTTCATAATTTTTTATCTTTACATTTTTCTTCTTCTTCCTCTTCTTAAAGAATACCCTTCAGCATTTCATATAATACTGGTTTGGTGGTGATGAACTCCTTTAGCTTCTTCTTGTCTGTAAAGCTCTTTATCTGACCTTCAATTCTAAATGATAGCTTTGCTGGGTAGAGTAATCTTGGTTATAGGGTCTTGCTATTCATCACTTTGAATATTTCTTGCCACTCCCTTCTGGCCTGCATAGTTTCTGTTGAGAAATCAGCTAACAGTCACATGGGCACTCCCTTGTAGGTAACTAACTGTTTTTCTCTTGCTGCTTTTAAGATTCTCTCTTTGTCTTTTGCCCTTGGCCTTTTAATTATGATGTGTCTTGGTGTGGTCCTCTTTGGATTTCTCTTGTTTGGGGTTCTCTGTGCTTCTTGGACTTGTAAGTCTATTTCTTTCACCAGGTAGGGGAAGTTTTCTGTCATTATTTCTTCAAATAGGATTTCAATATCTTGCTCTCGCTCTTCTTCTGACACCCCCATAATTCAGATGTTGGTATGCTTGAAGTTGTCCCAGAGGCTCCTTACACTATTCATATTTTTGGATTATTTTTTCCTTTTGCTCTTCTGGTTGGATGTGTTTTGCTTCCTCATATTTCAAATCTTTGACTTGATTCTTGGGATCCTCTAGTCTAGTCTACTGATGAATTCCTATATATTATTCTTTATTTCAGTCAATGTATGCTTAATTTCTCACTGGCCCTTTTACATTTTTTTTTTTTTTGGCATTTTCAATAAGGTCCTTGAAGGTCTCACTAAGTTCCTCAGAGGTTTCTAGAAGATTCTTGAGTAACCTTGTAACTGTGGTTTTGAACTCTATATCCAGGAGTTTGCTTTCTTCCATGTCTTTCATTTGTGACATGTTTCTTTGTCTTTGCATTTTGGCTGCTTCCTTGTGTTTGTTTCTATGTACTGGGTAGTTGCTAAGTCTCCTTGAGTTGATAGAGTGGCCTTGTGTGGTAGGTGTCCTGTAGGCCCCAGTGGCTCAGCCTCCCCAATCACCTGAGGTGGACACTCTTGGTGCACCCTTTTGTGGGCTGTGTGCACAGTCTTGTTGTAGTTAAGCTTTGATTGCTGTTGATATCACTGGGAGGAATTGTCCTCCAGGCCAATTGGCTGTGAGGACCAGCTTTGTATACAATGGAAGAGCTGCTGTGCAGGAGACACCCTTATGGGGCAGGACTTGCTTCAATGGGGCTTTGGTGCTCACTGAGTCTGCCCCTTGAGTGTGTAACTTATGGATGTGAAGAGTTGTAATCTGGTATGGTCTTACACTGACCTCTGGGTACACTGGTTCTTGGATCTCCAAGGAGGTGCAAAGTCAGCCATTTCCTGGGGCCACCCAGCAGGAGCTACAGAAAGATCTGCAGATTCTTGCTCTTTGTATCAGGTTTGGAAATGCCCAGATGAGGCCCAGCTATGAAGCAAAGCAGGCTGCTACTGGTAGCCTTGGGCCTTCTTTTAATAGCTTTGGGGCTCCCTGACCCAGCTGCTGCCTGTTTGACAGGTTTTAGGCTGAGAAAGGACAGGCCATTCATATGCAAAAGCCGCTGTGCACAGCTTGGGTGGGGTTGTAAATTGGGTGGGGCAAGGTCTCAGGAAATCACCAGGGCAGAGCAAACAGCAATGGCTGCCAGCCAGCCCTGCACTTAAGAGATCCCATCGCAGGAACAATGACCTCTGCGAGCACCTCCGTCTGAAAGAAAGCCTCCCTCATGTTCCTGCCCCAATGCCAGACAGTCCAGTTTCTCCCCAGATGTGTCTAGGTCCCCCAGAGTCTCTCCCGGAACTGGAGTTCAAAGCAAGCAGGAGCTTGTATCTCCCTCCTGATCAAAGAAGCAGAGGCGGCATAAATGGTAGCAAAAGAAACTTGACTTTGGGTGGTGAACAAACTGTGCAGTAGGTATATGATGTGTTATAGAGTTGTACACTTGAAACCTGTGCAATTTTATTAATCAATGTCACCCCAATAAATTTAATAAAAAAAAGAAAAAATGCAGCACACCTGGATGCCAGCCCATTCCACTCCTCCACACTTCCTACCAGTCTCAATGTGCTTTCTTCACCTCTCTGATTGTAGTATTTCCACTCATCCAGCTTTCCTGAGGTTCTGGATGATAGTTGTTCTGTCTTTTAGTTGTAATTTTGATGTGGTTGTGAGAGGCAGCAAGTAGAGGTGTTTACTATGCCACCATCTTGTTTCTCAAATATGTACATTCTTAACGGTAATGCTTGTAAAATGATTGCAAGTACCTGCAAATCAGGTGAAATTTGTATGTGCTCTAGTTTTTTGAATCTTGTAATATTAAAAACATTTTCAATCATAAACTTTCTTATTTGCAATATATATGGAGAGGGATAGGGTGAGAAATACTAGCTGTTTGATTATATTTTAAATTTTAAAGTACAAAATACAGTTTCAATGAGTCCATAGTCTATGATATGAATCTGTACTTACATAGAAGTGATTTGAATCAATAACCTGTAGGAAAATGCCACTTCACCTTAAAAAATGCCCATTTTAAAGTGACTCATTCCACTTTGCTGTACATCTGGAACTGGTGTGGAATGATATTGAATGTAAACTGTGGCTGGAAAAAAATGAAGTGATTCACTGAAATTAAACCATTTAGACAGCATACCAATGACATAATGACAAAACTGCTCTAAAATGCTAAATGGAGGTTGGTACATTAGCATGTCTTCCAAGGGATTGAATATGCTTTTTTTTTTTTTTTAAATATAAGCATCAGGTGGTCTGAGACCATGTTCTTTCTCACCAAAGAATTCTCAATACATATTAAGTCATGAAACATAATACATGATAAATACTTTTTTGGTTCAATGGATGTCAGAGATTCTTTATTTGGTATTTCAGATTTGGGAATTCTGTCCAAAAAAGTAATGTTGGCATAAATTATCATTTCTTCTTTCAAGATTAAAAATCATGAAGGATGTAGAGTTCCAGAGCTCTTATTGGTGGAGGACTCATGATTTGGCAAACCAAATTAGTGATACAAAAGAATGTTCATTGTAACAGAAATAGCTTCTACAAAAGTCTGACAAAAAGGCCATATAGAAAATTTGTCTAAAAAGGCTGAAAAATAGGTTAGATATAGACACACACTAAATAATTAAGTTTTGGTTTTTGCTCTTTTTCACTGAGCTAGAAGGAGTGTCCCAAGGTAATTTTGGAATACTGACACTCAAGGGTATCATTCATTCAACAAATATTTATCAAGTGCTCATTTGTGCCAGACACTATTTTGGCTTACTCCTTTTGTAATTTTATCCTGAAATGTAACAGACTACATTAGCTTAAAACAAACAAAAAAAATCTTTACAGAAATATTGTGACAGAATTTATTAATAAATTATTATATGCACCTTCATGTATTGTATATATTCCCCCAGATTATAAATTGTTTGAAAATAGTTTCACCTATGTAAAGGATTTGTCCTGACAGACTTTTTTTCTGTCAAGAAGTCACACATACTTTTTAATGTTTTGATATTTAGTGGCACCATGCTTGCTTATTAGTATAACTGCTACATTCTCTTATGACTCCTAAATCCATGACTCAGATTATATAATTAATTGTGAATTATATCTCCTTTCTAACATATCTCATTTAAATTATTTGAACTAAAGAGAAATTGATAAGTGGGAATATGTATACATTCCCGAAAATGCCCATTTTTCAAAATGACAGTGATTTCTTTTAATAGATCTTCAGAGTTTATTGATATTTGCATAATATGGTTTAGTGTTTAAAAATGTATGGCTGGTTTAATGTTCAAAAATGTATGGCTATCTTTGGATCGTTTTTATGTCATTCAATTATATATAGGAAATGATAAAAGTTTAATGAAAATAATTATAAATTCATGCATATTAAGTTCAAAACTATATATTAATTTTTTAACTTAATCAACCTCTGGGGATAATCTATATTCAAAAAAAATATTCACATTTTTTTTTTTGGCTCAGTGGATAGAGCGTAGGCCTGCGGACTCATGGGTCCCAGGTTCGATTCCGGTCAAGGGCATGTACCTTGGTTACGGGCACATACCCAGTAGGGAGTGTGCAGGAGGCAGCTGATCCATGTTTCTCTCCCATTGATGTTTCTAACTCTCTATCCTTCTCCCTTCCTCTCTGTAAAAAATCAATAAGTTATATTTAAGAAAATATATCTTCCAGTAGAAAACAAAACACAATTTTAAGATTTTATTTAAATCACATTATACCTATTCTTTAACATATGAGCATGTTTCTCTCTCTCATGACACCTGAAATTCTGGAATAATATTTAAAATTTTAAGAAACATATGAATATAAATAATAAGTAATTAAGCAAATAAGTAAATAAGAAACATATGAAAATAAGTGATTGCTCTATTTTTTTCTGGGTACTTAATTATAAAATCATCTTTTAATTTTTACAAATAAAAGTACATGTAGAACTTGAAATTAATTCTATGTGAAAAAAAGATTAAAGTAAATTAGAATCACTTTTGAAATTTTTTCCAGTGAGTTGACTACTTAAAATGAGTGAACATTGGTAACTTTTCTGTATGATATAGTACATATGTAAAAACAGAATAAGAAAGTATTACCATTTTAAGGATCAGGGGATCAAGGAACCTGCCCAGAGCATTGGAATTTCCCTTTCTTGTCTACCCTTGTGTTGTAAAGTTTCATCTGAGCACAGTGAGTATTAGAGGACTAGACGGGACTAACATAGATTTTAAATAAATGCTTTGGTTGGTCATGGTTTAGATTTTCTTAGGCTG
Source organism: Plecotus auritus (assembly GCF_963455305.1). Classification (NCBI taxonomy): domain Eukaryota; kingdom Metazoa; phylum Chordata; class Mammalia; order Chiroptera; family Vespertilionidae; genus Plecotus; species Plecotus auritus. Next base: position 67,517,983 of record NC_137784.1, read on the forward strand.
AATTTCCTTCAGATTTTTAGCAATCCTAATCTGCATATTTTACCTAATCGGTGTACCAATTCCCCATCCTGGTTAGCAGAAACATTATAATTTTATGTTTAAAGAAACTTAATTAAGGAAGGGAGAAATTAATACTTAGGAAATCAAGTGAATATGAAATCAAGTTTATACTTTATAAAAGATTTATAAACCTTCTTTATTATGCAAAAATAGATCTTAAACAATATTTTTTCTCTTAATGATATGCTGTCCTTTTACAAATACCAAAAATATTATATTTATATTTTGAGTATCCAAAGAGCCATTATCTTGAATCTGTGTCTTCTAATCATAAAATGCAGATGATTTCTAAGGCAGATAGCATTTGGTTTATTTAAAAAAATCTTTTTAACATGTCTTGTGCAGTCAGTTAAGCTGTCAGAGTGATAAGTCCTTCATACTTCTCCTTTTCCTATGCATTTAAACTTTCATTAATTCAGTTTGAAATAGCTTGTCTCTACATTTCATTCCCTGTTTATGTTTGTGGCACTGTCTTTTATGCTTTGTTCTTTGCTGACATAAAATATTTATCAACATATCATCTAAGATGATTGGGTCTCCACAGTAGATAACCAATGTTTAATCAAGTGAAAAATGTCTCTTCCTGTTTCTTAATAAAATCTATTGCGAGATTTCCGTATGTCAGTTTATCCATTAATATTTGAAATATAAAATTAAATAATTATATGAACAGCAATTACACATGGCAATAGACATTAAACACTAGTTTTTAAAATAATTTAGGGAAAAACTAAAAAGTCATACTTTTTTTGATGTCAGGCAAACATGTACATGAACTTCAAATCATTCTTTTAATTGTCCTAATTGAAAAATACATCTTCCAATACATTTACTTTTATAAATTTTCTTCAATATAATGTCCCAAATTGTTGAAACAATAAAAATAACCTGAGACTACATTTTTTAGAAATGGCCTAATGTGTCAATGTTAACTTGTTTTCCCATATATTAAAATAAAACAGGTAATTAACCAACTAGTTTCAAGAATAAAAATTTATGCCAAAGCTTGTGTTTATAACCTGTCAAAAAAGTGCCAATAAAATATATATGAGAGCCCAGCCGGTGTGGCTCAGTGGTTGAGCCTTGACCTAAGAACCAGGAGGTCACAATTCGATTCCCCGTCAGGGCACATGGCCGGATTGTGGACTCGATCCCCAGTGTGGGGTGTGCAGGAGGCAGCCGATCAATGATTCTCTCTTGTCATTGATGTTTGTATCTCTCTCTCCTTCGCCCTTCCTCTCTGAAATCAATAAAAATATACTGATAGATATATGAGAAACAATATATGATTGGAAATAATAAAGTACTACTGTGCAATGATTCAACTGGTATTAATTCACTGTGATTTTACAAAAAATTACAACTTTTGTAGGCTCTAACATAGCATGTGAGAGGATGAAAACATAAAGAGAATCATCAAGTCAGATGGCATTTCCAACACCATACTTTTTCTTCCAACCATTTTGTCTGTTAAATATATGACATGCAAATAATAAGATATGAATAATAAAATAATTAATTTATTTGAAAACTTTAAGTAGTCCATTCAGATAATCTCTCTAAATTGATGCATTGGGAGAAAAAAAACATTCTCAATAAATAATGTTCACTATGTGTCTCAATTTTTAGAAAAATTTAAAGTAAAATTAACAGAACATTACTTTGGAGAACTATACAATATTTATGACAGCAAAATATATAATTTTGAAATTAGTTCATATTCATTATGGATTTTTAGAAATCATGCTTTAATGTACAAATATGTATCAACATCTGCCCCAAATAGAATTTAAGCAGATAATTTTCAAATTTTAGTCATCTGATCTATTTTTCTTTATGGTTTTCTATCACATATACTATATGTAATAGAAAAATACATAATATTTTTGTAATATATGTTTGTAACACAAATAGAGATATAAATAAAATCTTGTTGTCTCCAAACTATACCCGAAGCAGTGTGCAGACCTTAATATTTTTAGAAAACCATCTGTTACTGCACAAGGACCAACACTCTATGAAATTTACAAAATGAATTTTTACTAATGAAATAATATCTTCAAGTATTTTAGTAAAAGCCATTTTCTGATATCATGTCCACTTATACAGAGATTTTAATTACTGTTTTCTTTATACAAAAGCAGAGTTTTAAGGTTTGTTATAGAGCAAACAAGTTGGTGAAAATGTGAGGGAAAGGTTTCAAACCTATATAATAAAAGGCTAATATGCAAATCGACCAAACGGCGGAACAACTGAACAAACACTCACTATGATGTGCGCTGATGACCAGGGGGTGCACACGGAATGTGGCAGACATCGGTGGCGGTAAGATGGTGGAGCAGGTGAGCAGGGGTGCCAGACCAAGGCACTGCACTGGTCACTTTCACTGGGGGGAGCCTCTGGTGGTTACTGAAAATTCTTTGCTCCCTCATACCAAGGTCCTGCCTGGCGCTCACACCTGCTGCTAGCACCAGAGCCATTGCTCGCACCCACTGTTGGCGCCTGATGCGGGCCACAATTACTTGGCACTGTCAGTGGGTGCGAGTGGACCTGATCACCCCTGAGGGCTTCTGCACCTCCCCCTGCTCCTGAGGGACAATCTGGGCAGCAGCCGCTGCTTGCACCCACTGATGGACTGGCCCCAATAGATCCATGCAGTTAGCAGATGCGAGTGGGGCCTGTGCCATTGGCATGTGGGAGCAGCGGCTGCTGGCAGACAAGGGACCAGGGCCCACGGCAGGAGGGGCCTGGCAGGGGCACGGAGGATGGGCCGAGATCACCTCTGTGCCCACCGCAGCCTCATAGACCACAATCCCTTTCAAGGTGCACAAATTCTTACAGTGGCCCCTAGATTTACTATAAAAAGTAACTTTTTTAAAAGGAAAGTTTTATTTTATTACAGTACATGCCTCTAGATATAATTGAGTTTCATCTCTAGTATTTTTCTGTGTACACAACTCATATAGGTTTGTTGACAAGCCAGCCAAAGCTTCTAAACTTGGGTAAACTGATTAAAAGAAAGTCATAATAAATTTCATAAAGAAGAGATCAAAAACTTAAATCCTTTAGTAGTGTACAGATTATACTAGTACACTATATAACTTGGAGGTATGTATTTTGCTTGCATTAAAACAAGGCAAGAAAACAGTCTTTAAAATCAATTTCTTTATGGACAGAAAGACCAGAGACATCACTTAGTCTTATCATAAAATAATCTTAATTTAATCTGTTCTTGGATGAAGATTGAACAATAAAAAGTGTGAAATATTTGAGAGCTGCAATTGTTTCAAACATTTTGGATAGCTAAGAAATATTGATTTCTTAGTATTTTCCTTGCCTAACTGAAAAAAAAAAAATGGATCCAGCCCCTCAAGCTTTCACTTTTGGAATTTCTCACAACGATTTAAATTTGTATATCATCAGCACTCTTTCATGTGCCTCTTAAAGTAGTGGAACCAGGACCTTGGTAGAAACTTTCAATGGACTGTAAAACCAATCCCCACTTCTGCTTTCATGAAAACTTCAGTCCATCATGCTCTAATTTTCTTGATTGATTGATTGATTGATTGATTGATTAAGGTATTGCACATGTGTTCTTATTCCCCATTGCTCCCTGACTCCCCCCCACACTCATGCCCTTACACCCCCCCCAGCGTGTGTGTCCATTGGTTAGGTTTATATGCATGTATACAAGTCCTTTGGTTGATCTCTCCCCCTAACGCCCACCATCCCCTACCTTCCCTCTGAGGTTTGATGGTCTGATCGATGCTTCTCTGTCTCTGGATCTGTTTTTATTCATCAGTTTATGTTGTTCATTATATTGCACAAATGAGTGAGATCATGTGATATTTATCTTTCTCTGACTGGCTTATTTCGATTAGCATAATGCTCTCCAGTTCCATCCATGCTGTTGCAAATGGTAGGAATTCCTTAATTTTAACTTCAGCATAGTATTCCATTGTGTAGATGTACCACAGTTCGTTTTTTTTTTAAATATATTTTATTGATTTTTTACAGAGAGGAAGGAAGAGGGATAGAGAGTTAGAAACATCGATGAGAGAGAAACATCGATCAGCTGCCTCTTGCACACCCCCTACTGGGGATGTGCCCGCAACCAAGTTACGTGCCCTTGACCGGAATCGAACCTGGGACATTTCAGTCCACAGGCTGACACTATATCCACTGAGCAAAACAGGTTTTGGCCATGTACCACAGTTTTTTAATCCACTCATCTGCTGATGGGCACTTAGGCTGTTTCCAAATCTATTGTAAATTGTGCTGCTATGAACATATGGGTGCATATATTCCTTCTGACTGGTGTTTCTAGTTTCTTGGGATATATTCCTAGAAATGGGATCACTGGGTCAAATGGGAGTTCCATTTTTAGTTTTTTGAGGAAACTCCAAACTGTTTGCACCAGTCTGCATTCCCACCAGCAGTGCATGAGGGTTCCTTTTTCTCTGCATCTTTGCCAGCACTTGTTGTTTGTTGATTTGCTGATGATAGCCATTCTGACAGGTGTGAGGTGGTACCTCATCAGCATTTTGATTTGCATTTCTCAGATGATTAGTGACTTTTAGCATGTTTTCATATGTCTCTTGGCCTTCCATATGTCCTCTTTCAAAAATTATATATTTAGGCCCATTGCCCATTTTTTGATTGGGTTATCTTCCTTTTATTAAGTTGTATGAGTTCCCTTTAAACGTTGGAGATTAAACTTTTATCAGTGATAACATTGGCAAATACCAGATATTAAGCTGTATTACAAAGCCACTCTTCTCAAAACTGCCTGGTACTGGCACAAATACAGACATATAGACCAATGGTATAGTATAGAGAACCCAGAAATTTACCCAAAACACTATACTCAATTAATATTTGACAAAGGAGGCAAGAGCATACAATGGGATCAAGACAGACTCTTCAATAAATAGTGTTGGGAAAATTGGACAGATACATGCAAAAAAATGAAACTAGACCACCAAATTACACCATACACAAAAATAAACTCAAAATGGATAAAGGACTTAAACGTAAGATGGGAAACCATAAAAATCTTAGAGGAATCCACAGGCAACAAAATCTTAGACATATGCTGAAGCAATATCTTCAATAATACAGCTCCTAGGGCAATGGAAACTAAGGAGAAAATAAACAACTGGGACTACATAAAAATAAAAAGCTTCTGTACAGCAAAGGAAACCATCTACACAACAACAAGAAAGCCCGCTCCAGTTTTCTTGAGCTCCTTTTTAGGAGTCTGCATAATCCTTAAAAGAAGAATCTTATCCCTTAAATAACTAACCTAACCTGAGGTTTTGAAATGAACATTTGTGCTGTTTGGAAGAGTTTTACAATGTGATTAATGAAGCCAAATTATTTGGAGAAAAACAGATGACAAAATAATGTGTCCATATGATTTTTTTTTTTCTCTAGGGTATCCAGTCCTATATATCTCAGAATTTTTCTTCTCTTAATTGTAACTGTCAAAATAAATTATACTGATAGGGCAAATTATCTCCATATGGTTTTTAACCATTTAAAACATTAAGGCCAGATTTTGAGATGAAACATTTTGCCTTAAATCTTTTGGTAAAAGGAGGAATTGCGTTCTATTTTGCTTTAGGACCAACATAAATTACAAATTACTACTTTTAATTGGTATTGTCATGTTTTAGATTTCTCAAATCAAAATTTTACTTCTTTAAGTATCATCTTCTCTTGATCTCCCCATGTCAATTGCTGTGTACACAAGGAGGAAAATTACATTTAATATTCACCTAAGTTGGAATTTCCCAAAAATATGTTCTAAAAAGCACTGATCTTTATATAATTCCCTACAATTGCCTTGGGCAAAAATGTTTGGATATACATATTGTTTCCATCTCTTGAAATTGCCAGTTGACAGTAGTATTTTATAGTATACTAGTGGCCTGGTGCACGAAATTTGTGCACAGAGGAGGCAGTTCCTTCAGCCCAGCCTGCACCCTCTCCAATTGGGGACCCCTTGTGGGATGTCCGAGATCGGGCCTAAACCGGCAGTCGGACATCCCTCTCACAATCTGGGACTGCTGGCTCTTAACTGCTCACCTGCCTGCCTGACTGATCGCCCCTAACTCTCTCTGCCTGCCTGATCACCCCAAACTGCTCTACCTTGCCGGCCTGATCTCTCCCCCAAAGGCCTTCCCCTGCCGACCTGATCTTGCCCCCAACAGCCCGCCCCTGCTGGTCTGATCTCGTCCCCAACTGCCCTCCCCTTGCCAGCCTGGTTGCCCCCAACTGTCCTCCCCTACTGGCCTGATCTCGTCTCTAACTGCCCTCCCCTTGCTGGCCTGGTTGACCCCGACTGCCCTCCCCTGCTGGCCTGATCTCGCACCCAAATGCCCACCTCTGCTGGCCAATTTGTTTCTAATTGGTCAGTTTCTATGCCAGTCAGTGTCAAAAGCTCCACCTCCTAGGCAGCTATTGGCTCCTCACAGTTTACCCAGATTTGGTTTTAATTGGCCAGTTTCTATGCCAGTCAGCATCAAAAGCTCCACCTCCTAGTCAGCCACTGCCTCCTCACAATTGACCTAGATTTGGTTCTGATTTGCCAGTTTCTATGCCAGTCAGCATCTCTGGGCCTATCAACAGGGCCTGATCAGAAAGGCAGGGCTGATCAGGAGCCCCGGTGGAGGCTGGAAGAGAAATGGAGGCAGGGCTGCTGGCCAGGCTCGGAGGGAAAGAGAGAGGCAAGTGCTGGTCAAAAGCTGCCTCAGACGCTACAGATCAGCCTTGCTTCTCTCTTCACGTCTCTTTCTGGGCCTGATGCAAAGCCCCCTCAGCAGTCACTGCTGGGTAACCGGGCCTGCAGCTTCAATAGTCAGCACTGGGTTGCCATGGAAACACAGTGCTGACTTCGGTTGGTCAGCCTTTGGTCGTGATCAGTTGTTACACCCTGGCTCTTTATTATAGAGATGACTTCTTTGATAGAGAAAACATGAATTCTAATTCTACTTCTAACTAGTTGTATAGATCTTAGACAAGTAATTTCATTTACTATTTAAATTTGACATATAACACTGTGCACGTTTAAGATGTACAATGTGTTTATTTAATACATTCATATATTGAAATATGATTGCCACTGTAGCTTTAACTGCCACCTCTATCACATCACATAATTGTAATTTATTTTCCAAGAGAGATCTAGTCTCCTAGAAATTCCGAAGTATATAACACAACTAGAGGCCCGGTGCACGAAATTCGTGCACAGGGGGAGTGTATCCCTCAGCCCAGCCTGCACCCTCTCCAATCTGAAACCCCTCGAGGGATTATAGACTGCCCGTTTAGGCCCTATCCCAGTGGGATTAGGCCTAAACGGGCAGTTGGACATCCCTCTCACAATCCAGGACTTCTGGCTCCCAACTGCTCGCCTGCCTCCCTGCCTGATTGCCCCTAACCGCTTCTGCCTGCCAGCCTGATCACCCCCTAACCATGCCCCAGCCAGCCTGATCGATGCCTAACTGCTCCCCTGCCAACCCAATTGCCCTAACTGCCCTCTCCTGCCAGCCTGGTCACCCCTAACTGTCCTCCCTTGCAGGCCTGGTTGCCCCAACTGCCCACCCCTGCAGGCCTGGTCTCTCCCAACTGCCCTCCCCTGCAGGCCTGGGTCCCCCCCAACTGCCCTCCCCTGCAGGCCTGGGTCCCCCCCAACTGCCCTCCCCTGCAGGCCTGGGTCCCCCACAAAATGCCTTCCCCTGCAGGCCTGGTCTCCCCTAACTGCCCTCCCCTGAAGGCCTGGGTTCCCCCCAACTGCCCTCCCTTGCAGGCATGGTTGCCCCCAACTGCCCTCCCTTGCAGGCCTGGTCACCCCTAACTGCCCTCCCCTGCAGGCCTGGTCCCTCCCAACTGCCCTCTCCTGCTGGCCATCTTGTGGTGGCCATCTTGTGTCCACATGGGGGCAGTCATCTTTGACCACATGGGGGCGACCATCTTATGTGTTGGAGTGATGGTCAGTTTGCATATTACTCTTTCATTAGATTAGATAGGATACAATATACTCACCATGCTGTAACTTAGATCTCCAGAACTTATTCATCTTCTAGCTTCAAGTTTTTACCTTTTAAGCCATTTCTTTCTCCTGATCCCATTTACACACACACACACACACACACACACACACATACACACACACACACACACTGAGGATGTTGAATCAGATTGCAGTGATGGTGATGAGGCTCTTCCATAAAATCATGAGGAAAGAATTCCAAGGACCCACACAAGGGATTGTGATGTGGAAAGGTGGTTTTGTGGTGATGGCTGCCCCTGCTCCTGAACTTCCAATGACCCATTTCTCTAATAGAAAAAGTCCAACCCTCTATCAGGTCCACAGTAAAAAACAGTGTTTAGAATTTCTGCTTCCTAGTTCTTGGGAGCCCATGCAGTCTGCAGGCTCCAGGTGACCACTAGACCCACAGGGTCATATGCTCCCCGGTAGAGAACTGGAGAACAAACAGGGTGGAGTGAGTGTGTCAGGGGGGGAAGGGAGAGAAAAAGAGAGAGAGATAGAGAGAGTTATGTTGTCCTGGCATTCTGTATTTTCAGGCTTAGGAGAAATCGGAAGCTTATTTACACTAATAAAAGAGAAAGATGCAAATTGACCATACCTTCATGACGCCCACCAGCCAATCAAGAGTGAGTATGCAAATTAACCCAACAAAGATGGCAGGTTAATTTGCATACACAGGCTCCAAGCGGCCCGGGATGGGCCACTTGTGTTGTCGCCAGCTACGATGAAGACGTTCCGCACCACCCCAGCAGCTCCAGGCTTCTGGGCAGCATTGGAAGGCGGAAAGGCAGCTCCGGCTGGAGCGAAGGTGGTGCCAGCAGCCAGGGAAGGAAGGCCCATTCTTGCATGAATCTTCATGCATCGGGACTCTAGTTCAAAATAAATAATCAACTTCCCAAATATTTCGCAGGCTTGCATTAGGTGTCCACACCCCACTCAATCTTGTTCCCAGATTAGACTGGCAAGCCTCTATGGTCCAACACTTCCCCCACATCATTTTTACTTTATTGTGCATGTCTTTTTCTGCCCCTACTCTCCCTCCAGGGCACACACAATCTGAACCAGAGGGGGCAAGTGAGGGGTGCTAATCCCCTTGGAGGGACAATGCTGCCTGCCATTTTTCAGGGTTTGAAGCTGGAGCTACCTTGAAACAGGCTCAGTGTCCAAACTCCCCTTTGCTTCCTTTTCTTTATTAATAAGTAGCTAACTATGGTAATAACATGACTTTCTAAGGACTCTGGTCCTTGGCCTATAAACTTGTTTTATTTTAGATAAAATATAAGTTGTACCTCTTTGTTCTTTAAAGTGCTAGAACACTGTCAATTTGAAAAAAAAAAAAGATGTTTGAAAGTACTATCTGTTATAGTGGTACCAAAGGTACCCCACAAATAAAAGCTTAGAAAATGTAAACAAGATTATAGATTACAAAGATTTTGTGATGAATAGGAAAATGTAGTTAATTTCAGAAATTTATAAAAGTCATACAACTCTGGCTATAAAGCAGAAGGAGCCATTTGGTATGGCACAGCAAGAGTTTGGTCAACCAGTATTCTATTGATGAGGAAAATGGTAATTACATATTTAATTAAAATGCTTAATTTTTATTTCTAAGACTTTGATGAACTCCATAATAAAGCTCACACCATGACTTTAGTTGTTGTCAATTTTGAAATGAATATTTCTTTGATCTAGTAGTAAATTAACTTTTATAAAAAATCAGGACCCAGAGAGATATGGATGGAAATTTTAATATACAGAGATGAGAAATGTATTATATGCTTGCAAATTGCTTTCAATGTAAATAAATATAATTACATTAATCATCTTGCAGCCTTTGTATTTGTAATCTTAACCTTTCACACAATTTGAACAGAAAATTTGATTTGAGCCTCACTATTTTTGTGGTTTAGACTCCATGTGATCTACATAAGTACATTAATGCCACAGCTTATTAGTTTTGCAATCAGCAAGAGATGCACTGGGGTTATTTGAATTCTACATCAAGAAGAATTGAATATTTTGGCACATCTTATAGAATACTTTAAAATTAGCATTATTCAAAGAAAACTAGGTACTGGCCTATTAATTTGACATTACCATCTTCATGTATTGTTGTGTGTTTTTTTTGTTTATTTTTTATACTGATTTTGGAATGTTCTGTGACTTTTGGTACAAAACCCTGTGGGGCTGACATAAGAAAATAATTGGGGAACTTGTTCCTAAAAGTTAGTCTATAATAACTTAGAACTGTTAGGTTTCAGGTACATTTAAACTTGATTGATCAGATTTTTCTCTAGAAGCAAAATAAATATTGCAATATATTTAGTTAAGGAGATATAGATAATGTATTGAATAAATATTTAAGTATTTATTTAATTAATATTTATATAAAACATTATCCTTCAATTGACTCTAGTGGCAAAGATATCTGACGATTTCCCAATGACTGTCCTTAAAATTATTTTAAATTTTATTTACCTACAAAAATTATGACCTTTTAAAATTTCATTAAAGTAGCTTTATGATGTGACTCTAAAATTATGCATAATAAAATAAGTAAACTGTTACTACTCTCCTGAAATAAATGGCAATTATAGATTGATGCATGATACTTCATTAACAAGTATTATCTCAATACTATCAATTTTGTAGTGAGCTCTTTTTACCTTTAAGCTATACATACATTATCTATTTATTTGTAATTATGTCTTTCACAATTAGCAGAGTTCTCTGATGTGCATGGGTACTTAAATATTTGTGTTAGGATTATAAAGAAAATATTAAAATATGTTCATTTACAATAATATAGCATGTTTTGGCAGTGTTCTAATGATTAAATTTAGCAATTTTATGTAACTTAAATAGGAGCTACATCTATAATAATAAAAGGGTAACATGCAAATCAACCTAATGGCCGAACAGTGAAATGACCATCCGGACAACCTTCCTGACGAAGCCGGGCCTGCGAGGGCCGAGGCAGCAGCCGCGGCTGCCAGGGCCTACCCTTGCACAAATTTCATGCATCGGGACTCTAGTTTTTATTATAAAGCATGTTTCCTTAATTTAAACTCTGTAATACAAGATTCCCAGTAAGTTCTGTTGTTTTAATTTACTAATTAAAATATTTTGGGGGCTATAGATTCAGAAAATAACATAAAAAACTAAGTTATATTTCAAAGTAAGCACATACACAAACTTAAATTTTAATATTATTATTGCATTTATGCAAGTAAAAATATCTGAACTATTATTTTGTTTTAATTTATTAATTAATACATTTAGTTTCAGAATACTTAATAACCTGAAGACAATTTTTTTTTTCAGTGGAAACATATTTAACTTTTAGCTGTATTCATTTTATATATTAGTAAAATTACATTTTAAGTTACACATAGATGATATACATAGTCTTTCATAACATAACATTTGGTTGTATTAATAAATTTCACTTTGGTCATAGTGATTCAAAGCAACTGTAATATTTCAAAGGATTAGGACTGTGCTTACCTTGATCTTGAAAAAATCCTGAACAGTGTTAATGCTTTAAAAATATCAAATAATAAATCTTTAAACTTTAAGAAACAGCTTGAAATTTAAGGATCCATTTGGAGATGGACTTTATGAAAAAATATTTTGTAACTGTAATGGATGTATTTATTAATTTCTGTGTCAGCACATATTACCTTAGAGGGCAGAAAAAGTTCACCATTTTTTTTACCATGTTTCAAGTGATGAATTTAAATGCCTCTTAGAGTCAGTCTTGAAAATTTTATACAGAATCTGTTTATTATCCTGAATTTTAATGAAAATTGATCAATATTTGACTTTAGTGGATTACAAACCAATTTTTATTTTTCAGCTTGGGAGCTAAAAGTCCCCTAGGATAAGTTTTTTAAAGGTGTTCTTTTTATCATGTTTATTGTTGTTATGTCACTTGTTTTGTTTCTTTTATTTGTACCTCTTTACCCTTAGAAATAAATCTAGACCCATCACATTCAATTTTTTTCCGACCTTTTCAGTTACCAAATTAGAAAGGATTTGATAGCTAAGGTCTAGACTACATTGAAATTGCAGTCTTCAAAATGAAAGCAAGCACTTTATTGCTTCTCTGCTTAAAGCAGCCTTTTTTTCAGTCAAGTATTTTTGAAAACTACATTTAAATATTACAAGAGTTGGTTATATATTACAATAATAAATTAGAAATTTTTGTGTGAATGCATGTGCTCACAGTAGTTATTAAAGTAGAATGATTATTTGAGGGGTGGGGTTGTTAAATTTATTTAGAGGATCAATCCTACTTGAAGTGACTTGGGAAAGCACTGTTTTGATACTTCCACATATATTACCATTAAATTACATTGCTTATAGAAGGTGTCCTCCAAAAATGTATACATACTTTAACAGCTGATAGTTCAATTTTGAAAATGAAAGGCATTTGAATAAATGCTTCTTTTATAATTATTCAAATAATTATAAAAGGTTGGGGAAACCTTATGATGAAACATAAATGTATGGTATTTGTCAATAACACTTAAAATATTTTACAGTGTTCTCTCATTAATCCTCATCATTGCATAGGAACATTACTTTCACCTTCACTTTTCTATCTCTGACCTGTTCATTCTCTCTAAGCATTTAATATGTCCTTAGTTTCATGGTATTTTAATTTTATTCAAAAAACATTTTAAAACAAGTTCACAATGTTTATTTTTAAAGTTTTTATCCTTATATGTATATTGCTGGCCTTGAATTTTACAAAGAATAAATCTGATAGTCTTTTGGCCAGATCAGCACATTTTGAAGTTTTTATAAACATACTAGACGTCAGATGCACAAAGATTCATGCAAGAATGGTCCTTCCTTCCCCTGGCTGCTGGCGCCACCTTCGCTCCAGCCCAGAGCCATCTTTCCACCTTCCCATGCTGCCTAGAGGCACGAAACTGCTGGGGTGGTGTGGACTGCCTGCATCATCTCCATGGCCCCTCGGCGCCTGCGTATGCAAATTAACCTCCTATCTTTGTTGGGTTAATTTGCATACTCACTCCTGATTGGCTGGTGGGCATGATGAAGGTATGGTCAATTTGCATCTTTCTCTTTTAGTAGTGTAGATAATTGTTTTGTTTAAAAATAGACTTTGTTATTGGTCCAAGGTCAAGCATAATCTTAGTGTTTTGAAAGAAGTCACTTAATGCAATGCCTAAACTTATTTATGTGGAAAATAATGATAATAATCTCCAATCTCCATATTCTAATTGTGAAAAATAAATGAAATTTAGTTATGAAAATAGCTATATTAAAGAAAAAGTATCTAAAGCAAGGTAAGAATTCTTCTATTGGGCCATCCTCATGTTAATCTGTTGATTATTTTATTTTTTCCCATTACTTTTTTCCACATCAGATTTGTAGTCAGAGCAAGTTAAGTAAAAAATATTCCCCCTGTAATATTTCATTTCTTGTAGGAGGTTCCATGAGAGAAACTGAAATTTCAATGTAGGGCTATACTTTGCTAACATAGAAAATGAAGTTAAAAATCTGTCAAGTTTTTACAAAATGTTGCATTCAACAATACAGTGGCTTTAGGTTAAGGACCAATCATTGTTTCCCAAAAAGCCGGCATATAGTATAGGCTTTTTCTGATTTTAGAAAAACATATTACAGCAAAAGATTTCATGGGCTATTGGTTTTCTACCTTATCTATCTCAGCCATTACATTCTCTGCAAAATGAAGTTGAAAATATATTGTTATATATTATAATTTACATTTGTTTACTAAATTAATATAATGTCTTTAACTTTATTAAACTCTTTTTTTAGCTTTCATTCCTGGACTAAAGAAAGGTATAGTAGAAATCACCACAAACCATAACCATGGTGCATGTTTCATTTTAAAGTGTATTGTGAATCTGTGTTCATTTTAAGAACTTTTGGCCTTTTCACTTCTCATAAAACATTTTAATTTCAACTCTTTGTTTCAAACACATTTTATTATGTTTAAAATGAACTGATATCTAGGAAAATATTTAGTTGGTTGTGTATCTTGTATATTTCAATGTTTTTCCCAAGTTATGTGTAATTAATCTTTATAAAGCAAAATTACCATGACCCTATAGTCAGTCATTTTTTTATTTACAGTGATTATTTTCCAGTTATCTACATATTTAATTATTCATTTTTTTCCTCTGACACAGTAAACATATTCAGCATTTTGTCTGAGGAGACATTAAAGATATAATCTACTTTTATATATTTTTACTTAAACTCTATCTGTAAAATGCACATGTTGTGTACATGCCTAAAAAAATGACCCACTTTTATATTCTTTGTGAATTTATAAATAATATTCATTTTCTTTGCCAAATTATAATGCATATATTACCTGTGAATATATACTAAGTTATGGTTGATAGAAAATAAATTTATTTAAATGTGAAGTTTAAATAGTCAATTATATATATATAATTTTATGGTGCTGATAAAGTTGGAAAAATGATGCAGGATATTTTGTATATTTGCACTCATTGTGAATTATGTACCCATTTATTTATCATCTACTTTATATTTGGGTATGGATCTGTCATATTGTTCCATTGCTATTTTTATTTTGCTTCATACACTTATTTTGAATGTAGGTTATGGTCCATTGATATTTTGACCAAGTAGAGGTAGTACTCAAATAATAAAATCTTCCTGAAATTAATCATAAAAATATAAATTATTATGTAAAGAACCTCACTTTCAATCTTTTATTTTGACATCTCATCAATACTATCAGCATGCTTCATTATTTTTGGTATTTTAAATGTTTATAAAATTTTGTTTGGGTCTCTTTTATATTATGTTGGAGTAGCTCTATTGAAATCTTATATAATTAGTTCTAATGTACATTGTAAATTTTTGACTATCACCTAACTAATGGAATTTCAAGCTAAATATCTTATTTTCCTAGAAAGTCTTGTGTAGGCAATGTTTATATCGGTAACTCAGGTGGAAGTGAATGCATTGCATGTGTTTTTCTTTTTGTCTCTTCCCTTCTCATCAGTTTTTAGGTGCCCCCTGATAGATATTGCTCAGGAACTATAGCTATCTCAAGTCATGGGGACATATTTACAGTTGTAATACAAAGTCAAGGTGTTTTGGTCATAACTATTCAAAGGAATAGTGGAAAGAGCATTTGAATTTGTGTCAGGACATATTGAGTTCTAATGATAGTTCTCCACCTGACTAGATGTGTACACTTGGCCAAGTAATTTAACTTTGTTTCTCCATTTTCCATCCTCATTTAAAAAAATGTAGTGATCATATTTATATTTAAACCTCACAGAGAAATCATGCTGCTGAAATGCAAAAATACAATAATAACAAATAAAAACCCAACAACAGTTATTGAGTGTGTACTATGTTCTAAATACTTTCCCTAATAATCTACAAGTTTCTATTTTTATACTTACAACACTTTTATTTGGAAGTTTTATTATTTTCTCTATTTTTTCAGACATGGAAACTGCAGCAAATAAAGATTAAACAATATAGGGATTCATTTGACCATTTCTAAAGCACTATACCTGTGTAAGCATTAATATTACTTCGATTTTGAACCTTCTTCAGTACACAAATGCATAATGATCATTACAATTAAAACCACACTTTAAATTTTACTCTAATTTACTTAGTATATTCATAACATAGTTGGGCTTTGACTTGAAGCTGCACTGAAACAGCATAATAACTTTTGTGCTTATATTTTATGACTAGAGGCCCATTGCACAAATATTCGTGCAATAGGCCTTCCTTCCCCTGGCTGCTGGCACCGGTTTTCCTGTGGTACCCGGGACCCAGGCCTTCACTCTGGCCACTGCCTTCTGTCTTCACTCTGGCCAGAGTCTTTGCTCAGGCTGGAGCCTCTAGTGTTCACTCTGGCTGGAGCCTTCAGTCTTCACTCTGGCCGGAGCCCTCAGTCTTCTTTGCTCCAGTGGGAGCACCACTCCTGTAGCTGCCTCAACCCCTGCCATCCCCCTCATAGCAGGTGTCCCACCCTGCCTGGCTGCTCCATGCCTTTGTATGCAAATTAACCCGCTAGCTTTGTTGGGTTAATTTGAATACTCACTCCTGATTGGCTGGTCGGTGTTGCGGAGGTACAGTCAATTTGCATATTTCTTTTATTAGTGTAGATAAATTTCATACCATATTTTGTATAACCCCTTTTCATTATCAGCTCATTTCAGTAGACTTGTTATTATTTACCTCAAATATAATTTCATAGGCATATTTCATATTATTAAATGTTAGTACATAATAGAAAAAAAGCCTTCTGTGACCCTAATCACAAATTTATGAAACAAAGATTATTTCATTCATTTAAACTTTTCAGTTGAAGGCTGACTGATTACCTGGAATGACATTATTTTCTTAAGTATAAGAAAGGAGGTTCTTTCTTTCATAATAAATTAGATATGCAAATGCAAGTTCTTAATAGTAAGAGAATTGCCTCTACTTCTAGGGATGCTTTACTGATCCCCAGGGAAGAAACTGCAAGTACAGGGTGGAACAAAAGTAAGTTTACAATTGTTTGTATGGAAACTAATACAATAATTAATATATAATAATATAAGAATAAACTTTGTTTCATGTATTCACAAATGTAAACCTACTTTTGCCCCACCCTGTATATACTTATCAATTAATTCATTGCAAAAATTTTTGTCCCTCCTCCTAAGGAAAATATACATTACTAAACATTTATAAAGTAAAAACTTTCATTGAATTTGTTTGCAAGTGTTCTTTCCTGTTTTTTGGAACATGTTTTAGCATCAGAGTGAGAGTATCAGCTATTGCATTTTCTATTTTAATTGAGGTCTAGGATTTGAGCAGTAGAATGTTAACTCATTTATCTTTCAGCTGTCATTTGTCTGTTGTCCATAGCAAAAGCTCAATTACACAAGCTGATTTTTGTCATATTCTTATAGTGTTTTATTAGACAACCTTTAATCTTCTGGCCCTCAGATAACTCTCAAAGATCTGTTCTTGAGCTAGGTTTCAGTATTTATTGTTTGTATTCAAAGGCCAGCTATAATCTATGAGTTAATTACTTTAGATTGTATTGTTGGATTTTGAGTAAGGGGAAACTGTTTAGGGCTGAGAATGTGGAGGGAAAGCAAGTTGAGTTGGAAGGTTTTAGGAGAGACTGGCAAAACAAATTATCTCTAAGCCAAATGAATCTCTTTACCAATCTTCATTTGACTACTTAGTTAATAGGAGTTTGCGAACATAAGACATAATTAATACTTATTCATGATATTTATGAAGTTTTTCATATGTCAATTAATAAGAAAATTAATGCGTTATCACAAAGAATTTTTCCCATGGTCAGGAGTTAATGAAAATGCATAAGTAAGTTTTCAAATGACAGATTTATAGCACAGACCATAATATTAATCCCTTTATGTTAATTTAATGTCAATAAGTTCTCTGACCACAGAACGGAATCAACATGCAGTTTTGTTTTAGACTATTAATAGTAGACTCTAAAATATCATAGAACAATATTTGTAAAAATATTTAGTCTTTTGAAGCATTTGGATATTTTAACATCTAAAATTTCTTTCTTTAGATAACATAAAATAAGTTCATTCCATCATATTCTTTATATATCATACATTGATACATGGAGCTAGAAAAAATATGCTTTATTATAAAACTGTATGCTTTTAATGTTATTTTCATATTTTAAAAAAGAAACAAATGTGATATTATTTATCACAGAAAAGTAGACTAGATTGAAAATTAGTATATTTTTTAGACTATACAGTGTTATTAAAGTTAGAAAATGAGTGTGGTACTGTAATTGTCATTCTGATAAAAACTCTTTGCATAGTTTTGAAACAGTTTGCAATCTGTTAATATAAAATGCATTTTTAAAAACTGTATGTTCTGGGTTTATTCTGTTTGTCTTTTTAAAATTCATGTCTTTGCTAAGTGACATATTAGCTGCTTCTTGGCAAAACACTCCTCAAACTTAAGCTATAATCATTGAGAAAGTTCTAAATACTCATTTCTGCTACAGCTAATTAGAATAGTAATCTTCATTTCATAAATCATAATTTTAACATGTGTCACTTTTCTCCAGATTGTCTGAAGTTGATTCTATTTGACATGGAAAAAGATAAAATATTAAATTTATTTACTTACATTTGCAGATGCCACATCAAAAGTTAGGTCTATTATGAGGCAGAGATTTTTGGTTGAAATATACTTTAAAATAAGAATTTTTTTCTAGAATACACACAAAAATTGATTATTGAAAACCCAACATTTTTGTTAGGTAAAATGTCAATCTAAGAATATAGCCCAGGAGTCTTGAATTTCAAGTGGTTTATTATCATTGATTTTTATTTGCACTGTCAAAGGAAAGTATAATGAGATACATATTTATAATTTTAAATTGTATAATTGGTACACATTTTAAAAAGTAAAAACAAACAGGTGAAAGTAATTTTGGTTATATATTTATGTAACCCAATATACCCAAAATATTATTATTCTTCCATATGATCAATATAAAAATTATTAATGAGATATTTTACATTTTTTTTATAGCAAGACTTGCAATTGGTATGCATTTTACACATTCACCACTTCCTCAAATAACCTCATTTCAAGTGATCAATAGCTATGCGTGGGTAGTGGCTACTATATCAGCACGGCTTTAGATTCTTCTCAAATACAAAGGATTACTAGTAATTGTTGGGTTTGGGCTGCAGAGGAAAAAAGGGCTTTGGTATACATTAGTTTGATATTATACCTTGAAAAAAAATAAACAAACAAGCAGAAACCCTTGAAGCCCTTGATTTTATGCTTGCTCATCTGAGAATATTTTCCCCCTGGCTGGTCAAAGTTCAAAGAAAAAAGGAAAACATGTGAGAAAAATACTCTACTTGATTTTTACTGCCATGAGCAATGAAAAGAAAAGTCAAATGTGAAGCAGCAAAGGATTGTATACATCAAAGTCAACACTTTTAATTGCATACTTTGTGTAATATGCTTGAGGTTCTTAACCACAATTTCTTACAGTTTGCTTCTTGAAACTCCTGAGGAGTTTGCAAGAGAAGCCTTTAGTATAGAATACTGATTGGCACTAGTTAATCTGGAGGCTACACAGGCATGGGTGATTTTTAAAAATATATATTTTTGTTGATTTCAGAGAGGAATGGAGAAGGGGAGATAGAAACATCAATGATGTGAGAGAATCATTGATCGGCTGCATCCTGCACACCCCCTCCTGGGTAATGAGCCTGAAACTTGGGCATCCAAGTTTTTCCCTGGTTCATGGGTTGATGCTCAACCACTAAGCAACACTGGTAGGGCGGCCTGGGTGAGTTTTGAAAGTGTATTGTATAATGTTTTATAATAGTCAGTACTAATCACTGCCAGAACTGGAGCCAAAAGGCTGCAAAGTTTCTATATTCCAGTGCATACAAAATGTGGTGCTTCAATTTTAAGAGATTAATAATAAAAAATTTACAATGTTAATTTGAATCTAAGAATCTGAATTTCTAAGAATCCTATATAATAAAGAGGTAATAAGCAAATTGCCATCACTCCAACACACAAGATGGAGCCCCCATGTGGTCAAAGATGGCCATCCCCAAGTGGACACAAGATGACCCCCACAAGATGGCCAGCAGAGGAGGGCAGTTGGGGGTGATCAAGCCAGCAGGGTAGGGCAGTTAGGGGTGACCAGGCCTGCAGGGGAGGGCAGTTGGGAGCAACCAGGCTGGCAGGGGAGGGCAGTTAGGGGTGACCAGGCCAGCAGAGGAGCAGTTAGATGTCGATCAGGGGCAATCAGGCAGGCAGGCAGGGGAGCGGTTGGAAGCCAATAGTCCTGGATTGTGAGAGGCCTAAACGGGCAGTTGGACATCTCTTGAGGGGCCCAGATCGGAGAGGGTGCAGGCTGGGCTGAGAGACACACACCCACACACACACACACACTCCATGCACGAATTTCATGCACCGGGCCTCTAATATTAAATAAAAGCCTATAATATCTTAAGGAAATGTAAAATATTTATATAATAGATGTCTACATGTGGTATTCAGGGTGCTCATACTAACAGGATATATTTCTGAGACTTATCAGCTATAAAAACAATTCCAAATAGTGTTGTGTGTCAGAGACAATTTAAAACATTGTTTTATTTACTCTATGATCACTTATTATTGGCTCAAAATATCACCAAACTAAAAACAGAAAATGTCTTACAAAGTTATTAAATTCAATGCTCATTTAGTGGAACAACATTCCAATAAATGGATAAATGCTTTATATTTTAACTACAATCAATCTAATTATAACATGGCTTATTGGTAAAGATGTGAACTACAGTACGCAGCTATTATTCATAATCCAAGTGAAATTTAGAATATATATTTACAGTTTGCAGCTTAGAGAAAGCAACTGTTGATGCTTTACACAGTTGGATTTTACATCAGATTAACAAAATTGTATTTCCTTTGTTGTCAGTAGTTGCAGCTGATCTCCAAATGTAATAATATCCTATAAGATAAGAGGAAAGAAATAGGAAACTTTAGAGAAACCACATTAAACATTTTTCAAATATATTTACTTAGGGCTTCTTAAACTTTTAAAAATGCATTTAAAATCTAAAGAATAAGAATATATTAAAAACTAAAAAAAGGGAAATGTTTTTGTCAGAAAGTGTCAGAATATATAAAGTGTTAACAAAGCATGATAGTAACTATGCGGAAATTGGTAGATCGATGTAGTAAAATAAAATAGTACTGAAACTGACCATAATGCATATCTAAAGTTAATATATGATTTAAAAATAATCAAAATGAGATATGATGACATTAATTATTTTTTAAAAAGTGCTTGGAAAGTTAGCAAAGTATTTGGAAAATGATTATCACTCCAAAATACATATACAAGAATTTTATAGCAGATCAAAGGTGACTATACTAGTTAGTCTGGTGACAATTTAGAAGATAAGATCCTATCTAATAAAAGGGTAATATGCAAATTAACCATTACTCCATCACAAAGATGGCGCTGTCCATAGCCACAAACAAGATGGTGGCGCCCAGTCCCCTCAGCCTTGCCAGAGTCCCCCAGTCCTGGGGGCACTGTATCTGAGAGTGGGCAGTATGAGGGGCCTGGCAGAATGCTTGCTTTGTCCCCGACTGAGGGTCTCTGGGCAGCAGGTGCAGAGCAGCTGGGGTGGGATGATTGCTTTGTCACTGTGGCAATGCCCCAGCCTTAGAAGGTCTCTGGGGGACAGGGGGTCCAGCCCGCAGCCTCCGTGGCCAAGCGCAGACCCAGAGAGGAGATGGCGGACCAGCCTCCCACGGAAGCAGCACGGCTCCTGGCAGCACGCTGCGGTTCCCACTGGCTCCCGTGGAAGTGGCAGGTGGCCTACTGTGTGCAATATCGCACAATGGGCTACTAGTAAGTAAATATTAACCAATCAAAGAAAGATGCTTCATTTTAACTTTTATTCTTGAATATCTGTATAATTAGTGGGAAAACTAATCTTAAACAGTTCTAATAGAACTATTTATTGCATTACATTACTGAAATTAGTTCTCATCATGCACTATAGAAATTACTGTTACTTCTGGTTAGTTTCACAAAACGTTTCAATTCTAGAATGGTTCTCTCATCATTAATTTAGACATAGTTCTTGAAAGAAAGCATGATCATAGAAGGCAGAATGTGTGGTATTAAGTACTAATTTTCCCTTTTTTAAATATTAATTTTGATGATCATGATAAAAATAATCAACTTTCAATGAGCAGGTGTAAAACATTACTCATTGTATGCATTTCAAAGCAGCAAGAGATGAAGTCACTTTGAAACAAAGGATTATTTTTAAATAGGTAGGTACATTTATTCTAACAATATTTGATCAAATCATCTCTGTATTTACAGAGGTAGCCCTATTTATCATTTATACTAAAATATTTTGAGTGTATGTTTCCTAAGTTTTGTCCTACCTTTTCCTCCCAACTCTCCCTTTTGCAGGCCTCTTTATAGCTCTCCTTTCCTTCCTTTCTTTTATTCAACAATCATTGTTGAGTACTTGGTGCATACCAGGCACTATACTACATTCCCTTCTTTCATCCTCTACTCTCTGTAATAGGCAGGGGATAATAGGAGAAAATTAGTAAGTGAAAGTAAGAGAAATAGAAGTAGAGGTACTTATTCATAAGTAGGTGAAAAGATTTTTATTATTAGTATTCAATGATATTGTATATAAGAAATTTTGATATATTATGACCTTGCTTCAGGATAGCATAGAAATAAATCTTGAATGGGATTTCCAGAAAAAGAAAAAAAACTATATCCATACTTCTCAACATTTTCTCAAAATACTCAGAGGCAGAAGGTATAAGCCAAAGTCTGCCTAGGTGGATCACTTTGAAAATGTACCCTTGTATGCCTGCTATAAAATTCCTTTTCATTTTTAAAACAAAAATGGTAAATAAGTAGATCCATCATGAAAAAATAATATTATTGAAATTTTACTTAGAAATTTATAAAAATACTTTTTATCACATATAACTTGCCATATTTTTCAAGGCCCTAAAACCATCAGAATTGTTTGAGAGTTAGAAAACAGAACTACTTAATTTTATAATCTAATTGCTGAGGTATAAAAACATTTCCTTTTCTTAGTTATCAGTAATGACTTTGTCTAATTTATTTTGAGGTTAGGACTATGACATCCTTAAACTTAATATTTTACTGTAATGACTTGATGCTCAAAAACAGATTTGTTATGAAGGGGAAATGCTCCTAAAGTTTTATTTATTTCATCTTTTATCTCAGGTTTCCATACAAAAATCTGAATTTCAATTTTATCTATGATAATATAATAATAATATCTTTATTTATACTCTAATGGAAATTCAAAATCATTATTATATCTTGCAACATTTACTTACTTTTAGTATTTACTTAGAAAATACAATCCAATTAATTGAACTAAATAAACTTTCTTGAAAAGATTTTCTATTGGAAATCATAAAAGCTTTTATACTGATTAATTAACAAATTTTATATTTTAGGAATTTTGTATTATTATAGAATTGAGTTGTAGTGTGTGTTGCAATTTCTTCAACTCTTCTGTCTTCCCTTGAATATAACTGCTGTAAAAGTTTTGTCTTTGAAAAGTTATGTAGAACTATAATGTTTTGATTGAGTATTTTTATTGAGATATAACACATAATGTACAGTTCAATTTTTAGAGTGCACAATTCAATAGTTTTTAATATATCTATGTATTTGTGCTACCTTCACCACTATTGGTTTGCAGAACATTTTCATTACCCACAAAACCCCCACATAACCATTAGCAGTCACTCCCCAATCCCCCAAATCTCCATTTTGGAAACCAATATTCTCACTTCTGTCTCTATAGGTTTTCCTATATTGGAAATGTCTAAAAGAAACGTATACAGTTTGTGGTCTTTCATTTCTGGCTTCTTTTAAATAGATAACTAAAGGCCTGGTGCACGAAATTCATGCACTGGGGAGGGGGTGTCCCTCAGCCCAGCCTGCACCCTCTTCAATCTGGGACCCCGCAGGGGATGTCCAACTGCTGGTTTAAACTGGCAGTCAGACATCCCTCTCACAATCCAGGACTGCTGCCTCCTAACTGCTCTCCTGCCTGCCTTCCTGATTGCCCCTAACTGCTTCTGCATGCCAGCCTGATCGCCCCCTAACCGATACCCTGCTGGCATGATTGACACCTAAGTGCTCCCCTGCCAGCCCAATTACCCCCAATTACCCTCCCCTGCATGCCTGGTTGCCCCCAACTGCTCTTCCTGCAGGCCTGGTACCCCCCCAACTACCCTCCCCTTCAGGCCTGGTTGCCCCAAACTACCCTCCCCTGCTGGCCATCTTGTGACAACGTAGGGGTGGCCATCTTGTGATGACGTGGGGCAGCCATCTTGTGGTGCATCTTGTGATGACTTAGGGGTGGGCATCTTGTGACACGAGAGGGTCAATTTGCATATTACCTCTTTATTATATAGGATGTTTTTAAGATTTATCCATATTATAAATATACATCACTACTTAATTCCTTAGTATGGCTTATTAATATATCATTGCATGATATGCCATTTTATTATCCATTCATTAGCTGATTAACATTTGTGTGTTTCCATCTTTTGGCTATTATGAGTAATGCTATTATGTACATTTGTATAGTAGATTTTGTGTGGGCATATATTTTCATTTCTTTTTTTTATTTATTATTTTTTTAATTTTTATTTTTTATTAAGGTATTATATGTGTACATATCTTACCATTGCCCCCCCCACCCCACTCCCATACATGCCCTCGCCCCCCAATGTTTTGCATCCGTTGGTTACTCTTATATGCATGCATATAAGTCCTTTGGTTGATCTTTTATTTCCCCCACCTCTCCCTAACTTTCCTGCTGTAATTTGACAGTCTGTTTGATGCTTTACTGCCTCTGTATCTATCTTTTTGTTCATCAGTTTATAATGTTTTTTATTATCAACAAATGAGTGAGATCATGTTGTATTTTTCTTTCATTGACTGGCTTATCTCACTGAGCATAATGTTCTCCAATTCCATCCAGGTTCCTACAAATGGTAAGAATTCCTTCTTTTTTATGGCAGCATAGTATTCCATTGTGTAGATGTACCATAGTTTTCGGATCCACTCATCTGCTGAAGGTCACCTAGAATGTTTCCAAATCTTAGCTATTGTAAATTGTGCTGCTATGAACATAGGGTTGCATATATCCTTTCTGATTGATGTTTCTAGTTTTTTAGGATATATTCCTAGGAGTGGGATTACTGGGTCAAATGGGAGTTCCATTTTCAGTTTTTTGAGGAAACTCCATACTGTTCTCTATAGTGGCTGCACCAGTCTGCATTCCCACCAGCAGTGCACGAGGGTTCCTTTTTCTCCGCATCCTCGCCAACACTTGTCGTTTGTTGATTTGTTGATGATAGCCATTTTGACACGTGTGAGATGGTATTGCATTGTCGTTTTGATTTGCATCTCTTGGATAATTAGTAACTTTCAGCATGTTTTCATGTGTCTCTTGGCCTTCCTTCTGTCTTCTTTCAAAAAGATTCTATTTAGGTCTGTTGCCCATTTTTTTATTGGGTCATTTATCTTCCTTTTATTAAGTTGTATAAGCTGCCTGTAGGTGTTGGAGATTAAACCTTCATTAGTGATAACATTTGCAAATATGTTCTCCCATACAGTGGGGTTTCTTGTTGTTTGTTGATAGTTTCTTTTGCTCTGAAAAAGCTTTTTATTTTGATGTAGTCCCATTTCTTTATTTTTTCTTTGGCTTCCGTTGCCCTAGGGGCAGTATCAGTGAAGAAGTTCTTTTGGCATATGTCTGAGATTTTGCTGCCTGTGGATTCCTCCAGTATTTTTATGGTTTCCCGTCTTATATTTAAGTCCTGTATCCATTTTGAGTTTATTTTTGTGTATGGTGTAAGTTGGTGATCTAGTTTCTTTTATTTGCATGTATCTGTCCAATTTTCCCAACACCATTTATTGAAGAGACTGTCTTGACTCCATTGTATGCTCATACCTCCTTTGTCAAATATTAATTGTGCATAGTGGTTTGGGATGATATCTGGATTCTCTATTCTATTCCATTGATCTATATGTCTGTTCTTGTGCCAGTACCAGGCTGTTTTGAGGACAGTGGCTCTGTAATACAGCTTGAAATCTGGTATTGAGATCCCTCCTACTTTATTTTTCTTTCTCAGGATTGCTGTGGCTATTCGGGATCTTTTTTTATTCCAGATGAATTTTTGGAGAGTTCTTTCTAGGTCTGTGAAATATGCCTTTGGTATTTTAATGGGGATGGCATTGAATTTATAGATTGCTTTGGGTAGTATGGACATTTTAATAATGTTGATTCTACCAATCCATGAACATGGTATGTTCTTCCATCTGTTTACATCTTCCTCTATCTCTTTTGTCAGTGTCCTGTAGTTTTCTACATATAGGTCTTTTACCTCCTTGGTTAAGTTTATTCCAAAGTATCTTAATTTTTTTGGTAAATGGGATTGCTTTTTTAATCTCTTTCTGTAAATTCACTATTGGTGTATAGAAATGCCATAGATTTCTTGGCGTTAATTTTGTATCCTGCTGCATTGCCGAATTCATTTATTAAGTCTAATGGTTTTTTAATGGAGTCTTTCGGGTTTTTAATATACAATATCATGTCATCTGCAAATAAGGACAGCTTTACTTCTTCTTTTCCAATTTGGATGCCTTTTATTTCTTCTTCTAATCTAATTGCAATGGCTAATACTTCCAGTACTATGTCAAACAGGAGTGGTGAGAGTGGGCATCCCTGTCTTCTTCCTGTTCTTAGGGGAAATGGTTTTAGTTTTTGTCCATTGAGTATGATGTTAGCTGTGGGTTTATCATATATAGCTTTTATTATGTTGAGATATTATCCTTCTATTCCCACCTTGTTGAGAGTTTTTATCAAGAAAGGATGTTGGATTTTATCAAATGCTATTTCTGCATCAATTGATATGACTATGTGATTTTTATCTTTCAATTTGTTTATGTGATGTATCACATTTATTGATTTTCGGATATTGAACCATCCTTGCATTCCTGGGATAAACCCTACTTGGTCATGGTGTATGATCTTTCTGATGTACTGCTGGATCCGATTTGCTAGAATTTTGTTGAGGATTTTGGCATCTACGTTCATGAGGGATATTGGCCTGTAATTCTCCTTCATTGTGTTGTCTTTATCTGGTTTTGGTATTAGGGTGATGCTGGCTTCATAGAAGGAGTTGGAAGTGTTCCTTCCTCTTAAATTTTTTGGAATAGTCTGAGGAGGATAGGTTTTAGTTCTTCCTTGAATGTTTGGTAAAACTCTCCTTTGAAGCCATCTGGCCCCGGGCTTTTGTTTGCCGGAAGCTTTTTGATGACTGTTTCAATTTCTTCCATAGTTACTGGCATATTGAGCTGTTTAGATTCTTCCTGATTGAGTTTTGGAAGGTTATATTTTTCTAGGAATATGTCCATTTCCTCCACGTTGTCGTTTGTTGGAATAGAGTTGTTCATAGTATTTTTTAACAATCCTTTTATTTCGGCAGGATCTGTTGTTATTTCACCTCTTTGATTTCTGATTTTGTTTATTTGGGTCCTCTCTCTTTGCTTCTTGGTGAGCCTGGCTAGAGGTTCATCAATCTTGTTTATCCTTTCAAAGAACCAGCTCTTGTTTTTGTTGATGTTTTGTATTGTTTCTTTGGTCTCTATGTCGTTTATCTCCGCTCTGATCTGTATTATTTTCTTCCTTCTGCTTACACTGGGCTTTTTTGTTGCTCTTTTCCTAACTCTTTGAGTTGTAGGGTTACGTAATTTATTACCATTGTTTCTTGTTTTTTGTAGTAGGCTTGTAGAGCTATGAACTTACCTCTCAAGACTGCTTTCGCTGTGTCCCATAGAATATGGATTGTTGCGTTTTCATTATCATTTGTTGCCATGATGTTTTTTATTTCTTCCTTGATCTCTCTGGTAACCCAGTCATTGTTTAATAGCATGCTGTTTAGTCTCCATGTGTTTGATTTCTTTGGGTTGTTTTTATTGTAGTTGATTTCCAGTTTTATGCCACTATGGTCTGAGAAGATGCTTGATATGATTTCTATCTTTTTGAATTTGAAGAGACTTTGCATATGTTCCAACATATGGTCTATCTTTGAAAAAGACCCATGTGCACTTGAGAAGCATGTATATTCTGTTGCTTTGGGGTGAAATGTTCTGAATAAGTCAATTAATTCCATCTGGTCTAGTGAGTCATTTAGGATTGATGTTTCTTTGCTTATTTTGTGTTTAGAGGATTTGTCCAATGGTGATAGTGAGGTATTAAAGTCTCTTACTATGATTGTATTGCTGTCAATCTCTCCCTTGATATCCTCCAGGAGTTTTTTTATGTATTTGGGTGCTCCTGTATTGGGTGCATATATGTTTACCAGAGTTATTTCTTCTTGTTGGATTGCTTCCTTTAGTATTATGAAGTGGCCTTCCTTATCTCTTGTTATGTCCTTCACTTTGAGATCTAATTTGTCAGATATAAGTATTGCTACCCCAGCTTTTTTTTTTTTTTCAGTTCCATTCGCCTGGAAAATCTTTTTCCATCCCTTCACCATCAGTCTGTGTTTTTTTTTTTTTTTTTTTTTTTTTTTCCTTAGGTGGGTTTCTTGTAGAGAGCAGATATATGGGTCTTGTTTTCTTATCCAATTTGTTACCCTATGTCTTTTAATTGAGGCATTTAATCCATTTACATTTAAAGTTATTATTGATAGGTACTTATTCGTCACCATTTTTATTTTTTACCCCTGTGTTCCTTCTTCGCTTCCTATTTCTTTTTTTTTTCTTTTTTTTTCTTTTTTTTTTTTTTTTTTTACAGCAGACCCTTTATCATTTCTTGCATTGCTGGTTTGGTGATAATAGTCCTTTTGTGTCTGCGAAGCTCCTGATTTCACCTTCAATTTTGATTGATAGCCTTGCTGGGTACAGTATTCTTGGATTCAGACCCTTCCTTTGCATGACTTTGTATAGTTCATTCCATTCCCTTCTGGCCTGATGAGTTTCTGTTTAGAAATCAGTTGCTAGTCTGATGGGGGTTCCTTTGTATGTAACTTTCTGTCACTCTCTTGCCGCTTTTAAGATTCTTACCTTATCGTTGGTGTTTACCAATTTAATTATAATGTGCCTTGGCGTCGGTCTTTTGGGGTTTATTTTGCTTGGGTCTCTGTGAGCTTCTTGGATTTGTGTGGGTTTTTTCTTCCCTATATCTGGGAAGTTTTCTGTCATTATTTCTTCAAACAGGTTTTCTATTCCTTGCTCAGCTTCCTTTCCTTCTGGAACCCCTATTATGCAGATGTTGTTTTGTTTCATGTTGTCCCAAAGTTCCCTTAGGCTCTCTTCCTGCTTTTTAATTTTTTTTTCTAGAAGCTGCTATACTTGGGTATTTTTTCCCATCTTGTCTTCTTGCTCACTGATGCGGTCCTCTGCTTCTTCTAGTCTACTCTTGATGCTTTCTGTTGAGTTCTTTACAGCAGTGATGTCATTTTTCATTTCTTCTTGGTCCTTCTTCATTTCCTCTTGGTTCTTGCTCATATTGTCGAATTTATCTTCCATTCTTTTCAGCCACCTTATGACCATTTCTCTGAATTCTTTCTCTGGAAGTTGCTTGCCTCCATTTTGTTTACTTCCTTTCCTGGTGATGCCTGCTTTTCTTTCATATGCGGTCTGTTTCTTTCTCTCCCCATGGTCTCTCTTCTCTGGATGTCTGGTTATGTAGTTCTCTCTCTCCTGTGTTGATTTAAAGGCACAAAATACAGCACAACCAGGTACAACACACAAGGTACTGAACAGAAATGTATTCACGATATTAATAACCTCCAATAAAGGTGACCACCAGAGAAAGGCAAATTAGGGGATAGGAGAGAAAGAAGAAGAGGAAAAAGAAAGAAAGAAAAAAAAGGAGTGTCAAAATGAAATTGGGAAAGGGGAAAAAATGAGTAAGAGAGACAAGAAAGAGACTAAGAGAGAAAGGGGAACAAACTATATATATGGGGATGAAACTCCAATAGAACAACCACTCATCCCAGCAAATACCAGCAACAAGTACCTGGGGATTAATACAAACTACAACACCAACTAATATCAAGAGAAGTGAGGGAAAACAGAAGCACAAAACAAACAAAAAAACAAACAAAAAAAGAATAAGCAAAACAATCTCGCAAAAAAGCATAAAAATTTGATATAATCAACATTCTAGCAAACAACAACAAAAGGACAGAGAGAAAAAACAATTTTTTGGAAAGTTAAGACAGTGAAGAGAGAGTTGTGTATGCACTTGGAGCAGGTGGTTAGAGATTAGATATATAAGTAGGGTGACATTTTAACAATGGTTAAGCAGAAAGAATAGGGAAAATCTAAAGCAGGAAATGTGTAAGATAAACAGGACACCGAAAAGGGGTAGGTTAGGAAGAGTGTGATGGCATAAAGGTAGAGTTGAGATAAATTAAAGCGATGCTAAAGGAAAGATGAAAATGGAATATAGAACACTAATCCCGAAGTAAAATAAAGAGAAAATAAAATACTTTAAAAAAAAAGAGATAAAATAGTAGTAGTAATAATACTGATTGAAAATATAATGTAATAATTAAAAAGGTAAAATCAAGTGAGGAAAAAAAAATTAGTTTCTTGAGTAAAAGATGCCAAAAATAAAAATAAAAAAATAAAAATAAAAAATAAAAATAAAATGTTGAGTAGTGAAGGTCATTCACTTCCTCTGTTGTTCTGTTTGGCACGCCTGTTTCTCAGTCTGGACAGTATTGCAGTTCCCTGCATTCCACTGCTCTTCACTGTTGTAAGCCAGTCCTGATTTTAAGCAGGCAGTGTGTCTTAATTTCTTGTATTCCTTTATTTTTGATTACACAAGAGTCAATTTGTGATTCAGCCCCTGGGTGGCAGTGTTTCTGGATTGACTTCCAGGTCTCTATATGGCCTCTCTAGGCAGTGTTAGAGTCTTCTTTCCCTGTGGCACTCACTACTGGTTTGTGGGATTGGGCTGCCTCAGAGCTGGCTTTCTGATGGTCACTCCCCGCTCCGATCCCCAGGTTCCAGAAAAACACTTTCCCCCGCAGTTTCCCAGGGTGTCCCCAACTGGGTGATCCTATGTATTGGGCTTAGTAATCAGAAGCAAGGATTTGAAGAGGAAAAAGCCCAAGTGTGTGAACAATGGGTCTGTGCGCAAGTCTAAGCAGCCAGCACACCTTTGAGATTCTTAGGCTGTCCCTGCACGTCAGATCAAAATGGGTTGCTTTTTACAGATCCATCCTGTTAGCAGCTCTGAGGACCCCCTTCCACATTCATGGATCACACCAGCCCTAACAGCCACGGATTTTTCTAGGCACAGACTTCCCTGGTCCTCCAGCTCCTGCACAACGCGCGTTCCTCTCTCCCACCGGGACCAGAGACCTCACCTTATCCCAGGCGAAATCTGACCTTTCCGTGGTGGAGTGTAGAGTTCCTCTGAATCCGTGTGTTTGTGCCAACAGGGGACCGGTGTTCTGGGGCTCGCAGCTGTTCTGTGGGTGCTGCAGTTGTGGATTTTCAGGCTTCCGATAAGCTCCACTTTCCCTTTCAAGATGGCGCAGATTCCATGTCTGAGCCCGTAGCTCTGGGAGGGGACCCAGCCGCAGTGGGGGCTTCCCAGTCAGGGGAACCCCGTCTTGCAGTCCCCCACCTTCTTCTGGAGTTTAGCTGTTCCTTAACTTGCCAACAAACACTCCTCGTGTGACCCTCAGCTGTTCTTTCTTTCTACTCCGGGACAAGGCTCAGAACACATCTATCTATTCCGCCACCATTTTTCTCCCCCCTCATTTCTTTTGGGCACATATATTTAAGAGTAGAATTGCTGAGACATATGGTAACAATATGTTTAATATTTTAAGAAACTGCCCAAGTTTTCTAAAGTGACTGTATGTATCATTTAACATTCCCTTTAACAATGCATGGCCGGGCCAGTGTAGCTCAGTGGTTGAGTGTCTACCCATGAACCAAGAGGTCACAGTTCAGTTCCAGGTCAGGGCATATGCCGTGGTTGTGGGCTTGATCCCTAGTAAAAGGTGCACAGGAGGCAGCCGATCAATGCTTCTCTCTCATTATTGATGTTTTGTCTCTCCCTTGCCTTTCCTTGATGAAATCAATAAAAATATATTAGAAAAAATGTATGAGGGTTTCAATTCTCACCAGTACTTGCTAATATCTCTTTTTAATTGTAACCATAGTAGTGAGTGTGAAGTATTTTCCCATTGCGGCTTTCATTTACATTTCCCAAATGGTTAATGATGCTGAGAAGCTTTATATGTGAATGGGCCATTTGTATAACTTCTTTACTCATTGTTCATTTGTGTTGTCTTTTTATTATTATTACTAGATGCCAGGTGCATGAAATTTGTACATGGGTTGTGTGTTCCTCAGCCCAGCCTGCACCTTCTCCAATCTGGGATCCCTCTCACAATCCAGGACTGCTGGCTCCCAACTGCTCACCTTCCTGCCTTCCTGATTTCCCCTAACCACTTCTGCTACCAGCCTGATCACCCCCTAACCACTCCCCTGCCAGCCTGATTGATACCTAACTGCTCCCCTGCCAGCCTGTTTGCCCCTAACTGCCCTCCCCGGCAGGCCTGGTAACCCCTAACTGCTCTCCCCTGCAAGCCTGGTCCCACCCAACTGCTCTCCCCTGCAGGCCTGAGTCCCCCCCAACTGCCCTTCCCTGCAGGCCCGGTTGCCCCCAACTTCTCTCCTCTGCTGGCCTTGTCACCCCTAACTGCCCTCCGCTGCAGGCTTGATTGCCCCCAACTACCCTCCCTTGCAAGCCTGGTCCCTCCAAACTGCCCTCCCCTGCTGGCCTGATTGCCCACAACTTTCCTCCCTTACAGACCTGGTCCCTCCCAACTGCCCTCCCCTGCTGGCCATCTTGTAGCGGCCCTCTTGTGTCCACATGGGGTCAGTCATCTTTGACCACATGGGGAAAGCCATCTTGTGTGTTGGAGTGATGGTCAATTTGCATATTATTCTTTTATTATATAGGATTAGATAAGATAGAGGCCTGGTGCATGGGTGGGGGCTGGCTGGTTTGCCCTGAAGGGTGTCCCGGATCAGGGTGTGAATTCCCTTGGGGCGTGGGGCAGCCTGGGTGAGGGGCCTGTGGTGGTTTGCAGGCTGGCCACACCCCCCGGTTACCCAAGTGGAGGCCCTGGTACCTGGGATTTATTTATCCTCTATAATTGAAACTTTGTAGTCTTAAGCGGAGGCCAAAGCAGGCCAGGGCAGGAGGAAAGCTTGGCTTCCTCCATTACAGGGGAAACCCAAGCCTCCTGCTCTCTCCGTGGCCACAGCCATCTTGGTTGGGTTAATTTGCATACTCACTCCTGATTGGCTGGTGGGCATGGCTTCTGGGTGTAGCAGAGGTATGGTCAATTTGCATATTACTCTTTTATTAGATAGGATAAGAGATCTTGATATATTCTAGATTTTATTTTTATATAAGATATATCACCTTCAAATAATTTCTCTCATTTTGCAGGTTGTCTTCCCATTCTGTTGATAATGTTTTTTGAACCACAAAAGTTTTTATTTTGATGAAATTTTATTAGTATACACACACATGTATATTTGTGCAACTTTCATGTATATGTGTATATTTTTAATTTGCTTGTTTATGCTTTAGGTTTTATATAAAAATAATTGTTTAACCTAAAGGCTTCAAAATTTGCAACCATGTTTACTTATAGAAATGTTTATAGTTTTTTCCCTTACATTTAGGTATTTGATTCATTTTGAGTT
The DNA here is from genome assembly GCF_963455305.1 of Plecotus auritus. Taxonomy (NCBI): domain Eukaryota; kingdom Metazoa; phylum Chordata; class Mammalia; order Chiroptera; family Vespertilionidae; genus Plecotus; species Plecotus auritus. Next base: position 67,551,504 of record NC_137784.1, read on the forward strand.
GCTGTTTGTATATGGTGTGAGGTAAAGATCTAATTTCATTTATCTGCACGTGGAAATAAAATTGTTCCAGCAGTATTCATTGAAATTGCTGTCCCTTGCCCCTTTGTCTTGCCACCCAAATAAAAAATGAAGCAAAATAAATGGTTCTTTTTCTGAATTACATATTGTGTTCCACTAATCTATATCTCTGTCCTCATGATTTTGCCACAAAGTCTTGAGAATTGTAATTTTGCTCTGTTTTGGAATCAGAGAACGTGAGGCCTCCAAATGTGTTTCTCATTTTCAAAATTATTTTTGCTAATTTGGATCTCTTGAATTTCCATAAGAGTTTTAGGATTAGCTACTCAATTTCTTAAAAGAATCAGCTTGAATTTTAATAAATATTTTGTTGGATCTGTAGATCTATTTGGAGAATGTTTTTATCCTGATAATATTAAACCTTCTGATCTAGGAACATAAATGTTTTCAATTTATTCAGCTTAAAAAATTCTCTATGGTTTTGTAGTTTCAATGTATGAGTTGTACTTCTTTTATTAATTATATTCCTATCCTATCTAATAAAGAGGGAATATGCTAATTGACCCTCACACTGTCTCAAAGATAGTGGCGCTCACAGCCAATAAGGAGGGAATATTGCCCGGCCCTCAAAGATAGCAGTGTCCCCAGCCACAAGATTGCAGTACACATGCCTCCAGAGTCCCCCAGTCCCATCAGCCCCTCAGCTGCCCAGGGCTGGCCCGAGGTGCATGCAAGCCTTGGATGACAGCTGCCCAGCTGCCCAGGGACAGCCTGAGTCGCAGGCAATCCTCTGATGGTAGCTGCCCAGCTGATGCCTGAGGTGCTGGCAAGCCTTGGATTGTGGCTGCCCAGCCGCCCAAGGCCCCCTGAGTCTCAGGTAACCAGGGCCGGCTGAGGCTTGCGCTGCCAGCAGTGTCAGCAGCAGAGGTGTCATGGGACATCGCCTTCCCCTAATCGCTGGGTCACCTTCTGCCACTGAGGGCTCCTGGACTGTGAGAGGGGGCAGGCTGGGCTGAGGGACCCCCCTCTAGTGCATGAATTTTCATGCACCCGGCCTCTGGTGTGTGTGTGTGTGTGTATATATATCCTATATAATAAAAGATCAATATGCAAATTGACCGTACCTCCGCTACACCCACTAGCCACGCCCACCAGCAAATCAGGAGTGAGTATTCAAATTAACCCAACCAAGATGGCAGTTAATTTGCATATCCAGGAGTAGAGCGAAGACTGAAGACAGTGTAGAATGAAGCCAAGTGTTGCAGAAGGGAGCAAAGCTGCGGAGAAGGGAGTGAAGCAGGCAGGGTGGGGGAGAAGGGAGGTAAGTAGGTGAGGTGGGGGAGAAGGGAGGGAAGCAGGCGGGGTGGGGGAGAAGGAAGGGAAGCAAGCGGGCCAGCGAAGAAGGGAGGGAAGCAGACCACCGCAGGAAGCCCTATTTTAGGAATCTTCCTTCAACGGGCCTCTAGTGTGTGTGTGTGTGTGTGTGTGTATATATATATATATATATATATATATATATATATATATATATATATATGTATATATATGTATATATTTGTATATATGTGTATATATATGTATATATATATTATTTTTTAAATGTGAATAATTTTTTTAAAAAATTAGTTTTTATATTGTTCATGGCTAGTGTATAAAAATCTATTGAATTTTTTACTTTGATCTTGTATCCTACAACTTTGCTAAATGGTTTATTAATTCTAATAGCCTTTGTGTGGTATTTGTTTGGATTTTCTTGGCATAAGATTATCTCATATGTGAATAGAGATAGTTTTAGTTCTCTTCCAATATGGATGTCTTTTATTTCTCTTTTTGCATAATATACTTCTTTGCCTCTATAACATTTTCTTTATTTTCCTACTGTGTCTTCTGTCTCTTGTTAGTATAATTACTACACCTCTCTTTTGATTACCATTTCCCTGCTATCTCTGTTTTAAAGTTTGTTTTAAATTCATTAACAGACTTCTAATGAATATTTGAAATCAATATTTTAAATAACATTTAGATTTCTAGTACATTAATCAAGCAGATTAGAGCAACTTTTAACTTGTATTAATTTCTTATTAATGCCATAACAGATTATCACCATCTTAGTGTCTTTAAACAACATAAATTTAATATTTTACAGTTCTCAAGGGTAGAAGTCCAAAATACATTCCATTCAGATAAAATCAAGGCATGGATTAGACTGTGTTGCATTCTGGAAGCGCAAGAGGAGAATCCATTTTCTTGCCTTTGCCCAATTTCCAGAATTCTTGGCTCATGACTGCTTTCCATTTTCAAACCCAACAGAAGTTGGTTGATTTTTTCTCATGATGTCATCTCTGGCTTTGACTCTTCTTCCTCTCTTTTCTCCTTTTAAGGACCTTTGTGACTATGTTGGGACCACTGAGATAACCCAGGATAATTTCCTTATTTTAAGATAATCTTTTTAGTAATATTAATGTCACTCACAATTTTACTTCCCCCTTGTCATATAACATAGCATGTACAAATATCTCAAGGATTAGGATTTAATGTCTTGGGGGTAGGGAATGTTATTTTACCTACCACACTACCCTTTATTCTTTGAAACCCAACTTTTAGTGAGGTAACCATGCTCTGAAGGTGCCTAAACAACATTTTTTTTTAATGTTCCACATTTTATTTTTTTAATAAATCTTTATTGTTCAGATTATTACAGGTGTTCCTCTTCCCCCCGCCCCTCATAGCTCCCCTCCACCTGATTTCCAACCCCACCCCATGCCATATCCAAGTAAGTCAAGAACTATCTTGGAAATTGGAGTAATTTCTGACATTCCAGGTTCATTCAAGCTTTTAGGATTTTAAATCCTGATCATAAAATTGATTTAAAATAATTGATTTAAAATAATGACTCATTACACAGTTTACAATCTGATTTGCTTTAAAAATATTTCCTTGCCTTTGCATTTCAAATTAAAGATAAACACTCAACTTTCTCCCTAACAAAGACTCATTTAGCCTCTTCAAGTCTGTTTTCTCATTTGTAGAATATAAATACCAGTAGCAAATACCTTATACAGAGTGGTGAGGATATAATGAATTAACTCTTCAAAGAACTTAGCACCATCCACCCTTTGGACATTATAGGTATTCAATATTATGCCAATATAAAAATAAAATTACTATTTTCCTGTTACTATTATTTGTCTGGATGCAACTTTTAGTAATGCCTGCTTACACTTTAGTCAAAATCCATTTTATTGTATTTTTTCCAAATATTAATAAAGAATTACCTTCTATTTCATTAAACGTGAAATCTATTTCTACAAATTTTTAAAACAAAGCTAGATGTATAGTTCTGTTTTTTTTGTTTTGTTTTGTTTGGCTTTTTACCATTGTCAGTATTTTTAGGCATATATATATATATATGTATATATATATATGTATATATATATTCAGTTAAAAATAAGGAGAGATAATTTCTAATGAGTTTATAAAAAATTAGAACTGTTAGATATATTTTGAACCTTCCAGACCCCTGTGTACAGTTTTGCCTTTACCTTTAACCAAGCTAGCTTCTCTGTTAACTCAATTAATGTCTAACTCTAAAGATGATAAGAAAGGTAGCAAGGTTCAATTTGCATAGTTTTGCATATTTTAATATTTTAGCAAAGTCTTGATGGAAATTATTACATATATGCATATAAATTTATGGTTATAGTATCTCTCACACCCATGTGTATTTTACTAAAATTATAGGGACTTTCTTCTTTTATCCTGTTTTTCCTAGTCTCCAAACTTTTATGTGTATAGACTCCTTATAAATAGTCTCAATTTGATTGTTAGTTATGCAGAAGAATATCATTTTAAGAATCAGGCAGCAACATTTGCATTTTAACATCCATGGGAATGCTATATTGTGTCTAAATTAGGAACTTGACATTAAACATTTAACATAGCATTTCCTTTCTTATCTCATCCTTTGATACTTTTTAATGCATGAAGTATGTCAAGGAAAGATGTGGAACATGTAAATTAATTGTCTTTGTTTTACCCTTCAATGCTAATTAGGGTATTTATTAAATTCACTGAAGTCATATGACACAGAGCTAAACTCAAACTTAATTCTCTGACTCTTGTAGGCTTTATGTATGACATTATGATAATCCAAAATCTGTTCTTTAAAAAAAAAACAGACAAGATGAATTTATAAATTAACACTGACACATGAATTACCATAATTTCATAAAGACAAAGAGAATCGCTACTATGATAGCACGTGCCTTGTTTGACATTCTTTGCCGCTAAATGATTCATTACTTTTTACACAGACTAAATTCAGAGGTAGTGAAGGATTACCGGGAAAATGGCATTTTCTCAGGGCTTTGGAGTTCAAATTATTCTGCAAAGACAAAGTTCCTGCAGTGGAGAATTTAGCTGTGTTGCCACCTTAACTTCGGAAAAAGTTTTCTCAGCCTTTCATATGTACTTGCAGGTATTGATTTTTAACGATCACAATGCATATGAACAGTTTTGCATTGAAGGGGGAATGTGAGTACATAAATAGAAAAATAATTATTCAAGACCATGATATCTGGAACTGTAGTTAGTTCATGAAGGCTCAGAACACTGAGGAGCCAATAATACACTGCAAATAATCTCTATATTATTGTAGTTATATAAAATAATTCACATACCTGATATATTTCTGTGTTGTATATAATATAATTTATTTTACCTATAAAATAATATCCAATATATTGCTGAAATTTATCACCCCATACCCTAAGACAAGTGTTGTTGCCTCTTAGATTCTGTACTTTGATGATGCCACTAATTTAACATAAATATCTTTCATCATGGAAGGGGAGAACATGAGATAAAACATTTTTATCATATATACATTACATTTATTGTAAAACCCATATTTTACTATTGATAATTTTACCACTGAAAGAATAATTTTGTATCTGTTTAATTAAATTATTTGTAAATTGGAAGTAATAGTCATATATACTATATTTATAATATTTTATTATAGTCAAACTGGTTATTTATTTTGGAATAATTTTATTTAAAGAAAACCTGTAAAGCTGGTACAGAGTTCCCAGGTAGCTGTTACCCAGGTTACCCTGATATTAATATCTGACATAATTATGGCACATTTATTAAAACTAAGAAATCAATACAGCTAAAAAGCAACTAAACTATAGACACTATTCAAATTCAACCAGTTTTCCCAATAATATTATTTTATCCAGGATCTAACTCAGGATTGCGCATTGCATTTAGTTGTCATGTTTCCTTTGTCTTTACTGATCTGTGACAAACTCTCATGAACTTAACTATTTCAAGGGGTACTGGTCTGGTTTATCTAGACTGACAATCCATTTGTGTTTGTCTAATATCTGTTTTATTATTAGGCTGTGGTTATGGGTTTCAGGGAGGAATGACATGGGTGAAATGCCTGTTTGTGTCACATTATTTCAGGGAGTACATGATATCCCTATGACATTACTGGTGTTAATATTTTTGAACACTTGCTTAAAGTGGTTTCTGCCAGGTCTTCAAAGTTGCTCCTTTCTCCTTTTCATACTCTATTCTTCAGAAGTGAGTCTCTATGACAGACAGAGATATAAATCAATTGATCAATAGATAGATAGATAAATTTTAGCAGCTTCACTGGGATATAATTTATGTACTATAAAATTTATCAGTTAAAACATTCAATTTGATGTTTTTTAGTATATTTACAGAAATGTGCAATCATCACCACAGTCTAACTTTATAACATACTAGAGGCATGGTGCATGAAATTCATGCACTGGGGGGGGGGTCCCTCAGCTCAGCCTGCACCCTCTCCAATCTGGGACCCCTTGGGGGATGTCCAACTGACAGCCTGGTGGCCCCTAACTGCCCTCCTCTGTAGGCCTGGTGGCCCCAAAATGCCCTCCCCTGTAGTCCTGGTCCCCCCAAACTGTCCTCCCTCCCCTGCAGGCCCGGTCTCCCCAACTGCCCTCCCCTACCAGCCTGGTCTCCCCAAACTGCCCTCCCCTGCAGGCCTGGTCACCCCCAACTGCCTTCCCCTGCTGGCCTGGTCACCCCTAACTGCCCTCCCCTGCAGGCCCAGTCGCCCTCAACTGTCCTCCCCTGCTGGCTATCTTGTGGTGGCCATCTTGTGACCACCTGGGGGCGGCCATCTTGTGTGAGGGCATGATGGTCAATTTGCATATTACCTCATTATTATATAGTATTCCTCACCCCAGAAAGAAACCCTATACCCATTAGCACTCACCTGTAATTACTCCACTCCACCTTCTCTTGCTATAGGCAACCATTAATCTACTTATGTCCCTATTTATTTTCTTATTCTGGATATTAAATAAAATGAAATGATTTATTTGGAATCTTCAGTTACTGTAATCTTTTAATTAGCATAAAACATTTGAAGTTCATCTCCATTATATATATATCAGTATTCCAATTCCTGTGTTTTGTTTTTTTTTGTGGCAAAAAATAACAACACATGACATAACATATAACTTCTTAACCATTTTAAATATACAGTTCAGTAGTTTTATTTATGAAAAATACCTCATTGTATCAATATAGTACATATTGCCTAGCCAGCCACATTTGATGGATATTTGTTTTTCCCCACATTTTGGGTATTATAAATAATGCTGCTATCATTAATTTTGTGTGGACATATATTTTCAATTGTTTTTGCTATATATTTTGTCTTTTTTTATTGTGACCATCATAGTGGGTGTGAAGCAATATCTTGTAATTTTGATTTGAATTTTCATAACACTAATAATGGTGAGTATCTTTTTATATGCTTATTGTCATTCATATACCAGTATTTTACCAATATAAATATCTACTCAAATCTTTTGCCCAATTTTAATTGGGTAATCTGTCTTTTTATTGTTGAGTTGTAAGAGCTTTTTGTATATTCCCTTATCAGATAATGATTTGAAAATACTTAGTACCAGTATGTAGCTTATTGTTTTCATCATGTTAATAGAGTTTTTAATCTTTTTAATATGGCTTTTCTTAAAGTAATTTTTAAAAATTTGATAAAATTTAATTTTGTTGTGTGTACTTTTGGTGGCATATCTAAGAAATAATTGCCAAATCCAAGTCACAATTTACTCCAACATTTTCTTCTTTATGTTTAATTCTATAAAGTGCTTTGAATTTATTTTGTATACAGTGTGAGTTAGGGGTCTATCTTTATCCTTTTGCATGTGGATATCTAGCAGAATTTGTTAAAAAGACGACCACCAACTCCTGCCATTGAATTGTATTGGCATAACATACTTTACAACATATTAATAGATTAAATTCCCTAAAATCTATTGAATTCTATAAAAACCTTTGTTATTGGTCAGTTGTACCATTTTGAAGCTTATAATATTGTATTTGAATTGTGAGTTGGACATAGACATGAAAATATGTACACAAATAAGAGGGGTGTGTTGCTCTAAAAACAATCAGTACTGAACAATTATCCTACCTGATACTCTGGGCATTATGAAGGAGGGGGCACAGTGATTTTCAGTGAGATATTCATCTGGCAACCTAAAGTGACATTAAGAGAAATAGAATGTTCCCTAACCAGTTTGGCTCAGTGGATAGAGCGTCAGCCTGCAGACTGAAGGGTCCCAGGTTTGATTCCGGTCAAGGGCATGTACCTTGGTTGCGGGCACATCCCCAGGGTGTGCAGGAGGCAGCTGATCCATGTTTCTCTCTCATAGATGTTTCTAACTCTCTATCCCTCTCCCTTCTTCTCTTTAAAAAATCAATAACTTATATTTTTAAAAAAGAGAGAAATAGAATGTACTCCGTGACCTAACCAACCTCAAATCAGGAATTGTATCCATTTCCTTTTTCGCTGTTCTTCACTTTCTTGACTAGAATTCTGTAGCATATTCCAACTTTTTATATAGTGTTAGAATACCTAAGATTTTTAACACCATCTATCTGTCAGGTACATTGCTATATGATTTACATAAGCCCAAGTTCTGAATACATGATTATAATATTTTCTTAAAGTGTAAGGGAGTAGATATAGAGCATTTAACAGCACTATATAACATTATCTATTAATTTTAGTACATCAACAATATGTTAGTGAAAATACAACTCTATGATTTGTGCAGGTTATCTGATATTTGCTAGATAATGCCACTAGCTGTTTGCCACTGAAACAAGTAACTTAATTTGTTTGTGCCTTCAGGCTTTATGTAGCAGTCTCACAGTTTAAATTCATCCAACCTTATTAAAAACCCCTTTCCCATTCTATGTTCTCCAAAAGATACAATAAGTGGTAGATAAAATGTAAATTATGTCATTTTCAATGCAATTTTCTAAAAATATGCTTGCACACATTAAAAATTATTTTAAGAACTTATAATCATTTGAATCAAGAAATTCTAGATTCTATGTCATAACATACAAAATGAGAACAGTGTCTGAATAAATAGAATTATACATATGAAAGGTTATAAATACATTTGATCCTGACATTTTATCATTGTCTATAGCTTGAGAAATAACAGACTGAGTTATTTTTACTGTTTCTATTTTATGGTTTCCTCTAAACTCTTATGTCAAGTATCTATGGATATTCTGAGTCAGAGTTAGAAGGATGGATTAGATGACTACATTATATGAAGCCATATCACAAATGAGTGTCAATTTGGAAAATGTTCTGAGCTGAAAGTAGCACCACAATTCTTTGGGCCATATAATGAGAGCATGTGAAACAAGTGTCTCCCAGAAACTATAATTAAAATCTATGAGTGGGTCAAGGGAAAGGGAGATGTAAAGACACATAACTGGAAAGCAGAGACACAGCTAGAGAGGTAGTTCTTTTTGTTATCAGAGTTATCTCTATCATTAAAATTTGCAGTTAATGGTTTTAGAAATGAATGTGTTCACGATTGCAAGAGAGCCTCATCTGTAGATGATTTAGACTAAATTTCAGACTTGCTTATAAATTAAATGCTATTCATATTTTATAACAGCATATTTTGAACAAGAATTTATAACTATTTACATACTTTACCTCTATTTTCTCTGAATATAATTCAGTATGTATTTACACACATATTTTTATTCATTCCAGTTTTTCTCAGTAACATGAACTTTAAGGAGCACCCCTGAAAATCTTATTTATTAAATTTTAAATTACTTAAAAAAATAGAGCTTTTAGCTTTTAAGATATGTTCAATTCATACAGTGTTCATTTTATTTATTGTTTAGAAGAAGGTGGTTTTCTTTATCCCTTTATTGTTATTTATTTGACTTTTTTCAGAGTGGTATGAGTATCTGAATACCACACAGGGTGCCGGAATGTGCATAGTAAGCGATAGCTTCTCTTCACTTACTGGTAAAATGTCTCTTGTTACAAATTTACAGATTATCTAGAAGATCAGCACTAAGTAATGTATCTTCTCAGTTATAGCACCATATAAGTCATGATCCATTTTAAAAAATTTCATTTATATATCAAATTTATCAGGGAAATAGACATTTAGAAATTTTCATGAAATTGGTCTGCATTACTTTGTCTAGCTCTAGTTATTCTTGTAAAAAGCCAATAGATATGATAAACTCTAGGAAATTCCCTATTAATTAAATATTCAAACTCCTTGTAGCTAAGTCCTTAGCCGTGTGCATGTATAAGCGTCAGTTAAATTTAAATCCCTATCCTCAGCAAATGAGCTTATCTTTATTTTTTTCATTCATACATAAAAAAATGACTTCTTCATAATAGAGTTGGTTTAAATATTCAAGCAATATTTTGCATTTGACATGTTGCTTACAAATCAAAGTCTCAATTTCGGTGTGAGGTTATTTCTGACTTTATGTCATTTCTTCTAGCAATGTGAACTGCTGAGGATGTAGTGGGATAGACGTGTAATATGTAACTGTACTCCTCGGAGTATTGCTGCTTAGAGAAGGAGCATGGTTCTGAAGTAGACTTCAGAGGTCACAGCCATGTACAAGTGATTACCATTCAAGTGCAAAATGATGAAACACTTTGATCCTTGTAAAAAGTAATGTATAAGCCACAAAGCACCATTCAAATTAATGAATTAGAAATAACTGATATAAAAGTATTAATCATCTGTTACATAAGTTTCCACTATGCCCATGTACCAAAAGGTATTCTCATATTAATATCTGTTTTGTTTTGTTTATTTGCTATGTCCTGAATGGTGATTATCCACTTTCCTTAAGATGAGGAATGCTGACTGTATCTCGAGGAACTTTATTTTATTTTTATTTTTTTTTATTTTTTTTTTAAATATATTTTATTGATTTTTTACAGAGAGGAAGGAAGAGGGATAGAGAGTTAGAAACATCGATGAGAGAGAAACATCGATCAGCCGCCTCCTGCACACCTCCTACCGGGGATGTGCCCGCAACCAAGTTACGTGCCCTTGACCGGAATCGAACCTGGGACCCTTCAGTCCGCAGGCCGACGCTCTATCCACTGAGCCAAACCGGTTTTGGCGAGGAACTTTATTTTAATTCATATATAGGCTTTGTTTATGTGATACCAAATTAGTATTTCAGACTGTCACTAACTGGAGTTAGGGTGATAGAGCTCAATTTTAGTTGGCTTTTTTTTTCATCTTAGCCTTCACAGTCAAGGTCAGAGTAATGCAGTTATAATACTATTTTATAATTTTTTATACTTTCTTTTCTCATTGACTAATAAAGTTCAAATTTGGGCATTCAAATTTCTAAGATTAACAAAGATAAACACTTAGAATATGTTGTATTGATACATATGGATACTACACATGAGAGAAATTCCATATGTTTCCATAAATTAGTACTTTAAAAATATAACTATGTAAAATGAAAAAGATACATTATATAAAAAACATGTATATAATTTAAGATTTATTTTGGATGAGTACCCTTGGATCATATTAAAGCTACCCAATTTTCATCAAAGGCCAACATAAATTTTCAACTTAAAAAAGGTTAAAACATATTTATTTGTAAAATTAGCATTGAGATTTTTCAAATGAAATATGTTTTTGGATTTATTTTATAATTATTATAATAGTAAAAATTGTAAATACTGTAAGCAGTAATATTTGGAGTATTTTATTGGTTATATGCCTAAAATTATTAAAAATATATAAAAAAGATAACTGACATAAACAAATAGCAGTACATTTATCCCCCCCACCCCCAAATTACTGATTAAAGATAATGACATAGGAAAAGGTCAGGAAATCTTTACCTACTATGTTAAAAATGCTCATATTTTGTCTGGCCTGTGTTGCTTAATGGTTGAGTATCGGCATATGAACCAGCAGGTCATGGTTCGATTCCCAGTCAGGGCACATGCCCTGGTTGTGGCTTTATCCCCAGTAGAGGGCATGCAGGAGGCAGCCTATCAATGATCCTCTCTATTCACTGATGTTTCTATTTCTCTCTCCCTCTCCCCTCCTCTCTGAAATCAATTATATATATATATATATATATATATATATATATACACATACATATATATATATATATATTTAAAAAGCTCATGCTTTTTATATATCATAAGAAGCACATTTACAATGAAGATTGTGTCTTTCATAATAAAAAGTATTAACATTATAATAACATGACACAATTATTCAATTTAAATATAAATTTTCTTTATAGAGGTAATAAAATATTAAACTACTAGTGGCTCGTTGTGTGAAATTTGTGCACGAGGGGCAGGGGTGTCCCTCAGCCCGGCCTGCACCCTCTCCAATCTGGGACCCCTTGGGTCTACACCGGCAGTCGGACATCCTCCTCACAATCCGGGACTGCTGGCTTCTAACCGCTCACCTGTCTGCCTGCCTGATCACCTCTAACCACTCTGCCTGCTGGCCTGATCTCGCTCCCAATGGCCCTCCCCTGCCAGCCTGATGTTACCCCTAACTGCCTCCCCTGCTGGCCTGATTGCCCCTAACTGCCTCTGCCTGCCTCATCACCCCTAACTGCCCTCCCCTGCCAGCCTGATCTCACCCCCAAGTGCCTTCCCCTGCCAGCCTGGTTGCCCCCAACTCCCCCCCCACCGGCCTTCTCACCCCCAGCTGCCCCCCTTGCTGACCTGATTGCCCCCAACTGCCCCCCCACCAACCTGATTGCTCTCAACTGCTCCCCTGCCAGCCTGCTCACCCCCAACTGTCCTCCTGCTGGCCTGCTCACCCCCAACTGCCCCCCCTGCTGGCCTGATCACCCCCAACTGCCCTCCCCTCCTGGCCTGATCTCCCCTAACCGCCTCTGCCTCAGCCCTCCCACCATAGTTTTGTCTGGAAGGACATCCAGAAGGTCTCCTGGAAGGTCTCCCAGTCTAATTAGCATATTACCCTTTTATTAGTATAGATTTTTTTAATCCTCGCTAGAGGATATGTTCTTCTTATTATTTTTTTTTTTATCTTAGAAAGGAAGGGAGAGAGAGGGAGCAAGAAAGAAACATTCATGTGAGAGAAACATTGATTGGTTGTCTCCCATACACACACCAACTGATGATGGAACCCGCAATCTTTGGGTAAATGGGATGATGCTCTAATCAGTTGAGCCACCCGGCCATGGCTGAAACTACTATTAAGGCCTGAAGAACATGGGTCAATTCATCATTTTTAATAATAAAGTTTTAATTATTTGTGATAATAGGTAATATTATATTCCTCTAAGATATAAATTTACACAATAATAGAAAGATTAATGAAATTATCAGTAATGTTAAACTTAGAAGCAACATTTTTTTTATGAGAAGAAAGTCTTGTAGTTCTTGAAACAATTTTTTCTGTCAACAGTGAAAAATTTGAAAATGTATAGAAAGCCTTATTATTCCATTAAATGTAGAGCTGAAAAACTTCAGGCTGTCTTTGGAGTTTGCAAGTGCAAATTGATTACTTTGATTCCCCTCTATCAAAGAGTCAGACAAGAGGATTTGGGTAAATATGCTTTCTACTTAAAATTGGGTTGGATAGAGAGTCTGAGTTCTAATTCTTTATGTAATAGAACACAAGGTCAAAACTTGTCTTTTGAGATTGCTTTTCCTTGTCCTAGATTACCAGATTGAAAAATACTGTAAGAACGCAGAAGATCAAGTGCTAATTATCTTGATGTATTTTTACCTGTTCAACAAAAATGAAAGTTAAGTATTTGAATTGTCATTATTATTAAGTGGCATTGATTCCCCCAATACTTAAAAGGACAAGAAAATATAAATTACATATTTTAACTGTTAATTGAGATATAGAGGTAGGCAATATATAGTGATTGGATAACACATGACAAGTATTCTAAGTTTATAAACATTTTTTAATAAATCTTTCCACTTGTAAAGACTTTCAGAAAAATAACCCTGTATAAGTGCATTAAATAATTAGCAGGACATTTATGACTTATTTACCTCTTATTTATCCTCATAGTTTGAAACTTATAGCTTTTTTTTCTTCCTCAGAGAATGTGGGACAATACTATGTTAAAACTAGTATTTTCAAAACGCCTGTCATACCATAAATGCTCAATATTGAGTGCTCCTTGAAATATATGAAGACAGAATTTTAAAACCTATAATGTAAAGTGACTCTTACTCTAAGTTAATTCAAATATCAGTATAGTGCTATATTCAATTTTTAGAAGGAAAAATATAATACTTCTAGCCAGTGTGTTCCAGTCCCAATTACATCATACTCATAATTCATTGGCTTTATTCTATCCATTCCATTTTTTCTTGGGAAACCCCTTTGCTTGTGAAAATATATTAATATGAGCAAATAAACTTACCAAATATTTCTGATTTTTTTACTATTTTTTAAAGTTTATCTTTATTATTGAAAACTAGTGGCCTGGTGCACAAAATTCATGCACATTAAAAGGGAATTAGAGGAAATATTTTACTATTGCTATTTGCCCATTCTCTATAATAGAAGTGTCAGAGGTGAAAGAAAATTAGTAAAATGAATATGAAAATCTCCCTCCTGTCAGAGTCTGGGGTGCGCCATGGGGCCGAGTTAAGAGCCTGCCCACCTGCACGTGCCTTGAAATCACGTGAGATCAAGACCTGGCTGGCCCCACCCCCGTCAAGCCCCGCAGGGAGGGGGCTGCAGCCTCACATCCCCCATCAAACCCATCAAGCCCCCTGGGCAGGGGTGCAGTCTCAGGCTGCCAGTGGGGGCACAGCCTCAGGTCCCCATCAAGCCCTGCTGGGTGGGGGGTTGCAGCCTCAGGTCCCCTGGCCCAGCTCCTGGCAGGGGGCACAGCCTCAGGTCCCCCAGCCCCGGCACAAAGGCATGAGGGTGTGAGGGTCGGATGACCATTTACATATTAGCTCTTTATTATATAGGATATCATAGAATATTCCCCTTTTGTTTCCCTCACTGACCCCCTTCACCCCACTCCACATCCTCAGGCCTTCACCGTACTATTGTCTGTGTCCATGGGTTATGCGTATATGGATACCTGATCTCTTATTATTTTTCACAAAATTAACTGTGCACAAATTGAGAATATTTTTAGCATGCATTTTTTTGTTGTTGTTTAAAGAATTACATATGACTCCTTTTTCCCCAGTTGACCCCAGTTGGCCACTCCCAACCCCGAGGGCAAGCCCCCACCAGCACAGTGTCTGTATTTATTGGTTATGCTAGTATGTATGCATACAAGTCCTTTGGTTGATCTCCACTACCCTCCCTTGCCTTCTCTCTGAGGTTGGAAGGTCTTTTCAGTGATACCTTGTCTCTGGATCTATTTTTATTCATCAGTTTATGTTGATCATTATATCCTAAATATAAGTGAGATCATGTGATATTTATCTTTCTCCAACTGGCTTATTTCGCTTAGCACGATGCTCTCCAGTTCCTTCCATGCTGTTGCAAATGGCAAAAGTTCCTTCATTTTCATAGCAGTGTAGTATTCCATTGTGTACATGTACTACAGTTTTTTAATCCACTCATCTACTGATGGGCACTTAGGCTGTTTCCAAATTTTAGCTATTGTAAATTGTGCTTCTATGAAAATAGGGGTGCATATATCTTTTCTGATTGGTGTTTCTGGTTTCTTGGGATATATTCCTAGAAGTGAGGTTACTGGGTCAAATGGGAGTCCATTTTTAACTTTATGGGGAAATTCCATACTGTTTTCCACAGTGGTTTCACCAGTCTGCATTCCCACCAGCAGTGCACGAGAGTTCCTTTTTCTCCACATCCTCGCCAGCACTTGTCGTTTGTTGATTTGTTGATGATAACCATTCTGACAGGTGTGAGATTATAACTCATTGTTTTGATATCCATCTCTCAGATGATTAGCGACTTTTAGTATTTTTTTCCCATGTCTCTTGGCCTTCCATATGTTCACTTTCAAGAAGTGTCTATTTAGGTCCTTTGACCATTTTTTTATTGGATTGTTTATCTTTTTTTGTTGAGTTGTATGAATTCCCTGTAAATGTTGGAGATTAAACCCTTATCTGAAATATCATTGGCAAATATGTTCTCCAATGCAGTGGGCTTTCTTGTTTTGTTGATGGTTTCTTTTGCTGTGCAGAAGCTGTTTATTTTGATGTAGTCCCATTTGTTTATTTCCTCCTTAGTTTCCATTGCCCTAGGAGCTGTATCAGTAAAGATATTGCTACCACATATGTCTGATATTTTGCTGCCTATGGACTCTTCTAAAATTTTTATGGTTTCCTGTCTTACATTTAAGTCCTTTAACCTTTTTGAGTTAGTTTTTGTGTATGGAGTAAGTTGGTGATCTAGTTTCATTTTTTGCATGTATCTGTCCAATTTCCCCAACAGCAATTATTGAAGACACCCTCTGGACTCCATTGTATGTTCTTGCCCCCTTTGTCAAATATTAATTGAGAATAATGGCTTGGGTCTATTTCTGGGTTCTTTGTTCTGTTCCATTGGCCTATATGTCTGTTCTTGTGCCAGTACCGGGCAGTTTTTATAACCGTGGCTTTGTAGTATAGCTTGATATCTGGTATTATGATCCCTCCAACTTTGTTCTTCTTTCTCAGGATTGCTGTGGCTATTTGGGGTCTTTTTTTTTTATTCCATACTAGAGGCCCGGTGCACAAATTCATGCACAGAGGAGGGGGTCCTTCAGCCCGGCCTGTACCCTCTCCAATTCGGGACCCCTCGGGGGGTGTCCGACTGCCTCTCACAATCCAGGACTGCTGGCTCCAAACTGCTGGCCTGCCTGCCTGCCTGAACGTTCCTAACCCCTCTGCTTGCCTGCCTGATCACCCTTAACCAACTCTGCCTGTCTGCCTGATCACCCCTAACTGCTCCCCTGCTGGCCTGATTGCCCCGAACCACCCAGAATTCCCTCCTCCAGCTGGTCACAGGCACCTGGGACCCAGGCTTCGCTCCCTCTGGTCGGCTACAGGCACCCAGGACCTAGGCTGGCTTCACCCGAGCCAGCTGCAGCCACAGGGGATTGTGAGTGGCCTGGTCACAGGCAACTGGGATCCAGGCTTCCCTCCCTCTGGTCGGCTACAGGCACCCAGGACCTGGGCTGGCTTCACCCAGGCCACAGCTACAGGTGCCCGGGACCATGGCGTGGGTGGCTTTTCCCTCTCCTGGGCCGCAGCCTCAGGCGCTGGTGCCTGGGACTGTCAGGTGGGCAGCTTGTCCCTCGACTGGGCCACAGCCACAAGCACAGCCATTGGCGCCCAGGACCGTGGGGCAGGCGGCTTGTCCCTCTGCTGGGCCAGGCTGCAGGCCCAGGCACAGCCTCTGGCACCTGGGATTGCAGAGAATGTGGCTTGTCCCTCTCCTGGGCTGCAGGCGCAGGCACAGCCACTGGTGCCCAGGATCGTGGGGTAGGAGGCTTGTCCCTCACCTGGGTCACAGCCTGGCTGGTCCCCATTCCTCTCTCATGAGCTCATTTGTGCCTGGATGGTTCCCATTCCTCTCTCACAAGCTCATTTGTGCCTGGCTGGTCCCCATTCCTCTCTTGTGAGCTCATTTGTGCCTGGCTGGTCCCCATTCCTCTCTTGTGAGCTCATTTGTGCCTGGCTGGTCCCCATTCCTCTCTTGTGAGCTCATTTGTGCCTGGCTGGTCCCCATCCCTCTCTCCCCATTGTTGAGTGTCTGAGCTGTTATGGTGGCATGAGGGCATGATAACCATTTGCATATTAGCTCTTTATCATATAGAATGAAATTTTGGAGAGTTAGTTCTAAGTCTGTGAAATATGCCGTTGGTATTTTATTGGGGATTGCATTGAATCTATAGATTGCTTTGGTAAGTAAGGACATTTTAATGATGTTGATTCTCCCAATCCATAAATACGGTATGTTCTTACATTTGTTGATGTCTTGCTCTATCTCTTTTTTCAATGTCCTGTAGTTTTCTGAGTACCAGTCTTTTACCTCCTTTGTTACGTTTATTCCTTGGTATCTTAATTTTTTTGTTGCTATGGTAAACATGATTTTTTTTTATTTTTTTAGTTTCTCTTTCTGTCAGTTCATTGTTGGTGAATAAAAAAGCCATTGATTTCTGCGTGTCATTTTTGTATTCTGCTACATTGCCAAATTAATTTATTAAGCCTAGTAGTTTTTTGATGGAGTCTTTGGGATTTTCTAAGTATAGATTTATGTCATCTGTAAATAATGACAGTTTTACTTCTTCTTTTCCAATTTGTGGGCCTTTTATTTCTTCTTCTTGTCCAATAGCTATGGCTAGCACTTACAGGACTATATTGAACACGAGTGGTGAACGTGGGCATCCCAATCTTGTTCCTGTTCTTTGGGGAAATGGATTTAGTTTTTGCACATTGAGAATGACGTTGGCTGTAGGATTGTCTTATAAGGCTTTTATTATGTTGAAGTATGATCCGTCTATTCCCACTTTGCTGAAATATTTTATCAAGAAATGGTGTTAGACTTTGTCAAATGCTTTCTCTGTATCAATTGATATAATTTTGTGATATTTTTCTCTCAATTTTTTTATGTGATGGATCACATATATTGATTTGCAGATATTGTACCATCCTTGCATCCCCAGAATAAATCCCACTTGGTCATGGTGTATGATCTCTCTAATGTAATGCTGGATCTGATTTGCCAGAATTTTGTTTAGGATTTTAGCATCTGTGTTCATCAAGGAAATTGGCCTGTAGTTCTCTTTCTTTGTGGTGTGTTTATCTGGTTTTGGAATTAGGGTAATGCTGGCTTCATAGAATGAGCTTGGAAGTGTTCCTTCCTCTTAAATTTTTTGGAATAGTCTGAGGAGGATAGATTTTAGTTCTTCCTTGAATGTTTGGTATAACTCCCCTGTGAAGCCGTCTGGCCCTGGGCTTTTGTTTGCTGGAAGCTTTTTGATGACTGCTTCAATTTCTTCCATAGTTATCGGCCTATTGAGATTTCTAGATTCTTCTTGATTGAGTTTTGGAAGGTTGTATTTTTCTAGGAATATGTCCATTTCCTCCAAGTTGTCCAGTTTGTTGTAATAGAGTTGTTCATGGTATTTTTTTAACAATCCTTTGTATTTCTGTGGGTTCTGTTGTTATTTCTCCTCTATCATTTCTGATTTTTTTTTTTTTGGGTCCTCTCTCTTTGATTCTTGGTGTGCCTGGCTAGAGGGTCATTAATCTTGTTTATCCTTTCAAAGAACCAGCTCTTAGTTTTGTTGATGTTTTGTATTTTTTTTTTTGTCTCTATGTTGTTTATTTCCACTCTGATCTTTATTATTTCCTTCCTTCTGATTACTTTGGGCTTTTCTTGTTGCTCTCTACAAATCTTTGATTTGTAGGGTTATATATTCTATTACCATTTTTTCATGTTTTTTTTTGAGGTAGGTCTATAGAGCTATGAACTTCCCTCTCAAGACTGCTTTCGCTGTGTCCCATTGATTTTGGATTGTTGTGTTTTCATTGTCATTCGTTGTCAAGATGATTTTTATTTCTTCTTTGATCTTTTTGGTAACCCAATCATTGTTTAATTTGATGATATTTAGCCTCCAATTATTTGATATTTTTTCATTGGTTTTATTGCAGTTGATTTCTAATTTTATGCTATTGTGGTCTGAGAAGATGCTTGATATGATTTCTATCTTCTTGAATTAGAAGAGACTTTGCCCCTGTCTCAATATGTCCCATGTGCACTTCAGAAGAATGTATATTCTGTACCTTTGGGGTGAAATATTCTGAAGATGTCAATTACATCCATCTGATCTAGTGAGTCATTTAGGAGTAATGTTTCTTCTCAATGTTTATCCAGTGGTGTCAATGGGGTACTAAAGTCCCCTACTATGACTGTATTGCTGTCGTTCTCTCCCTTGATATCTTCCAGAAGATATTTTTATGTATTTGGGTGCTCCTGTATTGGGTGCATATATGTTTATCTGGGTTATATCCTCTTGTTGGATTGCTCCCTTTGGTATTATGAAGTGGCCTTTCTTATCTCTTGTTATGGCCTTTGATTTGAGGTCTAATTTGTTAGATATAAGTATTGTTACCCCATCTTTTTCCTCATTTCCATTTGCCTGAAAATTTTATTTCCATCCCTTCACTATCAGTCTGTGGGTGTCTTGTAGAAAGCAGATTTGTGTGTCATGTTTTCTTATCCATTAAGCTACCCTATGTCTTTTTCTTGGAGAATTTTTTTTTAATTTCTTTATTGATTAAGGTATCACATATTTGTTCTCATCCCCCCATTCCCATCCCAAACCCCTCCCCACTTATGCCCCCACCCCCCTGTTGTCCATGACCACTGGTTAGGCTTATATGCATTCATACAAGTCCTTTGGTTGATCTCTCCCCTTTCTTGGAGAATTTAATCCATTTACATTTAAGGTTATTATTGATAGGTGCTTTTTTGCCACCGTTTTTATTCTTTATGCCTGTGTTCTTTCTTTCTTTCCTATTTCTTCTTTTTACAACAGTCCCTTTAGCATTCCTGCATTGCTGGTTTGGTGGTAATAAAATCCCTTAGCCCTTTTTTGTCTGTGAAGCTCCTGATTTCACCCTCAATTTTGAATAATAGCCTTGCTGCGTACAGTATTCTTGGATTCAGTCCCTTGCTTTGCATCACTTTGTATATTTCTTTCCATTCCCTTCTTGCCTGATGTGTTTCTGTTGAGAAATCAATTTATAGTCTGATGGAAGATCCCTTATAGGTATCTTCCTGTCTCTCTCTGGCAGACTTTAAGATTCTTACTTTGTTCTTGGTATTTGCCAATTTAATTATGATGTGTTTTGATGTCTATCTTTTTGAGTTCATCTTGTTTGCCACTCTGAGAGCTTCTTGGACTTGTGTGAGGTTTTTTCCCCCAATATCAGAGAAGTTTTCTGTCATTATTTTTTCAAACAGGTTTTCTCTTCCTTGCTCTGTTTCCTCTGCTTCTGGCACCCCTATTATGCTGATGTTTTGTTTCGTGTTGTTCCATAGCTTCCTTAGACTTTCCTCCTGATTTTTAAGTTTTATTTTTCAGTTGTTGCTCTTCTTGGTTGTTTTTTCCTACCTTGTCTTCTAGTTCACTGATGTGGTCCTCAGCTCCTTCTAGTCTACTGTTGATGCTTTCTATTGAATTCTTTATTGCAGCTATTTCATTCTTAATTTCTACTTGGTTGTTTGTTTCCTCTTGATTCTTACACATGTTGTTGAATTTGTCTTCCATAAATTTCCATGTCCTTATGACTATTGTTCTGAATTGTTTCTCTGAGAAGTTGCTTTCCTCCATTTCGTTTACTTCCTTTTCTGGTGATTCCTCCTTTTCTTTCATATGGGGGCTGTTGTTACTTTGTCTCCCCATTTTCGCTCCTCTCAGGGTGTCTGGTTATGTGGCTCACTGTCTACCACGTTGACCAAAAGGCACAAAATACAACTTGACAATACTCAAAACAGAGAGAACAAAACACAAATGTATTCATAACACTGATAACCCCAAATAAAGGTGACCACCTGAGAAAAGAGAATTATGGGAGAGAAAAGAACACAAAAAGATATTAAGAAAAGGAAAAAAAAAAAGGTAAGAGAGAAAAGAAAAATAAGGGTGGAAAATATACATATATAGGGAGAAAACTCCACAAAACCAACCACTAATCCAAAAAATGGAAACAACAAATATCCAGAAAAAAGAGGAGGGGAGCTGAATCTGAACAGGCAGAGCCTATTTCCAGAAGGTAAGGCAAGGGAATTGAATAAATAAGGGAATTGCCACAATTCAGTATAGAGGTGGTAGAATGAGAGTGAATGTATAAGAAGAAAAGTAAAAATCAAAACACTTAATGAAAAAAATAATTAAAAAAAAATAATTAAATATATATGTTAGAAATATCTTATATAATAAAAGTGTAATATGCAAATCAACTGAACAGCAGAACGACTGGTCACTATGATGTACACTGACCACCAGGGGGCAGATGCTCAGCACAGGAGCTGCCCCCTGGTGGTCAGTGCGCTCTCACAGGGGGAGCACTGCTCATCCAGAAGTCGGGCTGAAGGCTGGTGAGTGCA
Source organism: Plecotus auritus (assembly GCF_963455305.1). NCBI lineage: Eukaryota > Metazoa > Chordata > Mammalia > Chiroptera > Vespertilionidae > Plecotus > Plecotus auritus. The sequence continues at coordinate 67,572,992 of NC_137784.1, forward strand.
GCAGCAGTGGCAGGAGACTCTCCCACCTCTGTGGCAGCGCTAAGGATGTCCGACTGATGGCTTAGGCCTGCTCCCCAGGCCTAAGTCATCAATCGGACATCCCCTGAGGGCTCCTGGACTCCAAAAGGGCATAGGACGGGTTGAGAGACACCCCCCAAGTGCACCAATGTTGTGCACCAGGCCTCTAGTATGTATATATATATATATATATATATATATATATATATATATATATTAGTGTATATAAAAAAATTTTCCCTTTCTTTAACCTATTTATCTATATATTCATTTATTTTTGGAAAAGGAGACTAGAGTAGAGTGCAGATAGGCCTGAGTTTGGTGAGTGGAACTAATTAAGCTATTAGTAGAGGAAGAGAGCATACAAGGAGAGGAAAAACAAAAAGATAAATTAAAAAAAAACTAACAAACAAACAAACAACAACAAGAAAAATATTGTCTAGCGAAGAAAGAGAAAAGAGAAGGGTACATGGACTTGGAGCAGGGGAGAGGAAATTAGATATATGAGTAGGCCAACAGAGACTACTATAATAGTAATGCATTAATAAAGCAGATAAAGATCAATTTTTAACAAGGTGTAAAAAGAAAGTAGAGAGAGAAGCTAAAGCCGGAACAGTTGAAGAGAAACAGGATGAAGAAAGGGGGAAGGGAGGAAGAAAGGGTTGGCATAAAGAAGAAAATGTAATAGAGTAAAATGATAAAAAATAGAATGTAGAACACTAATCCAAAAAAAGTGAAAGGTTAAAATAACAATAACAACAACAACAACAAAATAATAATAATAAAGAAAGAAAAGAGAAAAAATGTTAGTTTCATAAGTAAAAGATAAAAAATAAAAAAGTGAAGTGTGTTTTCTTCAGCTGAATTTTAATGTCCCATGGGGGGGGGGGGGCTGGTTTAAGAGCCCTCTTTACTGTTCTGCCTGCCACATCTCAATTTCCTGTTAGGTAGTCAGCACTTTGTTGAAGTTCCCAGCATTCCACTGCTCCTCTGTGTCAGTTGCCACTCCTTGGTTTCAGGCAGGTGGGATCAACCTGCCCACTTTGTTTTTCTGCCTGCTTTCAGTCATATTTACACAAGCATCTATTTCTGACATGGCCTCTAGGTGGCGGTATTTCTGTATTAGTTTCTGGGACCAAATGAACCCTCAACCCAGTCCCTGAGGGATCCCTGGGGGTATTGGGCATCTTTGTTTCCCTGCAGAGCTCAAGGCTGGGTGCAGCTGCACTGTTAGGAGGGGCCTGATCTTCAGGAGAAAAAAAATGTCTGTTCAAGGTTGGAGGGATGAGACTGTCCCAGAGATGGCTTCCTGATTGCCTCTCCCTATTTTGCTCCCCAGTTTTCACAAAACCACCTTCCCCTGCACCTCAGCCTCAGTGAGTGATTGTAATTGAAAGATCCTATGCACTGGGTTTAGTGAGTAAAAGCAAGGAAATTATAAAGACACTAGAGACCCAGTGCACGAAATTCATGCATGGCGGGGGGAAGGGTGTCCCTCAGCCCGGCCTGCACCCTCTCCAATCTGGGACTCCTTGGGGGATAACCTGCAGTCGGACATCCCTCTCACAATCCAGAACTGCTGGCTCCTAACCACTCACTTGCCTGCCTGATTGTCCCTAACTGCTCCCCTGCTGGTTTGATTGCCCCTAACCACCTCTGCCTCGGCCCCACACCTGGGACCCAGGATTCCCTCCTCCAGCCAACCACAGGCACCCAGAATCTGGGCTTCCCTCCCTCTGGTCGGCCGTAGGCGCCAAGGTTGGCTGCAGCCGCAGGGGATGGTGGGCAGGTGGCTTTGCCTTGGCTGCAGCCTCAAGTGCTGGTGCCTAGGACTGTGGGGTGGGCAGCTTCTCCATCTACCAGGCTGTAGCCAGCCACAGGTGCTGGCCCCTGGACTGCAGGCGGGCAGTTTCTCTATCTTCCCTGGGATGCAGTATGGGCGACTTCTCCAGCTGGCTGCAGCCTGGGGTCACGGGGAAGGCAGCGTCTTTGTTTCCTGGGCTGTAGCCAGCCTCAGGTGCTGGGGCCTGGTTTCTCCATTTCCCCCAGGACATGGATCAGGCAGATGTGGGGCAGGCAGCTTCTCCAGCTGGCAGTGGCCTAGGATCACGGAGCAGGCAGCTTCTTCTTCTCCTGGGCCACACCCAGCCTCAGGTGCTGGGGCCCTGTTTCTCTGTCTCCCCCAGGTCATGGGGCAGGCAGACGTGGGGCGGATGGCTTCTGCGGTCTGGGATCATGGGGCAGGTGGCTTCTTGGTCTCCCTGGCTGCAGCCAGCCTCAGGTGCTGGTTCCTGACTTCTCTGACTCCCACAGGCTCGGAGTGGCTGGGGGGTGGGGCCACTGTCATCTTTTCAAGTTAATTTGCATACTCACTCCTGATTGGCTGGTGGGCATAGCGGAGGTATGGCCAATTTGCATCTTTCTCTTTTATTAATGTAGATAGTAATCATGCTGCTGCACGTCTCTCTCCCCCGGCACTGCATGGCAGGTGCAGAACTTCAGGCTGCCTTTCTGGGTGCAGCCTCCCACATCTGTGGGCTTAGATCTAGAGTTCCCCACTGCCAGCAGCCCTATGGACCCCCTTCCACAGCTGAGTGCTACACGTGTCCCCAAGGGACATGGATTTGGTGCAGCACAGTCTCCCTCTGAGACTCTAGACCTCACTGCACTCGTTTCTCCCTCCAGCCCAGATCCCTGATCCCACTGCTCTCCAGGTGACCTCTGCCCTTTCTGGCCATGGATTGCCTTACTAGCTGTGTTTAATTCCCAATTCTGGGTGACTACTATTTGATTCAGCTGTTTCTTCTATTTTCACAGGACCTGTTTGCCTATTTGATTACCATTCTGTCTCCCCCTAGACAATCTTTTTAGGTGCCCATGGCCGGGGAGGCTGGAGTCTCCATGCTCATGGGTTTGCAGCTGAGGTAGCAGTTCCCTGGTCGGTGTCACTGTAGGGTCCTTGGTGGTGTCCCAGGTCTCCCCAGGTGGAGGTGAGGCTGGGCTCCCAGTCACAGTCACTCTCCCCTTCAAGATGATAAGGTCTCTGTGGCAGAGCCGGCCACTCTGGGAAATATTTCAGCAGTTGTAGATGCCACTTGGCTAGGGGAACCTGGTTCACCAGTCCCCAACAGTCCTGTGAATATAACTGTCCCTCACTCACACATACACACATGCCCCACACATCCACACACTCCCCTGTCACTCTCTCACTCACTCACACTCTCTCCCTCACTGCTGCCCTGTAGGCCACCATCCTGAATCTCCTAGCATGCATTTTTAAGTGAAAGTAAGATCATCACCATATGGAAAAGGATTTTAGTATATCCTTTTAGAGATTCTGTATTGCAGTTTTCTAACTGTCATATAATCCCATGTTAAGTATTAAATTGATGTATTACATTGTAAAGCCTTATAACTTCATATGATTGTGGATAAAGTACTTACCTTAGCAAAGCTTTAGTGACATGAAAAATGCATAGTTTTTTTCATTTTCAATAAATATGTTTTCTACTTTTTTGTTAAACTTGAACTTAACAAAATTCAACTTCCCAACTTATTTAGTCTATTAAAGATTTTGGAAAGGATATAAGAAGAAAAGATTGCAGAGATACTACTTAATGTTAACTTTTCTGCCATTACAGATGTATGACTAAGATCCTACTTGTTCAGTGAATATCTCTGGCTACCATTACCAGATAATATCTTGAAGACATAGTTTTATATGAACATGCCCATCCCAACTTTCTTCAGGTTCTAAAACAAAAATTCCAGATTGTTTTAGAATGTTATACTTATTTACTTAGTACTGCCCCAAAATGAAAAGAAAAACTGTGTTTCTAGGTATAAACCTTATCAACAAGAATCACAGAAAAGAGATAACAGGGAATCACTAATACTTGTTAATAGTGATAGACCATTATGATTTTTTTTTTCTTTCTCTTTCTTCAAGCCCCTATGAGCAAATTTAAGAGTTAATATATATGCCTGTATTGCCCTATATGGTAACCACTAGCAACATGTGGTTACTGAATCCTTAGCACAAATTGATATGTTCCCTAAGTGTAAATTATATATGTGATTTTAAACACATAATGCTAAAAATGTAAAATATCTTAATAATTTTATATTGATTACATGTTGAAATGATATATCATGTTAAATAACATATATTATCATTAATTTCACCTGTTTCTTCTTACTTTTTTAATGAGGCTACAAGAGTGTTCTAAATTACCTTTGTGGCTTGCATTTGTGCCTCTCATATTTTTTACAATGCTGTTGTAGAGGAAAGGAGTAGGTTACTGAGGAGTTACTTATTAGTAGCAGGTGATACAATAAAAACTGAGTCCCAGAAACCATGTAATCTCCCTGAGATCTCACAGTTAGTGTTGCATTTAGAGGGAAAAGGTGCTTATTGATTTTTCCTTTTATATAATAATTTATTTTTAAAAACACATCAGAGGAAGCATCTTTTGCGGATATTTCTGAACTTAAAACTCTACTAGTTGATGTTACTTGTGCTTTGACTATAAATGTAGACTCAGAAATACAAGTACCAAAATTGTATAGCCTTCCCATTCTTGAACCTTATCATGCATTTATCTTTTAAAATGTATTTCCTTGCTGCAGTGGCAAGATATTTAGTTTTCCCTACAGATTTGACATGAGACGTGGTTTTTGGTATCTCTTTTGACTTGAAGATGTTTTTCATGTCACATTGGTCCTGGATAGAGGCACAGTTCAGGATATTCTACAGTAAAGGAGGTTGCAGGTCTGTGATGAGGATAGATTGAATCAGATATTATTTACACTACTGCACTCTAGGACCAGTTAACATTTGTTAGGTTATTATTTTCCCATCTTCTGAAAAAAAAAAAGTTGGCATGCTTGAATGTGCTTTCTTGTTGCCCCCTGCTTGTCCCTTGTATATGAAATTCAGAACAAAGGTGCTCAGAGAAAAGAGAAGACCTTCATATATTTCCAGGTACTGTCTTTATGAAATTTCTCCTCAGTATCAGCCATATTCAGGTAATCTGAAAGTATTAATACCTCTTAAAGTATTTCAAAAGAAGCAACTTGAAATTTTCCTCAATCCCCATTCTTTTCTTAATAATTCACTTTGATTTTTTTTTTCTTGTTACCCATCTCCACTCACACTTGGCAATGTAAATATGTTCATTATCAAAGAATAGATCTTCAGATGTTATAGAGGCAATTAATATTTGGTTCTACTGAAAAAATAGGACTCAAAGTTTATTTTAAATTAGAATAAAAAGTAGACAGTAATTGTCTCTGGGTGATGGGACTATGGGAATTTTTATCTTCCTTCTACTTTTCATGCCCTTCCTCCCTCCCCCCATATTTTACCAGTTTTTCATTAATGATATTCAATGGAATGTTTAGTCACCATCATCGCCTAGATTTTTACAAATTATGTTAGAATTTTTATTTTCTATAGTCTTTTAGTCTGCATTTATCTAATGCAGGGTTTCTCATTCTCGGCACAATTAACACTTTGGGCTGGATAATTCTTTGTTGTGAGTTAGCTGTCCTGCATATCACAGCATGTTAAGCAGTATTTGAGGCCTCTATTCTTTATCCAGTGATGCCAATAGTAATCCCACACTCACCCCAAGATGTGACAACCAAAAATGTATCTAGATATTACCACATCTCATCGTTGAGATCACTAATCAGATACCTTTTTCATCTTGTATTTGAATTAATACAAAATAATAGTTTCGTAATAATCAGTATTTTAGTACTTAATTATGCCCAGTTATTCTGCATACAGAAAAAAAAAATAGCAAAATAAGGTAAGATTTTAAAGTGGTTGCTGTTTATAAATGGTACTTAAATTTTGATTATAAAAAAAGAGTATGCTTACTCAGTGATAGTTCAGTTAGCAGTCTGAGCCCTAATGCTGTGTCAGGCATTGTGGTAGAACCTGGGGTTCAGAAATAAGTATATTGTTATCTCAAATTCTAGGAGAGATTTAGAGTCAAAATATCTTATTTCAATATAATATATAAGTGATTATATCGTTATGGAAAAGGTTTTCCATTCCCAAGAAATAAGATTTTTTTTTACTCCTACGAACTTACACATTTCTCTCAGGACCTTTAATATTGGCAAATTAATGATGTGTACATACCATTGGCAAGAATACTTCATCCTTCAATGAACACCCTGTAATAATGTGATTGAATTACCTTCCAATTAATCTCAAATCCTGAATAGCAGTAAGGGGCAAACTTGGTTAAGTATTATTAGAACAATATCACATAATCATCTTCTTGGTTAAGTTCTTAGCATCAGTAGCTTCTTTTGAAGGTGTGAGAGCCTCTACACTGTAGAGGTTGTAAAAATTGAGAGGTGGTCTCTTTATTGGGAGAGTTATATTTAGTGTCCTGAATATTAGCAGAGGTATTTCTTTTTAGAATCACTTGAACTTAAGTTCATCAGTATATAAGGTCCATGGTAGCAGAGGTCTTGTCTGCATTGCTCACTGACATTTCCCACAAGCCTATAATAGTACCTGGCATTTAGAAGCTTTTCAAAAATACCTATTCAGTAAGTTCTTACTCAGATGGAACAATCATTTATCTATTCCTTCAGTAGAGTACAATTATTCTAGGTGTCTTACAAATATACACAAGACCTGTGCACTATAAATAAGGTTGAATTATCTTTTCAGCTAGTTAACTACTAGACAACATAATTGCTAGATGCAGGCAGTCTCCCTTTGTTCTCACTTGAAGAAGTCACTGTTTGTTTTGCAAAATATATATTCAAAATAGTTTCAATGTGGTGTGCAAAAAAAAAAAAAAAAAAAAACACAAAAAAACCCAGTCAGTCTAAATCTGGATTTAGTAAAATCCTTATTGCTACAGAGCAGGTATATATATATATATACCATACAAATTCTGATCTGCAGGAAGAACACTGTTGCACATAATTCATGGATTCGCCTATATTTTATCTTTATGTGGACAGGAAGGGAAGAAAGAACAGGAATGGGTGATATGACCAACTTTAATATGGTGATTTGGAATAATGAATTCCAGTTCAACTTTCCAGAACATGACACCTGCAACTCTGTGGGGATGACTCCCTACACAAACTAATTTGTATCTGTTCCAAATGTTTAGACGAACCCAGATCCAGAATACAGATACACACCCACATTCAGCAAGCATTTTTCAATATGCTGTCCAATAGCATAGTTTCATAACCAAACTGTTTGTTTAACTGTGACTAGCACTTCTAACCTATAAACATGAGGGATGCATTAAATTAAATTTAAGCATTACAATAGATTATCATTTATTATGAGTATAGTTATGGTGTCATTATACCACTAGAGAGATAAATGTAAATGAGGTATTTCACTCACTTTTGGAGTCTATTGGATTACCCTTACATCTGAAGAAATAAAGGTATGAAATACAGTGTTTATGGCATTATTGCCTGGGGAAAGGCATGCATCATGAGCTCTGAGCCAAAATAGCTGTCACTGTCAAAACGACCACCACAGGCAATGCCCAATCAAGTTAGGCTTGGGAAAGACAAGGACTTTTTAGAGAGCCACACCCAGAAATCCAGACATATTTACAATTATATATTACTTTACTAGACAATATATTTGTCCCTTATCCCTTCTCTCACAATGTTTATTTTCTTCTTGGTCAGAGTCAAATTTTGTTAGTTTACTTAGGCAATTTGTTTAGGTAGCTCCACACCTCCTTCCCTGCACCTTTTTCAGATACTCATATAGCTAAAATGAAGATAGAATAATATACTTCTGTCTGACTCCATTCTGTTCTTACTATTAAAAAAGATTTTCAACAATCTGAATCTCCATCCATTTAATCTCTCTAACTCTGGTCCATTTCATTTATTGAAATAATAGGAATTAGGCCACAGAATTATCTACCTAATAAAAGAGTAACATGCTAATTGACCGTACCTCCGTGATGCCCACCAGCCAATCAGGAGTGAGTATGCAAATTAACCCAAAAAGATGGTGGGTTAATTTGCATATGCAGGTGCTGAGCAGCCGGGGATGAGGCAGGACACAGGTGTTCTGAACCACCCCAGCCACTCCAGGCCTCTGGGCAGCGTGGGAAGGCAGAAAGGCAGCTCTGGGCCAGAGCGGAAAGGCTGCTCTGGCCAGAGCTAAGGCGGTGCCAGCAGTCAGGGGAACAAAGGCCCATTCTTGCACAAAACTTCATTCGTGCATCAGGCCACTAGTATATAATAATTTTCATTCTTAAAATCAATAATATTCTCATACAAGTTGATGTACTAAATAAAGTGATCTTATTTGAACTCAATACATATTAATTATGGCATGTCATTTTTAACATCCATAATTCTGTAATAATAATTATAATACTGTTATAACAGTTAAAGCAATAATATCATAGTTTTACAAAAGAAATTTTGCTACTATTGAGGACAGAGAGCTCTCCAATTGCCTTTGTACAAGTTCTTAGCATCAGAAATACTGGGAATGTATTGACTATCATTTCAGCAGATGAGAGGATAAAAAAAAAAACTGTGGTACATTTACACAATGGAATATCGTACAGCAATAAAAAAAAAAAGGCTTTCTTACCCTTTCAGACAGCATGAAGGGACTTGGGGAGTATTATGCTAAGAAAAATAAGCCAGTCAGAGAAAGACAAGTATCACGTGATCTCACTCTTATGTGGAATCTAATATATATATATATATATATATATATATATATATATATTATGCAAATTAGCCCAGACGCCGTAATGCTATGACCGAACAGCAGGGACCTGAGCAGCTGCAGGCTCCCAGTGCCACCAGCCCCCGAGTGCCAGCACACCCTCAGGCCTGGAATAATGACGCATTTACAATGAGCCCAGAGTCACTGCACAGGGGGCTCCAGATCAGGGGGTTTGTGGATGGGGGGGGGGCTGCACATCAGGGGGCAGCAGATCAGGTGGGTTGAAGATTGGGGGGACTGCAGATCAGGGGGGGCTATGGACCAGGGGAGCTGCAGATCAGGGGGGCTGTGGCTGGGGGGCTGCAGATCAGGGGGACTGTAGATCAGGGGGCTGTGACATTGGGGACCCCAGCTCCAAGCCCAGAGCCTGGCCTCAGGGTTGTAGCTGTGGCTGCACTGCCCAGTGGGGAGCCCCACAATCTGCCCGCATAGACTCAGGAGAGCCAATGGGTCCGTGGGGACTGCCAGGGAGAGGCCTCGCCTGGCGTCCTTTACTCCATGAGGAGGGCCCCATGAATGGGAGTTGGGGGCCAGACCATGACCAGTGATCAGTGTTTGAAGAAGGAGCCTTCAGGCATGTGAACTTTCTCTCCCAATGAAGCTCTGGCTCTTCCCTGCACTTGGGCCCTGCCAGAGGGCCATGCTGGGACCACGTGGCCGCTGCCCACACTCACTGGTGTCTGCAGTCCCACATGGGACCGTGAACCATGTCTGAGCCACTCTGAGGTGGAGCCCACGTCACCTCTTTAAAGTTTTAATTTTTGCTGATTGGACCTTTGCCTTCTGAGGTGTAGAAGCCGGGATGGTGGGTGCAGTGGAGACTGCAGACAGGCACCCAGGAGTGCCTCGACTCCAACCGCTTCATTCAGAGAAGGCACATCCCCCAACCCCTGGGCACCACTCACCTTGGCCTGCAGGGAGCAGCATAGTCACCACGACAGGCAAGGTCCCAAAGCTGCTCCTGAACCTCGCTCTTCCTCCCTCGGCTACCAAAGCCCAATGCAGCCTGTGGCCAGCCCCGGAGAGGGTTGGCTGGTGCCCCCAGGGCCCTCCCCAGGGCACTCCCCAGTACCAGACAGGACCAGGCAGCAGGGGGGTGAGGTTGGTCTGGGACAGACTTAGCCCCTGCAAGCTGTGTCACAGCGGATCCAGAGCAGCGAGAACTTACCAATAGGGATGTTTGTGCAGACATTTTAAACAACTTCAACTTTTAAAACTGAATTGAAAAGCATAGATTGTTGCTCTAGAGAACAATGCTTCGGCAGGACCCCGAGGTCACCTTGGAGGCTAGAACCAAAAGTTACATGATAGCAAGTGTTGGTGAGGATGTGGACAAATCCGAGCCCTCACACAATGCTGTCGGAATGAAAATGATGCGGCCGCTCCTCAAATGATTAATATCAATCACATAGGATCCTGCAACCCGCCACTCCGAGGTATACACCCAAGTGAGGCAGCCGGTCACAAAACGCCCATTGTGTATGGTCTCATTCCCATGAAATGTCTGAAACAGCAGTGTGCAGATGGCTGGGTGGGGCAGGCAGCTAGATGGGGAAGGTGGCACAGGGTTCCTTCTAGAAGCAATACAACATTCTAAAAGTGACTGGTGGTTCCCAGGCTGGTTTGGCTCAGTGGATAGAGGGTCAGCCTGCAGACTGCAGGATCCCAAGTTCAATTCTGGTCAAGGGCATATGCCCAGGTTGTGGGCTTGATCCCCAGTAGTGGGTGTGCAGGAGGCAGCCAATCCATGATTCTCTATCATTGATGTTTCTCTCTCCCCTATCCCTTCCTCTATGCAAAAAAAAAAAAAAAAAAAAAAAAAAAAAAAAATTATATATATATATATCTTACCTAATAATAGACGAACATGTAAATTGACCGTACCTCTGCTATGCCCACAGCCAATCAGGAGTGAGTATGCAAATTAACCTAACAAAGATGGTGGCTTAATTTGCTTATTCAAGCTTAGAGCGGCCAGGATGGGTGGGACGCCTGCTATGAGGGGGAGGGGGGGTGGTGGAGGGAGCTACAGGAGTGGTGCTCTGGCCAGGAGCAAGGACTTGCAAGTTCCCGGGCAGCCGGGAGCGAAGCCAGGGGAAGGAAGGCCTATTCTTGCATGAATATTGTGCAACGGGCCTCTAGTACTATCTAATAAAAGAGTAATATGCAAATTGACCATCACTCCAACACACAAGATGGCTGCCTCCATGTGGTCAAAGATGGCTGCCCCCATGTGGTCATAAGATGGCTGCCACAAGATGGCCAGCAGGGGAGAGCAGTTGGGAGGGACCAGGCCTGCAAGGGAGGGCAGTTGGGGGTGATCAAGCCTGCAGGGGAGGGCAGTTAGGGGTGACCAGGCCTGCAGAGGAGGGCAGTTAGGGGCAAACAGGCTGGCAGGGGAAAAGTTAGGCATCAATCAGGCTGGCAGGGGAATGGTTACAGGTGATCAGGCTGGCAGTCAAAAGCGGTTAAGGGCAATCAGGAAGGCAGGCAGGCAAAGAGTTCAGAGCCAGCAGTTCTGGATTGTGAGAGGGATGTCCGATTGCCTCTTTAGGCCTGATCCTACTGGGGTGTCCCAGATTGGAGAGGGTGCAGACTGGGCTGAGGGACACACATCCCCCCCCATGCACGAATTTTGTGCACCGGGTTTCTAGTCTACTAATAAAAGGCTAATATGCTAATTAGACTGGGAGACCTTCCAGACAAAGCCATGGTGGCAGGGCAGAGGTGGTGGCAGTTAGGGGCCATCAGGGCAGGAGGGGAGGGCAGTTGGGGGTGAGTGCACCAGCTGGGGAGAGCTGGGGGTGATCAGGCCAGCAAGGGAGGACAGTTCGGGGTGAGAAGCCAATGGCAGGGGGCAGTTGGGGCAAGCAGGCAGAGTGGTTAGGGGCAATCAGGCAGGCAGGCAGGTGAGTGGTTAGAAGCCAGCCGTCCCAGATTGCGAGAGGGATGTCCGACTGCCAGGTTAGGCCTGATCCCGGCAGTCGGACATCCTCCTAGGGGTCCCAGATTGGAGACGGTGCAGGTCGGGCTGAGGTACACCTCACACCCATGCATGAATTTCGTGCACTGGGCCACGAGTTAACAAAATAAACTGATGAACAAAAATAGATCTAGAGACATAGAAGCATCAAACAGACTGTCAAACTTCAGAGGGAAGGCAGGGGAGGGTGAGTGGGTAGGAAGAAATCAACCAATGAACTTGTATGCATATATGCATAATCCATGGACACAGACAATAATGTAGTTAAGGCCTGGGGTGGGGGACAGGGTGGGCTAGAAGAGGTCAATGGGGGAAAAGGGGACATATGTAATACTTTCAAAAATAAAGATTTTTTAAAATTAAAAAAAATAAAAACAGAATTCTAGCTGTGAAGTTTAAAAAAAGTTTCAGAAACAAATTGTTAAAGAAGTAAGGACATGGATTATCTTTAAAGTAATAATTTAATAATGTGCTTTATAGCAATAAAACATCAAATATTATTTATATTACCTAAACTTCTATAGATTTTTTTTTCCTCCACATATCTTTATCTCATATACTCTGGAGTATTTCACCTCTTTGCATTTATTGTGATGAAGTTGTCAGGTTTCTGTTGGAAATAGTTATTTATATAATTAACAAAACCTACCATGTGAAGATGGATGCCAGTTGAAATTATGTACTTCTAGGAAGTAAAATGCTACATCCGTTTCAATGATCATGAACAATATGTCTATGTACTTATAATAAATATGTCACCAATAGAATGTAAGCCACATTTCACAGAGAGGGGCTCCAGAGACCATGATTCTCTATTAAATGCACCAAACCAAAATGGCATGTTCAGTGGAATTGAATTTATGTGCCTTATCTTACCAACAGGATTGCCCTGGAGACCTTGTTCTATGAGAGAGACAGAAATTCAGTATTCACTGAGCCATTCACTCTTTGGCACATTTACTGAAATGACAACTAGGAGAGAAATTAATGACAATGATTTTTTTATGCAGAGTCTTAGGGAATTCTAAGCTGGGGATTTCTACAGTTGAATAACTGTGATTAACTACAAAATATCAATTGAAATCAAGGCACATGCCTCAGCAGAACCTTGTGAAGCTTCTCTTGTGATCTGTTTTGTGATCTATTTTAGTATGAACTGAAGCATGCCTTTCAAAGGAAGAGAGTTGTATGAGTGAGCATATTTTTATTCATATTTCTTTTAAAATATGACGTACAATTTATTTCCAGAATCCTTATTCAAATTTTTTATATCTTTATTGTTGAGAGTATTACACTTATCCCTCCCCCCCAACTTGCTCTTCTCCATCCAGATTCTGCCCTGCCCCAGGCCTTCATCATCCTATTGTCTGTGTCCATGGGTAATGAATATATGCATATAAATTCTTTGGTTAATCTCTTTCCATCCCTCCTCCCCCATTCCCTCTGAGACTCATCAGTCCAGTCCATGTTTCCTTGCCTCTGGTTCTATTTTATTCATCATTTTATTTTGTTAATTAGACTCCTTGTTAATTTATTTTGATCTTTAGATGCAATTATTGATAGATATGTATTTATTGCCATTTTATTATTCATATCTTTAAAAACAGTTTAAAAAGGGAAACAGGAGGAGAAAGAGGAGAAAAAACAATGTATGTTACATAATAAATTGCACTTCAAAATTTCCACGATTCTTCCAGTGTAATATAAGCAACAAATGAAATGGAGAAAATACTGTGCATTCCTCCATGTGTTGCATTTCCGGAACTGTGTTATATAGTCTGAATGGCTTAACACAAGAAATTTGGTGTACCAATATCTTATACTAAGTCTATAATTATTAATGGTGCAATTCATATGGCTTTGTGTTGGCAATATCTGTACCCAAATGTCAAGAAACTAATCTGTTTTCAATTTAGTAGAGCAAAATATACATTAATTGGAAAAATTGCAGCTTTTAGTGATGACAAGTTATGTGCTTTTTAAGTTTGATTTTTGTCCTCAACCTTCTATTTTAGCTGTTTCTAAAAATTAAAGTGAGCTGTGATTAATTAGCTTTTTAATTTTTTTAAAGAATTGTATGTATTTGTTAAGTTTTTGCTAATTGCTTCTGAGCCTCGGGGAACAGCTTGAAGGATTAGAAGCTACTTATATGTCTAAAATAAAATAATAAGCCACTTAAACTTTAAGGTAATCTACATCATATTAGGAAACATTATTTTCACATTGGCAGCCTATACAAATAAGTTTTTATAATTCAACTCTTTTGAATTTGCTTTTGCAAGCATAACAACCTTTATTGTTATACTAGAGGCCTGGTGCACAAAATTCGTGCACTGGGAAGGGGGTCCCTCAGCCCAGACTGCTCCCTCTCGCAGTCTGGGATCCCTCAGGGTATGTCTGACTGACAGCTTAGGCCCACTTCCCCCCCCCCCCCCGAAAGGCAGCGGGCCAAAGCCGTCAATCGGACATCCTTAGCGTTGCTGCGGAGGCAGGAGCGGCTTCCACTACTGTTGCTGTGCTCGCCATCCATGAGCCCAGCTTCTAGCTGAATAGTGCTCCCCCTGTGGGAGCACACTGACCACCAGGGGGCAGCTCCTGCATTGAGCGTCTGCCTCCTGGTGGTCAGTGTGTATCATAGTGACTGGTCGTTCTGCTGTCATGCCAAAAACCGGCTCTCCAACATCCCCTGAGGAGTTCCAGATTGCAAGAGGGCGCAGGCCAGGCCAAGAGACCCCACCGGTGCACTATCAGGGCCGGGGAGGGATGCGGGAGATTGGCCAGCTGGGGAGGGACTGTGGGAGGGCTGCAGGTTGTGTCTGATCCATCTCACTCAGTCCCGATCGACCAGACCCCAGCAGCAAGCTAACCTACTGGTTGGAGCGTCTGCTCCCTGGTGGTCAGTGCATGTCATAGTAAGCAGTTGCATGGCCTTAGCATATCATTAGCATATTATGCTTTGATTGGTTGAATGGCTAACGAGACAACCGGGCACTTAGCATATTAGGCTTTTATTATATAGGATGATGTAAATATATCATAACAGAGGCTGTGTGGTAAGGCCTAAGACATCCCCTCTATTAAAGAAATTGGGGACCATATTGTCACGCACTAATTCAGAGAACATCTCCAGCACTTTTTCTAGCCCTGAGCAGTCTTTCTGTGAGTTCCTAGGTGATGGAATTTCTACCAGTGACCCCTGATGGCCCCTCCAAGGAGACACTGCCTACAGATACTGAACTGGCTTATCTGACTCTCAGATTTGTTTTGTTTTGTTCATTTGTATATTTCTTACAGTGGGATCTGTGTCTGACATGCTAGACTTGGACTGTTTCACATTGACAAAAAGATCCGAGTCTCTAGGCCCCCAAACAAGATGGCCTCTGCAAGGCCTCTTCGGAGATCTGACAACTGCCCATGGGGCCCATGGAGAATTGACCTGTCATCTCTTCGGACAAACAGTTGGCAGGAGTCACACATTTCCCAACATTTAGGATCCAGGCAACACTGTGACAGGGTCTAGGGTCACTGGTGTCCATGGTGGGCAGACCCCTGTGGCCCTGGTGTCCTGCCTTGTGTGAACGCTTCCTCTTGAGTGTGGGAGAGGCTATGACTTCTCCTAACAGCCCAGCCAGGGAGCTGGGATGTGGCTCCTGGGCTTCCCTGGGGCCTGTCCTCCTCAGTCATGGCAGCCGCGGGAGGAGGCCCCCTTGGGGATTGGAGAAGCCGTGGCAAGGAGCCAGGGTGGCCTCTAGGACCTCAGGGGGTCTCTGTCCACAGCCAGCATGCAGCTGGGCCTCTAGTCAGACAGTACCCAGGACGGCTTCTGCCAGCGAACTGATGAGCGTGGGCCAGAAGGCTTCCCGCTCTCTGCAGCTTTGCATAGCTTGTAAGAGCTGGAGCAGAGGGTCCGCTAAGCTGCCCCACTCTGACCACTGGACCTGTGAGACCCAGGCTTGCTGTTGGTTGAGTCCACCGGAGTTTTACTGCCCCTGCAGCCCTCTGCCACCACCTCCCCTCTCCTGCAGCACCTCTGTCTGCCTGCCCAGCTCCCATGTTCCTGCACCACTCAGTGTCCCCCTGTGTATTCCCGAGTGCACCTCGCTTTCTGAAGTGCTGGCCTCACCCTCCCCGCCACTTACTCTCCACTTTCTTGCTCACTGGCCACTGAACCTTTGACCCCACCCTCCTGGGAGCCAGTTTCCATCCTCCTATAATGAAGGACCACACACATGGGCTGACAGCAGCACACGCTGATGGACTTGCAGTTCTGTCGGTGGGAACTCAGCAGCAGCACTGAGTGTGGCAGGCGTGTCTCTGCCCAGGGGCTCAGGAGAACCACTGGCTCGCGTCCAGCCTCTTCCTTCAGCAATAACAGCTGAGCCCCTCACACTTCCTCAGGTCCTCCTTCTGCCTCCCTTGGCCCTGTGCGAGGACTCCCACGATCACAGAGGCGCAGGGATTCAGGGCAATCTCCCACCTCAGTCAGCTGAGGCGCCATCTCATTTCCACACGTTTACCTTTGCTAGTCGCCCTGTAACACCTGGGGACAGGATGCAAATTTCACTGCTGGTTTTCCTGCCTTCACACATTGTGAGAGCTATAAGTTCAAACAATGGTCTGAGGCCTCCCTGAAGCCTGAGGTTCACCCTCCAGGGGATGTACACCCTCAGGAGACCCCGAAACACATAGAGTGCTCACATCTAGGGGCTCCGCTCCCCACGGGCTCCCTGGCACTGGACACGCCCTGAGGATATATTTTAAGGAGGGACATTTAATGGTTCACAAACCACATCATAAAAATGACGGCTGGGTCCGCCTTCTTGTGAAAACGTCTCCCAGTTTGGCCTTCACGGTTCACACCCTCTTATTCTCCTCTCACAACCTGAAGGGGTTGGAGGTGCAGCTGTGATAATGAGCTGAGGAGTGAGAGTGCTGGAGCCCCTCAGAGCCGGTGCCAGGCCTGCAGGGCGGGGGCCAGGGGGGCAGCCACTGCGTCACAGCCCCCAGTAGCAGTCGTTTCAGGGGTTCTGCTGGGTGACATCCCAGTGTGCATCAATGATCTCAATGGGAGTCCCAAATTTCCCAATAAGTCTCCAAGCAAAATTAAGTTTAATGGCTTTAATTAGCCTTAATGGACTATTCCTATTAGTATCTGCTCCTTTTATGAGGTTGTTGAGGAAATACTTAGAGAGGAACAAACCAACAGGCCAATGAGGGAAATGATTGGTGCAAAATCTTTTGAAATTAATTGCCTGTGTGCTATCTACTCACATCTCCTTCCATGTGCAGTGCTCACACTTCATCTGGAGTGGGGCGGGCAACCTGGAGGAAGCACAGGGAGAGCAGTAACTGCTGGTGCTGTAGAGCAATGACAGTGCTAGATGGCGCTGCTGGCGATGTATTTTCTTCCTTGTGGAGTGTCTAGGGAGGGGAAGCGGCAGCAGTGCCCAAGGCTGAGTTCTAGGAGGCTGGCCGCGCTGTCAGTATTGTCCTGGCAGTGCTGGTCTGTTGGTGCCTTGCCTGTCCTCTTCAGATTCAACCTGTAGGACTACTAAGGGAGCCAGTCCAAGGGAGGGGAAGCAGCCTTAGTGCCTGAGGCCAAGTTCCAGGAGTCCGAAAGTGCTGTTGGGATCGTGCTGGAGGCGCTGGTCCATTGGTGCTTGGCCTGTCCTCTGGAGATTGACCCTGCAGGACTACTAAAGGAGACAGTCTCCAGTTCTGCTCCTCCTCTGCCACCAATTGATTATTGATTGGAGTCTGAAGGCCAGGAGGAGGGACCAAGAGGCCTGCGTTCCAGCTGCTCGCCAGTCCCGGCACCACTCACTCCGGTTCCCTGTTAACCATCCCCTGATCAATGGGAGCCTGTGGGCAAAGGGAGGGACCAAGAGGTCTGCCTTCTGCCCTCTCACCAGTCGCTGCTGCCACGGATTCATTGGAGCCTGAGGGACCTGGGTTCCCCCAGTAGCCATCCCCTGATCAATGGAGCCTGAGGGCCAGGGGATGGACCAGTTGTCTGGTCATTATGGACCCTGGGTTTTAATATATTAGGATTATCTTCACTGCAGAATAGCTAGGTGCCAAATATTCACATAACTTGCTATGCATATTTCTTTATCTGAGATAATCATTTTATTTTACTCTCTCTCACTATTTTCAGAGTAAAATATATTTGCTCTGGAGAAAGCTGCTGTTTTTCTGTACCTTGTTGAGTTCCATCTCAAGTATTATTGTATCATTGATTAGAAATTCAGGTAGTCAAATTTTCTCCAAATGGGTGAACAATTGGGGGGAAAGTGTGTTTCAGACCTAACCATGCTCATAAAAAGGAAAGGGAAGTACTTTGTTTAGATCATGCATGCTAAGTATAGGCATACTCATTTTATTGTGCTTCACTTTACTGTGCTCCATAGATGTTGCATTTTTTTAAAAAAAGAAAACAAGACGCTCTGCCAGCAAAAAAAATTACAGTTCATTTTATTTTGATACTTGCTTTATTGCGGTGGTCTAGAACTAAACCCGCAATATCTCTGACGTATGTCTCTATACAAGCTAACACTTTTGTGGAGATATCACACCTTCATTTACAACCCTTCCACAGAAAAAGTAATCTATTTGATCATGACAATCCATCAGTGTTTCAATTTATCCATAAGCTTTGTTCTTGCTTAACATTACTTCTGGGGTCTGGGTGAAAATAAACAGATGTATTTTGATTATTGAAAACATGCTATATATTTTAGGATGATTTCCTCTGTTAGTCCTAATAACAGAATAGCAAGTTTGCTACATCAGCTATTTAGGAACTTCAATGTACCTGAGGCTGAGGACCTAGAGATTTGCATTCCAGTCCTAGCTTTATTTCTGTCACTGACTTTGAGAAAAAGTCTACAAATTATATATAGCTCAACTGCTCCCATGTCAGATGGGGAGAATCAGTCCCACCCTGCATTACTGCCTGGCTTGTGAAATTCAGATGGGAGGTAGGAGACTCATTACGAAAGTAGAACACAAATTAACATATTAGGCATAGATATACTTCTCAGTAACTCACCTGTGAAGTTAGTCAGGCTGCTTCTACTCTTCGTTTTGGGGATTTTCAGTTCATTTCTACACATTGACATAGGGGTAGTGGAACTTGATCATTAGTATGAAAATAGAGGCCACTGTGCTTTAACTTGCTTAGAATACAGGTATGACCTATGAAAATCATCTGCATATATCCACCTTGAGGCCCTTTAGAAGCATAAATAGTATTCCAGTAGCATTGAAATATTTAAGTTCCAGGCACTAGAACTTGCTTGTGTGCCCTCCTCTGAAGCCCTTAACCTCACTGAGATTTATCTGGAAAATGAGCTTACATAATGTCATTAGTTAAGGCACCTAACGATAACATTTTATATATCATATTACTGTGTAAATATGTGGATATATGAATCAGAGAAGATGTATTTTTCAACATGTATGTCATTTGTCAAACAATATACTAGCAAATCTGAAAGTGCAGGTGCTGGGTGATAAACGGAACTTTTGGAACAAGTATTTGGGTGTGCTGAGCTCAGCACTGCCAGGGGTGAACATGAGGGGCTACGGTGAAGGATTAAAGAAGACAAGAGAATAAAGCTGGGGCTAGGTGGTACACTGCTCTAGGATGGAGAGACAGTGTCACAGCCTGCAAGCCAAGTCTTTATTTTATAGCCAGATTCAACTAGGCAAAGTAAGATGTTTACAATGTTCTAGAGGGTTTTGAATCTACTCAATTACATGCACCTGAACTCTATCAAGCTTTGTTTTGGCAGCACTTGCTGCATCTCCTGCAGCCTACCTCACTTAGCCACCTGGGACCACAGCTTTGGACCATAAGGTCAAGCTTACAACTATCGCCTTTGGCTATAATTGTGCTGGGAGGGCTTTGCCCTCCAAGCTGAGACTTTCATGTGGCTTTGCCACGAGAGGACTGTGCCCTCTCATTAGTCCTAGGCTTGAACCCGTCAAAACACTGTAGCCGCTCTCCACATTTGGGGACTGATTTTCAAAGAGCATCAGAACAAAATTTTCTAATCTTTCTTTTTCTGTTTCTTATAATATCTTCTTTCCAATCTCTAAAAGTCTACTAATACATTTCTTTAACTCATCTACCACATTACTAAGTGGTAGTTAAGAGCTGAAAAACACTCTGTAATTTGAAAACATCTTTATAAAACACACTTGAGAGCCCAATATGTACTATGCATAGGTTGTGATTTCTCAAAATGTATGCTAATAATTAATTTATAATGTTTCTTTTATTCAAAATCAGACTCCTTTGAAACAAACATACATTTCTGAAGTATTTATATAAAATATGCATGTGTCATAGATATATGGATGCATATTGAACATGTTAAAAGGTCATAAATACAGATCTCGCTGTGTGAGAATATAGTCCATGAGGTATTTTAGTTTGGATTGGAAAAAGGAGGACCTATGTAATACTTTCAACAATAAAGTTTTTTTAAAAATGCCCTGGCCTGTTTGGCTCAGTGGATTGAGTGTTGGCCTGCAGACTGAAGGGTCCCAGGTTTGATTCCAGTCAAGGGCACATGCCTGAGTTGGGGGCTCAATCCCCAGTGGGGTGGGGGGACAGCCGATCAATGATTATCTCTGATCATTGATGTTTCTCTCTTTCCTTCTCTCTTCCTCTCTGAAATCAATAAAAATATATTTAAAAAATCAACTTCTAAAGTTTATTTCAGTAAGTAAAACAAAATGGTCATAAATAAATGATAACATTGGCAATACACTATAATAAATAGGCTGTTCACACCTCTGTCAGTTTCAGTCTCACTAGAAGCCAATGAGGCAGTAGTGTGTTCATTTCAATTACAAAATCCATCTTTACAACCAAAAGAGATAGGAAAATTTTATTCAATATTTAGATTCTACATAACACAGCAGCTAGTGAGCTCAAACCGTAAAAGCTACATAATATTTGCCCTTTTTTAATATTGATTTTTATATCCTTATCACATTTTTAAAAAATCTTTATTGTTGAGGGTATTACAGATGTCCCTCTTTTTTCCCCTCATTGTGATCCTCCACCCAGTTTCCACCCCACCCAAGGCCTTTGCTACCATATTGTCTGTGTCCATACATAATGCAAACATGCTTATAAGACCATTGGTTAATCCTTTCTCCCCCAGTCCCCTTCCCTCTGAGAATCATCAGTCTCTTTCATTTCCATGCCTCTGATTCTATTTTATTCACCAGTTTATTCTGCTCATTAGATTTTTTACTCATTTATTTTGATTTTTATATTCAATTGTTGGTAGATATGCATTTATTGCCATTTTATTGTTCATATTTTTTATCTTTATATTTTTCTTCTTCATCATCCTCTTCTTTAAAAATGCCCTTCAAGCCAAAACCGGTTTGGCTCGGTGGATAGAGCGTCAGCCTGCGGACTAAAAGGTCCCAGGTTCGATTCCGGTCAAGGGCATGTAACTTGGTTGCGGGCACATCCCCAGTGGGAGGTGTGCAGGAGGCAGCTGGTCGATGTTTCTCTCTCATCGATGTTTCTGACTATCTATCACTCTTCCTTCCTCTCTGTAAAAAATCAATAAAATATATTTAAAAAAAATGCCCTTCAACATTTCATATACTATGGGTTTGTTAGAGATGAACTTTAGCTTTTTCTTGTCTGTGAAGCTTCTTAACAGACCTTCAATTCTAAATGATAGCTTTGCTGGGTAGAGTAATCTTGTTTGTAGGTTCTTGCTATTCATCACTTTGTATATTTCTTGTCACTCCCTTCTAGCCTGCATAGTTTCTGTTGAGAAATCAGCTGACAATTGTATGGGCACTCCCTTGTAGGTAACTAACTGCCTTTCTCTTGCTGTTTTTAAGATTCTCTCTTTGTCTTTAACATTTTGCATTTTAATTATGATGTGTCTTGGTCTGGGTCTCCTTGGGTTCCTTTTGTTTGGGACTCTCTGTGCTTCTTGGACTTGTAAGTCTATTTCTTTCACCAAGTAGGGAAAGTTTTCTGTCATTATTTTTTAAAATAGGTTTTCAATACCTTGCTCTCTTGTCTTATCATTCTGGCACCCCCATAATTCAAATGTTGGTATGTTTGAAGTTGTTCCAGAGGCTCCTTATATCATCTTCATATTTTGGGGTTCTTTTTTCTGATTAGGTGTTTTTTGCTTTTTCATATTTAAAATTGTTGAGTTGGTTCTCAGAATCCTCTACTGTTGAATCCCTGTAAATTGTTATTTATTACAGTTAGTGTATGCTTCATTTCTGACTGCTCCTTTTCCATGTTTTTGACATTCTTACTAAAATCCTTAAAAGTCTCACTAAGTCCCTTGAAGCTCTCATGAAGATCCTTGAGTAACATTATAACCATGATTTTGAACTCTGTATCCAGTATTTTGCTTTCTTCCATTTCTTTCATTTGTGACACGTTTCTTTGTCTCTGCATTTTGGCTGTGTCCCTATGTTTGTTTCTATGTGTTGAGTAGAGCTGCTGTGTCTCCTGGAGTTGATAGAGTGGCCTTGTGTAGTAGGTGTCCTTTAGGGCCCAGTGGCTCAGCCTCTCCAGTCACTCTAGGGTGCCCATTTGTGGGCTGTGTGCACAGTTTTGTTGTAGTTTAGACTTGATTGCTGTTGGTGTCACTGGGAGGAATTGACCTCCAAGCCAATTGGCTGTGACGACCAGCTGCAACTACAGTGGGATAGTTGTTGTTCAGGAGACACCTCTATGGAGCAGGACTTGATTCAGTGGGGCTTTGGTGCTCACTGAGTATGCCCCTTGAACATGTTGCTTATGAATATGTAGAGTTGTAATCTGGTATTGTATGACACTGACCACTGGCTCTTGGGTCTCCAGGGAGGTGAAAAGTCAGCCACTGCCTGGGGCTACCTGGCAGGAGCTACTGAGGCATCTGCAGATTCCTCCTATTTTTATGGGATTTGGAAGTTCCCAGGCAAGGCCCAGCTGTGAAGCAAGGCAGGCTGGAGTTAGTGTCGGGTTTTGAGCCTCTTATCCATATGTATGGGGCATGCTAAAGCCAATGGCTGTTTGTTTGAGAGATGTTAGGAAAGTCTGAAGCCTGATCCAGACAGGCCTTTAATATGGAAAATCTGTTGCAAACAGCTTGGGTGGGGATGAAAATTGGATGGGGTGGGGTCTCAGGGAATCACTAGGGCAGAGCAAACAGTGTACTGCAGGTTGATGGGGACTCAGATATGGTTGAGTCAGCCCTGGGAAAGGGGAGGTACCAGCACAGGAACAATGACCCCTGAGAGCACCTCTGCCTGGTAGAAAACCACTCCAGAGTTCCTGTCCCAATGCCAGACAATCCATTTCCTCCCTGTATATGTCTGGGTCCCCCAGGGCTGCCTGGTGTTGGGAGTCTAAGTAAGTTCGTGCCCAGCCCTTTAAGAGTGACACCTGGGTCTCCAGCAGCCTCTGTGCCACTCAGCCATAATACCTGCTGGTTTTTACAGCCCAAAGTTACAGGGACTTCTCTTCCCAGCTCTGGGACACTGGGTGGGGTTCTGGTGTGGGGCTGGGACCCCTTGCTTCTCATGGTGGCCTCCACAGGGACGATCTCCCTCTGGATTAAAAAACAAAAGAGCAAAAAACAGCTCAGGTGGGTACCTCCACCCCTCCTACCAGTCTCAACATGCTTTCTTTTTTACTTTGCTAGTTGTAGGACTTCCATTCAGCCAGCTTTCAGACAGTTCTGACTGATGGTTGCTCTTTATTTTAGTTGTAATTTTAATATGGTTGTGGAAGGCGGCAAGTACCAGCATTTACCTACACTGCCATCTTGGTTCCTCATTATTACAACATTTTAAGAAAAAGATTTCTTTCTTTTCACAAGGCTAAGTATTGTAACACAAACAATAAGAAACAACAACAACAAAAAAATGTGTCAAGCATATGCTAAATGGCCAAATACCCTTAACAAACAATCCATTTTGATATTTTATTCACTACTGTTCTAAATTGAGTTGAGAAAGCCACACCCTGAACTCATTCATACATAATTTAAAAATCCCCTTAAAGAAAATCAGGGTCAAAGTACTCTACCTGAAATAGTAAAGAATTATAAATTGTTCAGAACCTGTGATAAAATAACCTGGAGATAGTGGAAATATAGTTGTTCTAAAACCTTTTCATGCCATTTGTGATTCAAGAGATGTATGTTTACCTGGCCTTTCAATGGAATATCAGTGCACTTTTGTCTTTTCTGCATGAATTGTCAAGCAGTTTCACAGATCAGGATAGCGAACCCCTGTTAGGAGTATTAAATGTCACTGTCAGTTTATCCTATGAAAAATGAAGTATATGTTGGTGGGGCTGTCATGCCATATGTATAAAAAGTTTAGCTATCACTTTGTTTAGAGAGGGGATGACACTTGATTTTTTTTTTTTTAATTCAGCCTTGTTCTTCCAGTGAATATTATAGGTCAGCACCACAGTAATCCATTCTTTCTTGCTGACAACACTGAATTTACATAATGCACTCAAGGAAATGCATAGATCTACAGCTATGTCCTCTTCCTGGAATAAAGCTCCAAGGATGAACAGCTGTATAAACATTTTTCTCTAACTCGAGTTATCAGTAAATGCATAAGACTTGGGAATGGTTCACCTGTGCTGTCAGTAAAAGTGAGCATAATCATTTGCCTTTCTCAGTTCTCATTTTACAGCCATATATATATATATATATATATATATATATATATATATATATATATATATACACATACATACTAGGGGCTTGGTGCACAAAATTCGTGCACTGGGGAGGGGTCCCTCAGCCCAACCTGCCCCCTCTCACAGACTGGGATCCCTCAGGGGATATCCTACTGATGGCTTAGGCCCACTCCCCTTTGTGAATGGACCTAAGCCACAGTCTGGCCTCCCTTTGGGGGAGGTGACTGGGCTATTCAGGAGAAGATGCCAGCCCCATCACCCTGCTGCTGCAGCCACTGCCAGTCACTGCAGCCGCCAAGGTATTTTCATCCACATGGACTCCAGTCCCTTCACCATGAAAAAATGACAACTTCCTTTAGGCATTTTAAGATGTGTCTTTCATAGGATATGACATTTCTTTCTTTCTTTTTCTTTTTATCCTCACCTGAGGATATGTTTCCATTGATTTTTCCCCTTCTCTCTGATGCCAGGCTCGGCCCCTGCCCAAGCCTAAAGCCTCCACCTGAGGCTTTAGGCTTGGTCAGGCGCGTCCCCCCACCCCTCTGATCACCAGCCCGGGCGCCCAGGCTGTAGGCTTGGGCAGGGGGCCCCGGCCCTCCCATTGCCAGCTCAGCCCCTTCCCAAGCCTAAAGCCTCCGCCCCAGGCTTTAGGCTTGGGTAGGCACCCCAGCCAGCCCCTCCAATTGAAGGCTCAGCCCCTTCCCAAGCCTAAAGCCTCTGCCCGAGGCTTTAGGCTTGGGAAGGCCCCCCCCCCCCCCGCCCCTCCAATGGCTGGCTGGGAGTGACCTGGATGCCGAGGAGGTTCCCAGGACCCAGGTATGTATGCAAATTAACCGCCATTTTGTTGAGTTAATTTGCATACTCACTCCGATTGGCTGTGGGCGTAGCGGAGGTACAGTCAATTTACATGTTTCTCTATTATTAGGTAAGATATATATATCAGGGTAGCATTCCACAGTTGGATGAATCTTCCAGATACAAAAGTAACATTCCATTGCTGGCACATCCATGATATCTAAGTAATTTAACTTGTTCACATGTACAAGTGGTTTAAAGATGTCAAGTAACTTGCCTGTGATCATAAAGTTATTAAATAGAAGGGTTGATATTTAAACTATTGATTTGTCGTACTCTATCCTGGTCCTTTTCTCATTACATCACACTGCATTTTAATAGTGATTTTTTTTTTTAATATTTGTATGAAATCTTTATATATTGATGCAACCTTTTTTTCTGGTTGTCATTCTCTTGTTATTAACTAATGTAAATTAACTAGTCTAACAAGTCTTCAGTGATCTGTATCCCATCTCATGCTCATCTATCCATTTGTCACTCAATTCCAGTGCTTTAATCATTCCAAATAAAAGTTAAAGTTCATTTAATGATTCACTCAGCTCCATGCATTTGCTTACACACTATTCTGTAATGTTCACTTTAAAACATCCTTCAACCCACAGTTCAAGAGTTGATTCCTCTTATAATGCTTTCTGTGACTCCTTTCTCAGCTAGAACTGTGTGTTCTCTCCTCTGTGACCTCACAATACCCTTTCACAGCAGCTAAAATAAGCTGAGTATTTCATCAGCTGTGTCCAGTCTCCTATTAAGCCCATCAAAACCATTCAAAACCAAAGCACAAAACAATTTATCTTCTAGTGTTTTTGATCTCTAGCATTTCTTTTTGCTTCTTTCTATTTCTTTGTTTACATTGCCCATCTGTTTGTGCATACTGTCTACTTTATTTATTAGACTTCTCAGCATATTAATCATAGTTGTTTCAAATTATTGGTCTGATAATTTCAAAATCCCTGTCATAACTGAGTCTACTTCTGATGCTTTCTCTGTTGCTTCAAACTGTGTTTTTGTTGTATGTTTTTTTTTTTTTTTTTTTTTTTTTTTTTTGCCATTTAGCATGCCTGGTAATTTTTTTATTTTTTATTGAATTTATTGTGGTGATATTGGTTAATAAAATTAGCTTAAAAACTTATATGCATAACTCATAGACTCAGACAGAAGTGTCTTGTTGGCTAGAGGGAAGGGAGGTCAAGAGTCAGGTGGGGGAGGTGGGCAAAGGTAGGGAGAATGGAGACATCTGTACTACTGTTAACAATAAAAATGATGTTAAAAATTGTGTTTAAAAATTATATAGGCTTCAGCTATAAAATTCTATAATACATCATCTGTATATTGTATTGTGTGTTCACCATTCCAAGTCAAGTCTCCTTCCATCATAATTTATGACCCCTACACCCTCTTCTACCTCCCTCCACCCACTTTTGCTCTGGTAATCAGCATACTGGTGTCTTTGTACATGAGGCCTTATTTGTGGTTGTTTTCTTTTTTTGTTGTAATTTTTTTTCTTGATAGTAATACATGATAATTAGTAACCACTACCGAGGCAAGAATTTTTTGAGAATGTTACAAATGTGCCAGGAATAATAAATTCTTACAGTATGGCTGCTTAGGGCAGCCATTGTCTTCACCTTTCTGAGGATGTTAGGAACTATTTCTTTTCATCCTTCATGGTAATGCTTCCAATACATGACCAGTACTCTGCTGAATACCTTGGGGTGAGCCACTTTAGATTTCCATAGTCCTCTCTTTCCCACTCTCTCTGTCTCTATCTCTAGTATTGTGTCCTGCTAATTTATCAGCTTTAACCTCCTCAACTAATAGAGCTTGCCAGGCTCTGCCTCAGTTTCTTGTGCAGGAGTCTGCACAATCAGATCTTACTTCACTTGTGTCTTGTCACTTAGTGATTAGTATCCTTTCTGTCTGATATCCAATATTTAAAAAAACACACCCAAAAACACTGTTTCACATATTCTGTATGTTTCCTTTTGTTTTTGTTATTTTTGTTTCAGGCAAAATGGTAAATCAGTTCCCCTGTTTCTCCATCTTGGAAGTGGAGGTTCCTTATTATATTTATACTAGTGGCCTGGTTCACGAAATTCATGCACATTAAAAGGGAATTAATTAGCCAAAACCGGTTTGGCTCAGTGGATAGAGCGTCGGCCTGTGGACTGAAAGGTCCCAGGTTCGATTCCGGTCAAGGGCACGTAACTTGGTTGCGGGCACATCCCCAGTAGGGGGTGTGCAAGAGGCAGCTGATCGATGTTTCTCTCTCATCGATGTTTCTAACTCTCTATCCCTCTTCCTTCCTCTCTGTAAAAAATCAATAAAATATATTTTAAAAAAAGGGAATTAATTAGAGAAAGTATTTTAATATTGCTATTTGTCCTTTCTCTATAATAGAAGTGTCAGAGATGAAAGAAAATTAGTTAAATATATATGAAAATATCCCTCCTGTCAGAGTCAGGGGCATGACCCGGGACCCAGATTCAAGTCCCTGCCCACCCGCATGTGCTTCGAAATCATGCGAGACACAGACCCAACAGGCCCCACCCCATTGGGCGAGATCCAGACCCAGACAGCCACACCCCGGTTAAGACCCACTCGGCAGGAAGTGCAGCCTCAGGTCCCCTGGCCTGGCGCTGGGAGGGGCCACAGCCTCAGGTCCCCCGGCTCATGCCAGGTGGGTGGTGCAGCCTCAGGTCTCCCGGCACACCCTCAGGTCCCCTGGCCCAGTGCCAGGGTGGGGGTTGAAGCATGAGGTCCCTCGGCCCAGTGCCCACACCAGTGAGCATGCCGTGAGGTCCTCCATCAAGCCCTGCTGGGCAGGGGAAATGGCCTGAGGTCCCCAGGGCCAGTGCCGTGGTGGGGGGAACTGCCTAAGGTCCCCCATCAAGCACCACCAGGCAGGGGGTGCTGCCTGAGTCAGGGGCTGCGCCAGGGCAGGGGGCACAATTTAAGGTCCCCCATCAAGCCCCACCAGGTAAGGGGCATGGCCTGAGGTCCTCCATCAAGCCCCACTGGGAAAGGGGCAGAGCCTGAGGTCCCTTGTCAAGCCCCACCATGTGGGGTGCACAGCCTGAGGTCCCCTGGCCCTGCACTGGGGCAGGGGGCATGGCCTGAGGTCCCCAATCAAGCCCCGCTGGGCGGGGGATGCAGCCTCAGGTCCCTGCCCTGGCCTGGCTCCATGCAGGCTCAAGTCCCTGCTGATCGCTCATTATGGGAACCCCACCTACGCTGTGGGCACAGACATCTTGTGTTACAGGAACCCCGCCTCTACTGTGGGTGCAGCCATCTTGTGATGGAATGATGGTTAATTTGCATATTACCTCTTTATTAGATAAGATACTTATTTGCCTTATGTATTTTTCTTTTTTTAATTTAATAAAATTATTTAATGTAATAAATCTTTATTGTTCAGATTATTACAATTGTTTCTCCTTTCCCCCCCATAGCTCCCCTCCACCCAGTTCCCACCCCACCTTCTGCCCTTACCCCCCCCACTGTCCTCATCCATAGGTGTACGATTTTTGTCCAGTCTCTTCCTGAACCCCCCCATCCCCCTTTCCCCTTGAGAATTATCAGTCCACTCCCTTTCTATGCCTCTGATTCTATTATATTCACCAGATTATTCTGTTCCTCAGGTTTTTAATTCACTTGATTTTTAGGTTCACTTGTTGGTAGATATGTATTTGTTGTTCATAATTTTTATCTTTACTTTTTTCTTCTTCCTCTTCTTAAAGAATACCTTTCAGCATTTCATATAATACTGGTTTGGTGGTGATGAACACCTTTAGCTTTTTCTTATCTGTGAAGCTCTTTATCTGACCTTCAATTCTGAATGATAACTTTGCTGGGTAGAGTAATCTTGGTTGTAGGTTCTTGCTTTTCATCACTTTGAATATTTCTTGCCAGTCCCATCTGGTCTGCATAGTTTCTGTTGAGAAATCACTGACAATCATATGGATGCTCCCTTGTAGGTAATTAACTGTTTTTCTCTTGCTGCTTTTAATATTCTCTGTCTTTTGCCCTTGGCATTTTAATTATGATGTGTCTTGGTGTAGTCCTCTTGGATTCCTCTTGTTTGGGGTTCTGTGCACTTCTTGGACTTGTAAGTCTATTTCTTTCACCAGGTAGGGGAAGTTTTCAGTCATTATTTCTTCAAATAGGTTTTCAGTGTCTTGCTTTCCTTCTTCTTCTGGCAACCCATAATTCTGATGTTGGTATGCTTGAAGTTGTCCCAGAGGCTTCTTACACTATCTTCAACTTTTTGGATTCTTTTTTCTTTTGTCTTTTCAGGTTGAGTGTTTTTTGCTTCTTTGTTTTTCAAATCTTTGACTTGATTCTTGTGTTCCTCTAGTCTGCTGTTGGGTCTCTGTATAATATTTTTTATTTCAGTCAGTGTATGTTTAATTTCTAGTTGGTCCTTTTTCATATCCTTGAGGGTCTCACTAAATTTATAGGCCTTTTCTAGGATATTCTTGAAAAGCCTTAATACCATGGTTTTGAATTCTATATCCAGTCATTTGTTTTCCTCCATTTCTTTTTGTTTGTGATCTGTTTCTTTGCTTCTGCATTTTTGTTGCTTCCCTGAGTTGGTAGGGTAGCTTTGTGTGCTAGGTTATCTATATGGCCCAGTGGGTCGGCCTCCCCAGTTAACCTGAGGTGGACACTCTTGGTGCACCCCTTTGTGGACTGTGTGTACAGCCTTGTTGTAGTTAAGTCTTGATTGTTGTTGGTATCACTGGGAGTAATAGACCTCCAGGCCAGGTGGCTATGAGGATCAGCTGTGTCTATGCTGGGAGAAGTTCGGTGCTGGAGACAGCCTTACAGGATTAGATTTGCAAAATGCAAAAGCCTCTGAGCTCAGCTTGGATGGGGCGGAGTCCAGGGCGGAGCAGAGAGTCTTGGCTTCCCGTCAGCCCTGCCCTTGTGTGCGCGCCTCCAGACGTCTGTCTTCCGCGGCTCCCTTGAGTTTCGGCCTGACAGTCCAAATTCCCCCTGTAAGAGCATGGGTCCCCAGGGGCTGGTCCGGAACTGGGGTTCAGTGCAGTTGGAACTAGGGTTCAGTGCAGTCGGAGCTTCCAACTCCCTTCGGCAAGGGAATGCCTGCAGCAACCTCCACATTCAGCTTTCTCTGCGAGCACCTACGTGCGCACACCGGGTCTCTGAGTCTCCGTGTGCCTTTCTCTCTACCTGACAGTCCAGACTCCCCCTCTATGAGCCTGGGTCCACAGAGTTTCGCCCGGGAGTGGGTTTCAGTGCAGTCGGAACTGGGGTTCAGTGCAGTCAGGGGCTTCCTTCCCCCTTCCTCCAGAGAAAGTCATCCAGGCACTCAGTCGCCCTTCCTCTCTGCACATGTCTCCATACCTCAGCCCGTTGCTGCACCTCTGATTCTCCATGAGCTTTCCTCTTTCCTTCTAGTTGTAGAATTTCCACTCAGCCAGCTTTCCTGTGGTTCTGAATGATGTCCGTTCTGTCTTTTAGTTGTAGTTTTGAAATTGTTGTGTGAGGCAGCAGTTTAGGTGCTTACCTATGCTGCCATCTTGGTTTCTTGTATTTAGCAGGTCTAATTAAATAAATCTTTATTGTTCAGAATATTACAATTGTTGTTCTTTTTTCCCCCATAGCTCCCGTCCACCCGGTTCCCACCCCACCCTCTGCCCTTACCGCCCCCCCCACTGTCCTCATCCATAGGTGTATGATTTTTGTCCAGTCTCTTCCCGCACCCCCCACACCCCTTTCCCCCCCGAGAATTGTCAGTCCACTCCCTTTCTATGCCCCTGATTCTATTATATTCACCAGTTTATTTTGTTCATCAGATTTTTTTATTCTCTTGATTTTTAGATTCACTTGTTGATAGATATGTATTTGTTGTTCATAATTTTTATCTTTAAATTTTTCTTCTTCTTCCTCTTCTTAAAGAATACCTTTCAGCATTTTCAGCATTTCATATAATACTGGTTTGGTGGTGATGACCGCCTTTAGCTTTTTCTTATCTGTGAAGCTCTTTATCTGACCTTCAATTCTGAATGATAGCTTTGCTGGGTAGAGTAATCTTGGTTGTAGGTTCTTGCTATTCATCACTTTGAATATTTCTTGCCAGTCTCATCTGGCCTGCATAGTTTCTGTTGAGAAATCAGCTGACAGTCGGATGGGTGCTCCCTTGTAGGTAACTAACTGTTTTTCTCTTGCTGCTTTTAATATTCTCTCTTTGTCTTTTGCTCTTGGCATTTTAATTATGATGTGTCTTGGTGTGGTCCTCATTGGATTCTTTTTATTTGGGTTTCTGTGCACTTCATGGACTTGTAATTCTATTTCTTTCACCAGGTGGGGGAAGTTTTTGGTCATTATTTCTTCAAATAGGTTTTCAATAACTTGCTCTCTCTCTTCTTTTTTTTAAAATATATTTTATTGATTTTTTACAGAGAGGAAGGGAGAGGGATAGAGAGTTAGAAACATCGATGAGAGAGAAACATCGATCAGCCGCCTCCTGCACACCTCCCACTGGGGATGTGCCCGCAACCAAGGTACGTGCCCTTGACCGGAATCGAACCTGGGACCCTTCAGTCCGCAGGCCGACGCTCTATCCACTGAGCTAAACCGGTTTTGGCATTGCTCTCTCTCTTCTTCTGGCACCCCCATAATTCTGATGTTAGTACGCTTTTAGTTGTCCCAGAGGCTCCTTACACTATCTTCATATTTTTGGATTCTTTTTGCTTTTTGCTTTTCTGGTTGAGTGTTTTTTGCTTC
The DNA here is from genome assembly GCF_963455305.1 of Plecotus auritus. Classification (NCBI taxonomy): domain Eukaryota; kingdom Metazoa; phylum Chordata; class Mammalia; order Chiroptera; family Vespertilionidae; genus Plecotus; species Plecotus auritus. The sequence continues at coordinate 67,605,062 of NC_137784.1, forward strand.
TTTGTATTTCAAATCTTTGACTTGATTCTTGCGATCCTCTAGTCTGCTGTTAGATCTCTGTATAATATTTTTTATTTCAGTCATTGTATGCTTCATTTCTAGTTGGTCCTTTTACATATCTTCAAAGGTCTCACTAAATTTATCGGCCTTTTCTAGAAAATTCTTGAAAAACCTTATAACCATGTTTTTGATCTCTATATCCAGTTGTTTGCTTTCCTCCATTCTTTCATTTGTGACCTGTTTCTTTGTCTCCGCATTTTGGCTGCTTCCCTGAGTTGATAGAGTGGTTTTGTGTGCTAGGTGTCCTATAGGGCCCAGTGGCTCAGCCTCCCCAGTTACCTGAGATGGACATTCTTGGTGCACCCCTTTGTGGGCTGTGTGCACAATCTTGTTGGGGTTAAGTCTTGATTGTTGTTGGTATCACTGGGAGGAATTGTCCTCCAAGCCAATTGGCTGTGAGGATCAGCTGTGTCTACGCTAGGAGAACTTCTGTGCTGGAAACACCCTCTTGAGACAGGACTTGCAAAAGCCTCTGTGCTCAGCTTGGATGGGGCGAAGTCTCAGGGAAGAGCAGACATCACTGGTTTCCCATCAGCTCTGCCCTAATAGACCCCTGTGTCTCAGTGTCCAGTGGTAATCACTGCAAGCACCTCTGAGAGAAAGCCGCCCTCGAGTTCTGCCAACTGCCAGACAGTCCAGTTTCTCTCCGAATGAGTCTGGGTCCTCAGATTCTCGCCCGGAATTGGAGTTCAGTGCAGTCGGGAGGTTTTGTCTCCCTCCAGCTTGAGAAAGCCAACAGTGTACTCAGTTGCCTGCCCTCTCCACACATGCGCCTTGGTACCTCTGCTTTCTGCAGTTCCTCTGAGCCTCAGTGTGCTTTTCTTTTTCCTGACAGTCCACTTTCACCCCGTATGAGTCTGAGTCCCCAGAGTCTCAGCCAGAACTGGAGTTCAGCGCAGTAGGGAGCTTTTGTCTCCCTCCCCCTTTGAAAGCCATCCTCGCACTCAGTTGCCAATCCTCCCTGCACGTGAGTCTCAGTACTTCTGTTTCCTGCAGCTCCTCTGAGTCTCATTGTGCTTTTTTCTTTCCTTCTTGTTGTAGAATTTCCACTTTGCCAGCCTTCCTGTGGTTCTGGATGATGTCCATTTTGTCTTTTAGTTGTAGTTTTGAAATTGTTGTGCGAGGCAGCAGTTTAGGTGTTTACCTATGCCGCCATCTTGGTTTCTCCTCTGCCTTATGTATTTTCTTTCTGCTATATTTTATGCTTCATAAAGGCAAGGAAAATGTCTTTGTGAGCTTTAAATCCCCAATACCTACTGAATTGACTATTAATTTAGATTTTAATAATTAATCAGTAACTATGAATGACTTTCTTAAATAGTATAATTTTGTAGTATATATAAACTTATGATTCATTGCCCAAGATATAGGATAGGTTAGATTGCTTTTAATAGCTATAAATAAAAAATTTATATGAGACTCTTTAAACATTAAATAGTCTATGAGGCAAAGTATCTCCTCACTTCCTATATTTAGACCTTGTAATTCCTTTAAAAATGCAAATAAAAACCATAGGAAAAAATTCTAGTAGTTTAGTCTTAGTTGAGGCCTTAGTGTTTTTTTTAAATGAGATTTAGAATATTGTTTAGTTAATTATATGATAGTTTTGTAAAGTGAATGAAAATGTAGTTATCAATATTAAACAACTCTCACAGACCATCTAGGAATTAACTGTTGGAGGAAAATTAATTTTTCAGTTGCAGAGCAACAGTAATAAATAATAGTTTGTATAAGGCATAGCAGATGGCAATCAGATAGGTGAACGTGGTTGTGTAAGCTTTTTGTTCAGAGATGTGCACTGTTTGACTTTGGGTCTCCTATCAGGTATGCCTGCATGTCAAATAGTCTGTGAAGATGTCAATGAATCTCATGGTATATGGTAAGAACAAAGTTATGTTAATGGAGAAACTAAAGCAATTCCTGGTCTTTGAGAATAGGTCCAGGCATAAAAACATGCTACCTACCTATTTACTATGTACCTTTTACTCTTAACCTCCTAAAACTTTACACTGCAGATATTCTAAGCAATTAATAATCCTAAGAATGCACTTATACTCTTTTCTACCTTCCATGGCTTTATTTCACCCTTCCATAGAATATTTTCACTCATTCTCAAATCCTTTACTTAGTTAACTTTCAGTCTTTAGCTCTAATTTTTAAGTCATTGTCTATAACAAGACATTTCTGGCTGAGCTAGTTGGGAGCCTTACTTTTGTATTTCACAACACTCTGAGCTACTGTTAAAGAAAACAAGAGCTTGGCAGTAGTTAAAGTGGTAGAACCAGACTTCATTAGAAAATACTGCAATGGAAGAAAACAATCTCACTATGGAACTAGGCTCAACTCTGACTACATCAAGGACAAGTGGGGATTTAAAACAAAGAATCAGGTTGGGAGAGGGGATCAGTGAATGGAAAATTACTAAGAGGAGGCATCAAGTGTAGGGAAACTTCTTGCTAAACTTACCTAAGAATATTCTTGCTGAAAAAAAGGTCTAGTTTATCAGATTAAAGGTTTAAGAATTCTTGCTAAAACTCAGCTATGCCAGCCTGAGGACAAAGCCCAAGTATTATAGTCCAGGTGGACAAAAGGGCTTATAGGAGCCCGACCAAAGTAGGTCAAGGACAGTCATTGTTACTATTACAACTTTTATCACACTGAACTGAAATATCTTTTAAAACAATGTTTGCATATCCCCCTCTTAGACTTGAAAGCTTTAAGAAGGTAGAGATCATTTTGCCTTTAATGTTACTATATTCCTTAAAAATAGCACAATGCCTGGCACATAATAAGCAATAAATAAATGTTTATTGAATTGAAATTAGCTTTTAAAGTACAGAGCATAAGACAAATATAAACTATAATTTAAAAAATATCACCATTAGTTTCAGACATTCATCAGGATTTAGACCCTGGGATTCTACAATTAAATGCTAAATCCTTTAAGAAAGTTTTTTTTTTTTTTTAATTATCTTTATTTTGACAGTATTACAGATGACCTCCCTTTGCCCCCCATTGACCCCCTCCACCCTACTCCCGCCCCCTAGTAGTTGAGTCTCCAGGCCTTCACTGTACTATTGTCTGTATGGGGGTTATGCATACATGCATATAAATTCTTAGAAAGTTATATATTTAGCCATTATAAAAATGAGAACTATGTATTATAATTGACTATTTGATCTATCATTAAAACTTTTGGTATTGCTTTCTTTCAAATTGTTAACTACTATCCTATATAATAAAAGAGAAACATGTAAATTGACCATAGCCCCGCTATGCTCACCAGCCAATCAGGACTGAGTATGCAAATGAACCTAACAAAGATTGTGGGTTAATTTGCATATGCAGGCGCCAAGCAGCCTGGGTCCCAGGAACAACCTCCGGACCCAGACTGCTCCTAGCCTGTAGGCCTGCACATAGGCCCTGAGTGGCCGGGGTCTCAGAACAGCCCCAGCCACTCTGGACCTATGGGTACAGGCGCCAAGCAGATGTTCCTGCTCTGCAGCCACTTGTGTGTGCGCTGGCGCCCAGTGGCGGCCCGGGTCCATGCCCCCCAGCCTATTGCCCACAACTCGGGGCTGCGGGGCTGGGGGTTGTGCCCCCCCCAGGCCGTGGGGACACACCCCTAGGCCAGTGGACACAATGCAGGGGATCCTCTGCGAATAAGCTGCAGAGCAAACACCTTTTTTTTCTTTTTTTTTTTTTAATATATTTTATTGATTTTTTACAGAGAAGAGGGGAGATAGATAGACAGTCAGAAACATCAATGATAGAGAAACATAGATCAGCTGCCTCCTGCACACTCCCAACTGGGGATGTGCCCCCAACCAAGGTATATGCCCTTAACAGGAATCAAACCTGGGACCCTTCAGTCTGCAGGCTGACGCTCTATCCACTGAGCCAAACCAGTTCGAGGGTGAACACCTTTTCTGACCACTCATTGGCTAAGCTCCATGTACACCACCACTTGCAGTGTTGTTGGTAACTTGGGTTATAAGAATCCAGGAAGGTGATCTAGGGCTTTTCCACCACATTCCTGGAGGAAATAACAAAGGTTCACTGCTGGAGGGGCTAAGAAATGTCATATCCTGCCCTAGCCGGTTTTGCTCAGTGGATAGAGCCTCAGCCTGCCGACCACAGGGTCTGGGTTCGATTCTGATCAAGGGCATTTACCTAGGTTACAGGCTCCTCCCTGGCTGGGGCCCAGGTCAGGGCTCATGCAGGAGGCAGCCAATCAAATGTCCCTCTCACATTGATGTTTCTCTCTGTCTCTCCCTCTCTCTTCCATACTCTAAAAATCAATGGAAACGTATCCTCAGGTGAGGATAAAAAAAAAAAAGAGAAAGAAATGTCATACCTATGAAAGACACATCTTGAAAATGCCTAAAGAACGTTGTCATTTTTTCATGGTGAATGGACTGGAGTCCGTGTTGATGAAAACACCTTGGCAGCTCCGGTAGCTGGCAGTGGCTGCAGCAGTGGTGTGATGGGGCTGGCGTCTTCCCCTGATCAGCCTGGTCACCTCCTGCAGAGGGAGGCCAGACTGTGGCTTAGGCCCGCTCCCCATGGGGAGCGGGCGTAAGCCGTCAGTAGGACATCCCCTGAGGGCTCCCAGTCTGTGAGAGGGGGCAGGCTGGGCTGAGGAACCTCCACCACAATGCATGAATTTCATGCACCGAGCCCCTAGTAATAGAGAATAATCTTGTTTATATTAGAAATGAGGCTAAGTCAGGATTGGATAAATGTCTCAAGTTAATTGCCAAATATATCAATATTCCAAGTTACCAAATTTTACCTGTTATGACCTTATAAAGATTGCTATGCTCTTAGATGGCCCATGCAAAGATTGATAACTTAAGAATAATATCCACACAATGAAAAAAATCTGATTATATTTTTTATTGGGAAAAACCAAGCATCAATGGATAATATTTGTTTTTATTTTTTAATTCATTGTTGTGTCAGTATGTAAAGATACATTTCTATTTGGTTAAACTGCAAAATATAGCAAGCATTTGAAGAGGGTATAACGGAACTTCCAAATTGAACCATTAATTCAGATGTTTACAATTTAAATGTACCCTGAGAATTTTTCATTTCTCTCTTTTAAAGTGAATTTATTTATGTATGCTCTTTAAAAGAGATATAGTTTGTCTTAAATTGAGTAAAATTAACCCACCTACAAAAGTAACAAAAGTATAGCCCTAGCCAGTAGCACCAATCTGCAGACAGAAGTGTCCCAGGTTCAATTTCAATCAAGGGTACATGTCTAAGGTTGTGGGCTTGATCCGCAGTAAGGGGCGTGCAGGAGGCATCTGATCAATGATTCTCTCTCAACATTATGTTTCTATCTCTCTCTCCCTCTCCCTTTCTCTCTGAAATCAATAAAACTGTATTAAATAAGGGAAGAAAGAAAGAAAGAAAGAAAGAAAGAAAGAAAGAAAGAAAGAAAGAAAGAAAGAAAAGTATAATGCTAAATTGCAAAGTTTATATAGTAAAGATCTTATGCTATTGGGACAGCAGGGCATCACATATGGTATGCCCAATTACCCACTCTTTGGAGACACCTGTGGTTCATTAACAGAATGTGGTGGATTATCACTAAATATGCAGTCTTTTGATAGTTTAAAACAAATCTGTTATGTTACTATAGTGGAGTTTTCCCCCCTCAAACATTCTACTGCCCAGTTTATCCTATCTAATAAAAGAGTAATATGCAAATTAACCATCACTCTGCTACACCCACAAGCCACGCCCACCAGCTACGCCCTCCAGCCAATCAGGAGCGAATAAGCAAATAAACCCAACCAAGATGGCTATCGCAACAGAGAACAGGAGGGAGGCTTGGGTTTCCCCCGCAATAGAGGAAGCCAAGCTTTCCGCCTGCCCTTGTTGGCCTAGGCCTCCACTCAAGGCTACAAAGTTTCAATTATAGAAGATACATAAACCCCAGATACCAGGGCCTCCGCTTGGGTCCCCAGGGGGTGTGGCCGGCCTGCAAACCACCACAGGCCCCTCGCCCAGGCCACCCCTCGCCCCAAGGGAACCCCCACCCTGTTCTGGGACACCCTTCAGGGCAAACCAGCTGGCCCCCACCCGTGCACCAGGCCTCTATCCTATCTAATAAAAGAGTAATATGCAGATTGACCATCACTCCAACACACAAGATGGCCGCCTCCATGTGGTCAAAGATCCTAACCCCATGTGTACAGAAGATGGCCACCACAAGATGGCCAGCAAGGGAGGGCAGTTGGGAAGGACCAGGCCTGCAAGGCAGGGCAGTTAGGGGTGATTAAGCCTGCAGGGGAGGGCAGTTAGGGGTGACCAAGCAGGCAGAGGAGGGAAGTTGGGGGCGACCAGGCTTGCAGGGAAAGGCTGTTGGAAGGGACCCAGGCCTGCAGGGGAGGGCAGTTAGGGGTGACCAGGCCTGCAGGGGAGGGCAGTTGGGAGGGACCCAGGCCTGCAGGGGAGAGCAGTTGGGGGGGACAAGGCCTGCAGGGGAGAGCAGTTGGGGGGGACCAAGCCTGCAGGGGAGGGCAGTTAGGGGTGACCAGGCCTGCAGGGGAGGGCAGTTATGGGTGACCAGGCCTGCAGGGGAGTGCAGTTAGGGGCAAACAGGCTGGCAGGGGAGCAGTTAGGCATCAATCAGCTTGGCAGGGGAGTGGTTAGGGGGTGATCAGGCTGGCAGGCAGAAGCAGTTAGGGGCAATCAGGAAGGCAGGCAGGCGAGCAGTTGGGGGCCAGCAGACCTGGATTGTGAGAGGGATGTCTGAATGCCCATTTAACGAGGGGCCCCAGATTGGAGAGGGTGCAAGCTGTGCTGAGGGACAACACCCCCCCGCCCCGTGCATGAATTTCGTGCACTGGGCCTCTAGTTACAAATAAAAACCATGGCCCAGCCAGTGTGGCTCAGTGGTTGAGCTATGAACCAGGAGGTCTCAGTTCAATTCGCAGTCAGGGCACAGCCCAGGTTGTGGGCTTGATCCTCACTGTGGGTCATGCAGGAGGCAGCTGATCAATAATTATCTCTTATCATTGATGTTTCTGTCTCTCTCCCTCTCCCTTTCTCTCTGAAACTGACAAAAATATATTTTAAAAATAAATAAAAAATATTATACACATAAAATTGAAACTTCAAGCCTGTTTATTATATTAGCTATGTAGTTAGCCTTATAGTGTACTATTAAGTTATTCAAACAATATAGTGATTATGAAACTGTTGCAAACCTGTGTATTGTATACTAATTGTATAATAGTGTAATATATTTCACTTTAATTATAAAATGTTTAAAAATAAAGAACTCACTCAAATACATCAAATGAAACCTTAAGATATGGAATGAAAAATATAAACATGAAGCAGTGATTGTAAAATTCTCTGTGGAAGATAAATTTCTTAACTTCTTGAACAGCAGCCTCTTTATAATCCTGCACAGATATTTAATATTTATTACACATTAGCAAGATATTAGATGTTAGAACAAAATTCAAAATATCTAAAATATATTTTGGGATAACTTGGGGAGCTGAAAAATAACATTTTAGGGTAATTTTTTATACTCTGCCTAAAAAGAAGTCCATAAACACTTTTTGTATCATTTTACTGCCCTGAATTTTTTTTCCTAAATCTAGTATACTAGTAATATCTCCTAAGTCCCTTTCTACTTTATTCTATATCTTATCTTTTTATTTAATCAGAATCACTTTAATACACTAAAAAACAATATTTTAAAAATGAAATAAAAATTTTAATCCTATCATATAGAGATTTTGTGAAACTTTCTCAATATCATAGGCTATTGACCTAGATGAAAAATGTACTCATCATCAATATGATACTAAATCAATTCAGATTTATTTCTCTTTAATTCACACAAATTAATATAAAACAAATACTAATTAATATAATTTTTGTACTGATTTTTGCCTAGATAAAAGCTCTGAATTTTTTTAAAAAAAGGAAATAAAAAAGTGCCTCTCTTCCTTTGGGGTTTCATAAAGCCAGTGGATGCTTATTGCCTTTACTATAAACCAATCATTTAGAAACACTATTGAAGAAAAGCAACAAGTAACTCCAATCTTCCTCTGGCCTTTATAATGCTAGCGATGGTGTTCACTGTAATGTGTATACTTTCCTTCAACTGTGAATCCAGCTCCTCACTGTATTTGCTTTGTAACACATTTCTAATGCAGCTATTGTGTCTTCGTAGGGGTTATTGTTTTATGAAAATTTCTGGGGCTGAAAGTTTTCTTGTAACTGATACTTAGCTAAAATATTGTTTGAGACAAATAATGAAAATTAGACTACAATGTAATCAAGTTGTAAAATGTTTTAAAGTAGTTGCCATCCACTTTTTTTATATGCTTATTAAAACTATTTATCTTTCAAATCATTTAAATTCCAGTAATCAAGATCTTTTTGTAGATCTTCCTAATTAATGGTGTTTAATTTTAATCTATAGAAAACAAGTGATTTCTTCTACCGTTATTTTTCTTTCTGCAACATCAATTCCTATCTTCATCTGCAAATGTAGAAAATATATGGAGATGTGAATATATCTTTCTAGTTGTTTTTCCTTAAGAAAAAATGTTTTCCTTCAGAGATGAGCTAAAGGGAGATCATCCTATCTAATAAAAGAGTAATATGCAAATTAACCATCACTCCGCTACACCCACCAGCCACGCCCACCAGCCAATCAGGAGCAAATATGCAAATAAACCCAACCAAGATGGCCACGGCCACAGAGAGCAGGAGGGAGGCTTGGGTTTCCCCGACAATGGGGGAAGCCAGGCTTTCTGCCTGCCCTTGCCGGCCTAGGCCTCCACTCAAGGCTACAAAGTTTCAATGATAGAAGATACATAAACCCAAACAGAAATGGTGGCAGCCACAGAGCTGGAAAGAGCAGGAGGCTAGGGTTGCCACTGGCGATGGAGGAAGCCAAGCTTTCCGCACACCCTGGCTGGCCCAGGCCTCCGCTTAAGGCTACAAAGTTTCAATTACAGAAGATACATAAATCCCAATAGAAATGGCTGCTGCCACGGAGCAAGCAGAAGGCTTGGCTCCTCTCTAGGCTACAAAGTTTCAATTGTAGAAGATAAATAAACCCCAGATACCAGGGCCTCCGCTTGGGTCCCCAGGGGGTGTGGCCGGCCTGCAAACCACCACAAGCCCCTCACCCAGGCCGCCCCATGCCCCAAGGGAACCCCCACCCTGATCCGGGACACCCTTCAGGGCAAACCAGCTGGCCCCCACCCATGCACCAGGCCTCTATCCTATCTAATAAAAGAGTAATATGCAGATTGACCATCACTCCAACACGCAAGATGGTTAACCCCATGTGGTCAAAGATCCTGCCCCCATGTGGACACAAGGTGGCCACCACAAGATGGCCAGCTGGGGAGGGAAGTTGGGAGGGACCAGGCCTGCAAGAGAGGGCAGTTAGGGGTGACCAAGCTGGCAGAGGAGGGAAGTTGGGGGCATCCAGGCCTGCAGGGAAAGGCAGTTGGGAGGGACCCAGGCCTGCAAGGGAGAGCAGTTGGGGGGGAGGCAGGCCTGCAGGGGAGGGCAGTTGTGGGTGATCAGGCCTGCAGAGAAAGGCAGTTGGGAGGGACCCAGGCCTGCAGGGGAGGGCAGTTGAGTGGTGACCAGGCCTGCAGAGGAGGGCATTTAGGGGTGACCAGGCTTGCAGGGGAGGGCAGTTAGGGGAAAACAGGCTGGCAGGGGAGCTGTTAGGCATCAATCAGGCTGGCAGGGGAGTGGTTAGGGGGTGATCAGGCTGGCAGGCAGAAGCAGTTAGGGGCAATCAGGAAGGCAGGCAGGCGAGCAGTTGGGAGCCAGCAGTCCTGGATTGTGAGAGGGATGTCCGACTGCCCGTGGGATCGGGCCTAAACGGGCAGTCAGACACCCCTCGAGAGGTCCCAGATTGGACAGGGGGCAGGCTGGGATGAGGGACACACATCCCCTTGCACGAATTTCATGCACCGGGCCTCTAGTACAACTGTAAGAAGCAATGCCAGAAACGTGACAAACAGAGGCTTGGGAGATTTTGATAGTGCCTAGGCAGGAAAAGGAGAATATGAACATGATGTGGGATGAGGAGTAGTGCTGGGTCTCCAGATCAGAGCAACTTTTCAGCAATTTCAGAATTGAACCTTCACAATGTCTTTGATTCACTTTGTTTGAATGGAGGGTTTCAAGTCAGAAAACACCCAAGTGCAAAAATACTTTGTCAAAAATAAATTCCAAAACTAATAAATGTGTGTGGATTATCGTTGTTACTGTCCTCTTTGGGACCAGATTGGTGAGCGCTGACTCTGGCTCAATTTTTTACATTGAGAAATATGCATTTTTAAGTGAGAAGAACTTCTTTAGAAACAGACATTTTATTCACTTAAAATCACAATGTCTAGCACAAACTTCTGCTGAATCACCGAGGTTTACATATGATATTAAACATTTGATTTGCACCTAAAGAAAACCTCTAATGCATCAGCTGATATTTAAATGGTATTGGAGTAGCATGAAGAGTCATGACTGCAACAACAGCACTTCCTAGAATTAGCAGAGCTATCATGATCCCAAAAGCATGTGAATTCAAAAGGATCTAAGTAGGAAGAGACATTCCAAAAGAAACAAGAAAATTAATATTGAACCACAGGACTTTCAACACATAATCAACCCTCTCAGAATGTGTAATATTCTACTGGTATTTTACAAATGATATAAAGCTAAGACTGACATAAATCCTATTCCAGTAATTCACCATAATTAATAAAATAACTATAATTATAGCAAAATTATGAACAGCATTTGGGACAGAAATTTACTTTTAATGTTAACATGTGCCTGAAAATAACTTTGTTTATTCAAATAAGTTGAAACAGAACATACTTTTAAATGCCTTGAAGAACATCTAAATTTCTTATTTCATATTAATATCAAGAACATGGATTCTTAAAACATTTTTTCTTCTGCCTCAATACTTAAAAAGTGAACAGTTTGCCCCCAGTTAAGGTGCCTGTTTATTTATATTATCTAGAAAAAATTTCATGTCTGATGTGAGTCACTGCTCTGATGCTATGATTATGTTAGACAAAAATTGATGTACATATTGGGAAGTACATCAGAGCTACTTATTTTTCTTCACTTTCATAGCATTTTCCCAGGGAAACAAGACATATCAAAATTAAAATAGCAGCAAGGAAATAATTTACTAAGGTGAAGCCGAGGAATGCCACAGTGACAGCAGTTACAGAAAGCGGCAGAAGCTCTTAAAGTTTAAACTGCTCTGTCACATACTATCAATTGGACCATTATCTGGTGAAGGGGGCTGTAATAAATTGCCAGATTTGCTTCTTCCCTGAAATGATGGGATGGAAATAGTGCTGTGTATATGAGGGTCAGATGGGGGTGGAGGTGAATAAGTATATCAGATTTGTCCAAGTGTTAAGTCCTGAAGTGATTGACAGTCTGGCACTTAACATATAGTTTCTTCAAATAAATTATAACTTGGGAGTCTGGACATCCTGATTCTTTAAGGTCAGGTAAAAATAAAATGTTATTAATAATGAAAAGAAATATTTACTTTTCCTTTTCTGAGACACATTCTTATTCTAATTCTGCAAAATGCTTTCTGCTTCAGATTCTCCTCTTCTTTTAGATAAGTGTAATTTAAGAGAAGACTACATACATTATATAATAAAAGCCTAATATGCTAAGTGTCAGACCATTTGACCATTGGACCAGTAAATATGATGCACACTGACCTCCAGAGGGCAGATGCTCTGACTGGTAGACGAGATGGGCCAGACACACCCTGGATCCCTCCTGCAGTCCCTCCCCAGCCCAATCGTGCACCAGTGGGGTCCCTCAGCCTTGCCTGCACCCTCTCACAATCTGGGACCCCTCAGGGGATACCAGTTTTGGCTGGATCCCCACAGGCCAGGCCGAGGGACCCCACCAGTGTACGAATCCATGCACCGGGCCTCTAGTATGTTGATGACAGCTTCCGTGTTATTCATTATAAGAGCTAATGTTGCCTCAGTAATATTTTTTCTTATTTGATTCTTCTGCATTTCAAGAAGGACGACAATGGCATTTGGGGAAAAATATGGGCTAGAAGTTAGGTGAGTTGGTTTCTAGTCTAGACCCTGGTATATGGGAGATGCATAATAGTTGTTAGTTTACATCATCATCCCTAGATAAAGAATTGTTTGGCTAGACAAAGATCCAGTTCATAAAAGCTCCATTGTGCAACATATGGAAACACTGGTAGAAAAAAATAATTATTGATTGAGATAATCTGTCAATTTTTTTATTAAGTCATCTTCTCATTGGAACCTTAATGTATTTCCCTTTTCTGAGACTCATGCTGAAATATGCCACAATTCAAAATAGAGATATAGTCAGAACCTGACTTCAAAATTATAGCATATTTAATAATGTAATAATGTTTCCCTTTCAGACATTTTAATTTCCATGCTTGTGTGAAAATAAACATGCAGTATAGAACTTGAGGTGAGGAATTAAATAACCCCCTAATTCCAGACAAACCTAAATCTTGATATAAATGGCATTTATAATTTATTGAGGACAACATCGAAGTATTTAATTAATAGGGATCATCGCCAGGCTATCCAATCTTTCTACAGAGTTGTTGTCAGTTGATTATTTCATTCCTTTAGTAATAGCCAATGAAGGCTATTTTTCCTTAATCCTGAATGATAACTTGGTGATAAGATAAACACTTGAGCTGGGTGGACAAGGTTAAAACAATAAAATAAAAGGGCAACAATCTTGCAAATGCCAGTCTCTTATTCTTTTAAATTAGCTCTCAGTGTAAATTTGGGGAAATGGTTTTCTTCTGAATTGTCCTGATGTAATAATCTCTACTTTGCTTAACTACAAAAATGCAAGTTGAGGGCATTTAATGGATAACTGTCAATTTTCAAGGCACTAAATTGTCCTGAAGAGGCCTTAAGAATAACTACACTGGCAGAGGAACTGAACTTATTATCTGAGAGTGATTCAGGAACTGGAGAATCTAAGTATTCTTAACAATGTTTCCCTGATCAAAAAAATTTATTTTGAGTAGTTCTGGAAAATTCTAGTTCTCTTAATACAAATTCCCTCTTTGTGCATTTTATAATATTGTTAAGAAATTCAGCTCATATTATCCTAATTCATCTCTTGATTTTTAAGTACAGCTTCCCCAAGCGCACCAAATTCACTCTGCTTTTCAATTACTGTGCATGAAAGATATTTTTAAACAATGGAATTCCATTCTCAGACTTTCAATTATCTGAAGTATTTATCTCTAACAAGTCCACATTTAGCAATACCCTTCAAACTTGTTGAGTATTCAGACCTCACACAGCAGCACTGACTGCTGGGTAGTGCTATAGGCCAGTTTCCCCAGATGCAGTTTAGGAATAGAAAAGGGTGGCTAATAATGTTTCCAGTTTCTCACCAGATTCTGTGTCTGTACATGTGGCCAAAACATGTTCCTGTATTAGCTTTCTGGAGGAAAAATATACCTGAAATTTGCCACTGTTTGTGATCCAGATCTGAGGGACATTTCTATGCAGCTGTGTGATTTTAGGATTCTAAGTAACTATAGTGACCCCAGGAAGAAACAGTTGCAGAGCATTGTTAGGACATGTTGCTAGGAGTTACTTAGATCCAAAGGTACAACAAATAGTCTTAAAATTCAAAATCCCATTATTTTACAGTAAGAGGGCAAATAGGCCATGTTAAAGTGGGAAGGAGAGGGCCACTTTGGAAGAGTGAGTCTGGGTTTGACTATTGTACTCATTTGTTATTAACCTAATATGTTTCAGCTCTAAAGTGGATGCAGTTATATCAAGCTTAATGTAATAATATGTGATCATACCCTAAACATAATGCCTGTAACAGAGTGTTTTCCAAATTTACTATAGCTATTGCAGTTGTTATTGTTGCTGCTGGCATTATTAGACTATGGATATATGAAAAGAGGCATAAAGAAGCCAGCTAAACTAAATGAGTCTGAAACCTGTCTTAATTCAGTGCATTTTACCTTTCAACATCTTATTGATAGAAAACAAAGTCAGGACCCTGTTTGTGATAAGATTTCCCTATATTTTCTAAGAAATAACTCAAGGCAGCAGACACAAATCCTGAAACTCCATAATGTGTTCTTTGCTTCTTGATGGTGTAGATAGTGTAATTAAAAGTTTTCAAGGAGCTTCCACACTCTTGGAAGATGAGGGGGTGGGTAAGAATGTGATAGCTCTAGCTTCTTCATGGCAAACTTAGAAAAACTTAAATAAGGCCTTTATCTATGCCATCACATAGCAATGTCTATTGCTTGTCTGTGCTTCTTTTTAAAGGTATCTCTTGAAATACAGATCATTATAAAATGATGCTGTAGGAAACCTTTTCTTTAAATTATATTACTTGGTATCAAAGCAATGGATTACATATCAGAACCTTTAGAAGCCTCATCATCCATGAACTTGGTTTCATATGTCATCTGCTAGGTGAAGGACATACTACTAGTAACATAATAGTCTATTTCTCTAAGGCAGTGGTTGGCAAACTGTGGCTTGCGAGCCACATGCGGCTCTTTGGCCCCTTGAATGTGGCTCTTCCACAAAATACCACGGCCTGGGCGAGTCTATTTTGAAGAAGTGGCGTTAGAAGAAGTTTAAGTTTAAAAAATTTGGCTCTCAAAAGAAATTTCAATCATTGTTCTGTTGATATTTGGCTCTGTTGACTAATGAGTTTGCCAACCACTGCTCTAAGGCATCAACACATTCATGCAGATACCTGTCCATCTATGCTTCCTCTTAGCAAAATAATATTACCTACGTGGTCCATTGAATTGAATCAGTGCTTTCTCGTGTGAAGGAAAGACAGACTACTGGAACGTACAACAGTCTTTGCTGACTACATTTCCAAGAGATGGTAGTAGCATATAAATACTGGGAACTATTGAGGGAGAGGGATAAATATAATTATTTGAATTCATCAGAATGCTCTACAAATGTTAAAACATTTTGAGAGAACCAACTAAAATGTTTGTCAAATATGGAATGGAGAAGAGTTTCTCCTGATAATTTAATTATTTTATTAGGATGAAATTACAAAAAGAATGTTTAAAGGATGATATACAAAAGAAAAAAAATGTTTATTTAAAGCCATAGCTAGTCTTATAACTACAGGCCATAAAACTGAGCCATCATCTCACAGTGGGTGTACAGAGTGCTGAAACACAATGGGAAGAGGTATTTTTAGTACATGTATTCAATCAAAATATTTTCTAGTATTTTAAAATGTGAGCTTGATTTTTTTTCTTTTTAAATCTTTATTGTTGGAGGTATTACGTGTGTCCCCTTTTTTTCCTCATTGACCCCTTCCAGCCTGCCCCCGCTCCCCTGCCCCAGGCCTTCACCACACTATGTTCTGTGTCCATGGGTTAGGCATATGTGCATATAAGTTCTTTGGTTTATCTCTTCCCACCCACCCACCCTCCCCCATCTTCCCTCTGAGTGGGCTTGAAAATTTAATACAAAGCAGGAGGCAACATTAAGCAGTGATCAAGACTATTAAATTTTTACTCTAAAATTACTAGCTGTGTTGTCTTGGGCAAGCTACTTAATTGTGCCTTTATTTTCTCCTCTGTCAAATAGAGATAATATTGGTGCCTAGCTCATGGAAATTCTTTGAAAATTAAATGAGAGATGATGTCTATAACATGTTTATAAAAGTGCCTGGTATATAAATTCCACAATACATGTCAGCTCTGAGAATTAATTGAGATAAAATGATTTAAAGCACTTAGGATGCTGCTTATTCAATACAAATTATTTCTTTCATAGTTATAAAATATACACCTATATATGCCCTTGTTACTATGGTTAAAATGCAAATAAAAGTGGAGACCTAATAGTGAATCCATTTTTTATCATACATGTGTACATATACTATTGTAATTTGATGAATGTGAAGTTTTGCCTTTTACTTCTATAAAAACAAGGGAAAATCACTGTTCTGAGGATGGAAAGAAGTATTTCTTACTAAGAAAGTAGCAGCCTTTATATTGTGAGGGTGCTAAAAATGTTACTATAAAAATAATAAAACTTTGAAAATAAAAAGAATTGAAATTAATGACATTGATAAAAATAATAAGGCATAGTGAGGAAATCCTTAATATTTGGGATTATACAAGAATGAGAATACTCAAAATATGGCCTCCAAATAATGTGACATTTTATTTTTTTACCATAAAAATTCTAATATATGAATACTCTATCAATTATTTAAACTTTAAACACTCAGACTTGAATGAGTGTTAACACATCTGAAGACTCGTTTATTTAGACATTTTTATTTCCTTTATTCGAGCTTTTTAATTTGAAAAGTACTTTTTATCTTTTATATTCTTACTAGAGGCCCAGTGCATGAAATTCATGCATGGGGAGATGTGTCCCTCAGCCCAGCCTGCACCCTCTCCAATCTAGGACCCCTCAAGGGATGTCCGACTGCCCATTTAGGCCCTATCCCAGTAGGACCGGGCCTAAATGGGCAGTCGGACATCCCTCTCACAATCCAGGACTGCTGGCTCCCAACTGCTCGCCTGCCTGCCTTCCTGATTGCCCCTAACCACTTCTGCCTGACAGCCTGATCACCCCCTAACCACTCCCCTGCCAGCCTGATTGATGCCTAACTGCTCCCCTGCCAGCCTGTTGCCCCTAACTGCCCTCCCTTGCAAGCCTGGTCACCCCTAACTACCCTCCCCTGAAGGCCTGGTCACCCCTAACTGCCCTCCCCTG
Source organism: Plecotus auritus (assembly GCF_963455305.1). Taxonomy (NCBI): domain Eukaryota; kingdom Metazoa; phylum Chordata; class Mammalia; order Chiroptera; family Vespertilionidae; genus Plecotus; species Plecotus auritus. Next base: position 67,621,936 of record NC_137784.1, read on the forward strand.
CAGGCCTGGTCCCTCCCAACTGCTCTCCCCTGAAGGCCTGGGTCCCCCCCAACTGCCCTTCCCTGCAAGCCTGGTCACCCCTAACTGCCCTCCCCTGCAGGCCTGGTCCCTCCCAACTGCTCTCCCCTGCAGGCCTGGGTCCCCCCCAACTGCCCTTCCCTGCAAGCCTGGTCACCCCTAACTTCCCTCCCCTGCAGGCTTGATAACCCCCAACTGCCCTCCATTGTAGACCTGGTCCCTCCGAACTACCGTCCCCTGCTGGCCATCTTTTGGCGGCCATATTGTGTCCACATGGGGTCAGTCATCTTTGACCACATAGGGGCAGCCAACTTGTGTGTTGGAGTGATGGTCAATCTGCATATTACTCTTTTATTAGATAGGATAGAGGCCTGGTGCATGGGTGGGGGCCAGCTGGTTTGCCCTGAAGGGTGTCCCGGAACAGGGTGTGGGTTTCCTTGGGACGTGGGGTAGCCTGGGTGAGGGGCCTGTGGTGGTTTTCAGGCTGGCCACGCCCCCTGGTGACCCAAGCGGAGGCCCTGGTATCTGGGATTTAGTTATCTTCTATAATTGAAACTTTGTAGCCTTAAGCAAAGGCCAAGGCAGGCCAGGGCTTCAGAACTTGGCTTCCTCTATCGCCGGAGGCAACTCAAGCCTCCTGCTTTCTCCATGGCAGCAGCTATCTTGGTTGGGTTAATTTGCATACTCTGTCCTGATTGGCTGGTGGGCATGGTTGTGGGTATAGCAGATGTATGGTCAATTTGCATATTACTCTTTTATTAGATAGGATTTTTTTTTAATTTTTTTTTTACAGAGAGGAAGGAAGAGGGACAGATAGTCAGAAACATCGATGAGAGAGAAACATCAATCAGCTGCCTCCTGCACACCTCCCACTGGGGATGTGCCCGCAACCAAGTTACATGCCCTTGACCGGAATCGAACCTGGGACCCCTCAGTCCGCAGGCCGACGCTCTATCCACTGAGCCAAACCGGTTTTGGCTAGATAGGATTTTATAAAGTCCCTCACATTGATTTTTTGCATGATTACTTTATTTTTTACAGATTAACCAAAATATAATTTACATACCATCAGATTCACCCGTTAAGTGCATAAATTCAATGATTTTCAGCAAATTTAAATTTGTGAAACCTTCAATGTCACCAATTTTAAAATATTTTCATCATCCCTAAAAATATTCTTTGTGTCCACCCCTAACTTCAGGCGACCACTAATCTACTTTGTCTCCATTGTCTTATGTATAAATGGCTTTTAAAATAAATTGAATATATAGTATATGGTTTAGCTTGTTTCACTTAGCATAATAATGTTTGCAAGGTTCATCTGATATAGTATGTATCAGTACTCTACTCTTTTCTATGGATGAATAATATCTAATTTTATGAACATACCACCTTTTGTTTAGCCATTCTCCAGTCCAAGAACATTTGATTTTGTTCCTCTTTTTGGCTACTATAAACATTCATGTATACATTTCTATCTGGGTATATATTTTTATTTGCCCAGACTATATGCCTATGAGGGGAGTTGTTGGGTTATATGGGAACTCTTTATTTAGTTTAGTTTGTCAAACTGTTTTCTAAAGCAGCTGTCCCATTCTGCATTCCCATATGTATTTTGCAACTAGAGAGGCTGAATAAGATCAGATAAGGTTTGGTACTGTCAAATTGGTTTTAGTTATAATTATGTAAGAACATCTAGTTTAATAGTTTGAACTGATAAACAAAATTAATACTTACAAATCACCCTTGTCCTTCAAAGTTGATTTTAACTCTTGCCACAGTCATAGTTTTATCTCATATGAAAAAGTGAATCTTCAAATTTTGTTAATTAATAAAAAGTCTAGGCATTACAGCAAGTATTCCAGGGAAATGTGATGAAAGTATCTTTCATTTATTCTCTAGTTTAGTACTCATTTTTTCTATTTCATAAAGAAGATATTAGCAAATACCCTGTTAATAAATTGAACATTCAATGTCCTAATGTTTTAATCTAAATTTAAGGAAAGAATAGTCTAATTGAAATTTTCTTATCTGAAGAAGTTACACACCATACTGAAAGGTGTAACAATTTTTGTGCTATAATAATTCATTGATCAAACTAAATATTACAAATTTAGTGTTATTAACAAGAGTTGAATATGTATGTCTGATATTTTCTATTGAAATATCCTTTTATCTTCAAATATATCTGGATAAGCAATAAAGCAAACATGGAAGAAACTGTGTTCTTGCAGTGTTATACTGGTCATCATCCAGTAAAGGTGTATAGCTCATACCTTATTTAAGCAAAGAGGAAAGACTCATAAGCCTGTATCTCCTTATAAATTTCTCTTATGCCAAGTAAATTCTTAAGAATTTCACCAGCCTTGTAGTAAAATGAAAGAAGTGACAGATTAATATCTTTTTGGCTATGTGGACATAATTCTGCCTATTGAATGAAGGGGTTGTTAATCCTTCTCAATCATGTTTGTGTCAACTTGATTGCTGAGCTCAAAATATTTGTAGTCACAGGAGGTTGAAAAAGCATGTGAAATTTAGAAAAAAAAAAAAACAGAGAAAAGATCATAATTCTAAATGAAAAAGGAAAAGGACTAAATAAAAGTCTTGATATCAAAAGGTTGAAAATAAAAGATTCTGTGAGATGTCCTGGTATCACCTGGGGAGATGAAGAAAGAACATTGGGATTTTTTGGCTTGATTAGAGTTTGACTTATGAGCTTTTTGTTGTTGTTGTGAGAAGAAGTGGAAGTAGAAGAGGATAAGATTTACCTTCTAAGGGAGAAAAGTATTTTGAAAATTTCTTTCCAGTTCACATAGCTTACAATTTTATTTTGAAGCACACAATGCTGAAGTTGATTTATAAAAACCCAAGGGCAGAAACATATTACTGAATTATATCATTAAAAGATGCTCAATGTCACTAATCAACAGAGACACAAATTAAAACTACAATGAGATATTTCCTCACACATGCCAGACAGGACATTCTTTTGTCATGGAGAAAAGGAAGATGGGAAGGGCTATTAAAAACAAAAGTTCTTCCTGATGTGTTTAATAATTGCAGTGTGTGCAAGTTTTTCCTTCTGGCCTTTCTACTTCACTTTAAATGAGTTCCTGTCTATTAATTTTACATTTCTCACTTTTGATCAAGATATTTTTCTGAAAGCATTGCTGTTCAAGAGTCAAGGTTTGAAATAAGTTTATTTTTATCAACTGTGGATGGAAAGTGACAGGAGCCAAGTACATGGGATGTCCTGTAACTATTGCAAAGGGTAAGAGTTACAGACCTCCAAAAGTAGGTGGATCTGGGACTTAAAAGGACTAATGGAAATGTTTTGGTCAGGGTATTTGGAAAGTCTCTACAAATTTTGCCGATTGATTCTTAGTATTGTCGTTATTGCATTAGACTAAACCTGAGGATTAAGAGTTGTAAACACAGTGAAAAACGTTTGCTGTAACATTGGACAAGTGGCACAGACTTGTTGAAGCACCGGAAAGGGACAGGTACAATAGATTTCCCAATCACTATGGAATTTTAACAGTGTCCCCAGTTAGAAATAATCTTTTCTCAAAGGATTTTAGCTACAGAAGATGCAGTAGCCTGTCTATAAGGGAAAGCATCAGTTCAATGAAAAAACATAAAGACCATGACTGAAAGACATTTATCTCTATGAGACAGGGGAAGCTGTATGAAATCCATTTGCTAGACCTTGAATGGTCCATTAGGCAATTTAAAATGTCTAAGTTATCAGCTGGGGAAATATCACTTTGGAAAATGACAATGACAAAGGTTTGACTATTGTTAGTTTCTTTAAGAGCAGCACTCCTAGTGGAATTGTCAATAGGGTCATTTCCCCTAGCTTCTAGAGAGCCAATTTTAGAATGCCTGTAGGTCTTAAAGTTAGCTAAACTAGCAGGTAAACATGCAGCATCCAATAATTCCTGAACTTATGGGCCATTTTCAATTTTATTTACTCTGAAGGTAAGGAAGCTACACTGTTATCTTTACATCAGCTATTGTGAAACCATATCTACTATCAGAATACTAGTAAAGGTGGGAATTTTGTTATTGGCTAAAGTACAAGCCCAAGTATAGGCATAAAATTCAGACTGTGTAATTGACAACTTTGATAGTAGTTATGATACCATACCTAGCACAATACTTATCATTTTCACCCTTTAAATATGACTCATCAGTAAACCCATGAAAGATTTGCCTTATTCATAGGAGTTTCCTACAGATCATCACAAGAGGTCAGAAGGTGTTCTATTAGTTTTAAGCAGTTGTGAGGTGCTTCATTGGAAATGGAGGCGATAAGAGCAACAGAATTAAAGTTCTGGGGTTTTTTTACAGATAAATTGGGAATGTGACAGGGACTAGTGCAAGGGATAACAATGCCTTGAGTTTTGTAATCTTATGGGCTTTATACTTTGAAGTGTTCTTTATTTATGAGATATTGATTGATTCTAGGAAAGGGTTTTGCGGTATCTATTTGAATCGTGATAGGAGGTTCACTGTGGGTGCTACCAATATTAGTAGAAGATTTTGCTCATGAAGAGGATGGCAGCTGGTCTAATAGGGACAAATGTCAGTGTCAGATTCCACTACAATGCCATCAGAAATGGACCAAATAAAAGATGTTGAGATTCATTCAATTCATCTGTTTAACTATTCTCATGGCTACTGTCAAATTCTAAAATTATTTCCCCCTTTAGGGAGAAAAAAATTCTGGCATAATAATTTCCTAAGAAGTCTTGTCCTAATAAATGATTAGGGGTGAAAGAACTAAGGAGAAAGGGTATTTATCAAAAGGCTTAAACAAAAAGGTATAGGTTCAGAGACAGGGAATTTTTAGGTTTACTAGTCATCCCTATTGTTTGAACTGTTTTAGTGCTACAAGGCAGGAGCTAACTTATAACAGTGGAGTTGAACACCAAGAGAGTGTCTCCCTTAACAATAAGGATAAAGAGAGGTCCATTCCCAATTTGAAGAAAAATTTCTCTGTGTTGATCAAGTGGGGGCACTGAGAAAAGTCCCTGTAATTTCTTTTAACCTTGTCATTGGGTATTTGGAGGACACTGGAAGGTTGAAGTCTCCAGAAGTGCTTAATTTGTGACAATCTCTTTTCCAATGTCTTGGCTCTTTGCAAGAATGGCAGAAGTTAGGCAGTTTTTGGTTTTGCATAAAGGTATTCATTTTCATTTACCAGAGTTGAAAATTAAGAATTTTAGCAGTCTCTAGTTGACTCATCTAGGATGCAAATAAGCTGATTTGCCAAAGAATTAAACCTAGAGTGGGCATGGTCTCCCATCTCATCCTGGTTCTTTTAACAAAAAGAGAAAGATCTCAGTTCAGCCAGTTAATAAACACAGAGTTAAAGTCAACCTGAGTGGATTCAGCATCTGAAGGAAGACCAGAATTTTCTTTGAAAACAATCTGAAGTTAATTATAATAATCCTGAACAGTTTTGATGGGCTTTTGTGAGCAAGCTTGAATTTTTCCCAATCAACAGGCTTGAGAAATGTTACTGTAAATTGCTCAATGGAGGTCTCCAGTGAATGTTCTAGCATTTTTCAAAAATTAGGGGTTATTTTTCTAAATTCCTTTTAGGATGTTCCTATAGGGCAGGTTTCTTTCAATGCTGATCCTGGCTTTCACTGGTGAACATATGAACTAGCTAATATAGTCAGAGAAACCAGACTGACAAGTTTGGATAAATATATTAAGTTTCTTATATCGGTGAGGTTCCTCAGTTACTTTAGGAAACTCTTTAACTCTGACTCACTACTAAGCCTTAGTTCGGGGAAAATAATAAACTTAGTGTTTATTTGGATCATTGGAGGACTTATCCTTAAAGGGACAGGTACTGATGGTTCAGAGGAGGAGGAAGTAAGGAAAGGTTCAGAAGAGGTCCAAGATGGCACTAGAGGTAGAACAGGAGACAGAGAACTCGAGAGGAGCATGATACCTCCAGGATGGAGTCTGAGACAAAGAAGTCAGGAGAGAAGAGCACACAATTTGGGAAGCTATTTTTATTTCTTTGAGTGCTTGTTTGCCTCAGTTAGTCTTAAAACTTTATTTTTGCAAAGAGGCACTTTTGGATTCCTAGTAACATTTGGAAGCCTCAAAATACCAACTGAAATGCACATTACATTCAGGCATGCAAATTTTAGAACTATGGTTGTCCAATTCGTTTTTTTTTTTTTTTTTAACTTAATTTGGCAGAAACAGACTCATAGATACAGAGAGCAGATTGATGGTTGCCAGAGGGGAGGGTTTTGGAAAACTGGGTGAAAAAGGTGAAGAGGTTAAGAAGTACAGATTGGTAGTTATAGAATTGTCACAAGGATATAAAGTACAGCATAGGGAATATAGTTAATTATAATAACTATGTATGATGACAGGTGGATAATGGAAATATCAGGGGAACACTGTAAAATATATGATTGTCTAACTCAGTGGTTGGTAAACTGCTGCTTGCGAGCCATATGAGGCTCTTCCACAAAATACCATGTGCGGGCACACATGTACAGTGCGATTGAAACTTTGTGGCCCATGCGCAGAAGTCGGTTTTCGGCTCTCAAAAGAAATTTCAATCATTGTACTGTTGATATTTGGCTCTGTTTACTAATGAGTTTGCCAACCACTGGTCTAACTAATATGCTGTACACCTGAAATTAATACAAAATATTAATGAATGCAAACTATAACTGAAAAAAAAGTTTGGGGAATTTGAAAGTTCCCCATAATGGCCATTGATATTTTAAATTACTTTTGGTCAAATCAGTCCATTTAGTTATACGTAAATGAGCATGAAGAAAGATTGTGGTTTTTAAACATTAAATTAATTGGCCCATGTCACTTGGGGTGAGGGTAGGAGAAAGTCCTGAAAGTATTTAGATCACTGGGATCTCATTTTTCAGAATCTTTTATCTGGAACATAAGGCCCAAATAGCCTTCAGGCCAAGTGCCACATAGTCCCACTAAGTACTGTCTGATACCAAAGGAACAGAGCTGAAGGCTGGAGCAACACATTTCAGATAAACAGTCTGATAGTGAAGGAGTCAAGCCAAAGGCTGAAGCAGTCAGTTTTGGAGAAAGGACCCATTCCTGAGGAGCCAAGTTGAAGCTGAGCAGTGCAGCTCTAGTAGAACATCCTGCTTCCAAGATGTCAGGCTGAAGGCTAAAGCAGAGTTTCAATGAGACAACCCAGTCTAGAATTGGATTAAAAACCAGCCAGTTTCAGTAGAAACAATCTGGTTGCAAAGAAAATCAGGCTAAAGGCCAGTAATGTCTCAAGAAACATCCTGATCCTGAAGAAGTCAGGCCCAAGTGCCAAAAAGATTACTCACAGATAAACAGGGCCTTTAATAGGAAAGTACAAAGTCTCTGAATACATCCTAAAAAGAACCTGGAGAGCTTCAAATGTAAAGAGACCAGAAATACTGATTCAGGAGAAAACTGACCCTTAAACTCCAGGGTCGATGGGTTCTGCAAATGCCTCACCTGTTTGTTCACCAGGCTCAGAGCTATCAGGTGTCTTTTCTGGATCCACACAAAGACCACCAAATATGTTGAAGATAAACAAAACACCAGCCAGCTAGTTCTCCATCAACATGAGTTTATTCAGGAGCAACAAAAAATTGCAATCTTATATATGCAATCTTGGCAACCCTCATGTAAGTCCACTAAAAAAAAGAAAAAAGAAAAAAAAGAGGACCTTCTTTTATTAGAAGGGAAAAAGAAGCTGGGAAGGGCTATTACAAACAGTTCCTCTTGTGTTTTGCTATCAGAATAGGGTCTGAGAGCTCTCCTTTCTGGCCTCCATAACTCACTTTAAATGGGGTTTATATACACACTCTGTAGACTCAGTCCAGTGATTTCTAGAGAATATGATCTGAATCAGTTCAACTGAGTGAATTATCTTTTTGAAATAACATCACAATAAACATTCATGATTATGAGAAGGAGCTGATGTTTTGCATTCTCCATTTAGTCCAAACCCTTTTTTGACTTGCTTGCTTAAGACCTAGTAGTATTTCCTCAATTTCACAAAAGCTAGAATGATCAGACCCTCAGCATTATATCCTAACATGACACAAACAAATCTCATAGGAAGCATTCATTATGCTACTGCTTGTTGTGTGACCTTGGTCAAGTTCTTAAACACTCTGAACTCCATTTCCTCATCTGTAAAAATGAGGATGGCGATGTTAACTACTTCATTTTGTGGGGAAATACATACAACAATGCATGTCAAGTGCATTGGCAGGTAAAATAGGTGTGTAGAAGCTGGATAACTCACTCAAGGTCACACAGCTAAGGAAAAATGGGACTAGGAATTAACTCATTCATAATCGAAGCCAAGCTTGTATTTAACCTAATATTATAGTAGCAAATAGATTTATCATCTCTATAAAAACATAAAAGTTTGACCTCCTCCTTCCCCTATTAACAGGCAATATGTGCTGTGTCTTTATTTTACTTTATGATTAAGCTAGTACCACTTTCTGTCTTGCAAAATGCTTAGTTAATTAATTATTACTCTTTCTTTGCTAGAGATACAAATATCATTCATGACTCTAGACTCATATATTAAAATGTATATTAACCTATCAGTTGTAATTAGTTCAATTTATTGTTGGCATCTCAAAGCAGAAATACCATAATGAGATCATGTTCTTTGTTTTGTTTTGTTTTACTTAGGACAGGAAAATAAGTCAAAATTATATTTTTTTTACAGTTTCATTTTTTATTTATTTATTATTGGTTTGGGGTGTACAGCTTAGTTGTTAAACAATCATAAACTTTAAATAGTTTTTTTCTCAATATTTCCAGTGCCCCATCAACATTATGCATAGCTATGTCAATATTATTGACAATATTCTCTATTCTTTACTTACATCTCCATGACTATTCTGTCACTACCAATTTTTACTTCTTAATCCCTTTATCTCTTTTACCCAGCCCTCCTACCCCATCTCCCCTGTGGCAATCACCAGTTTGCTCTCTGTATCTATGAGTGTTTGAAATTTTTGTTTGTTTATTTTGTTCTTTAGTTTCCACATACAATTGAAATCAGTTGGTATTTGTCTTTCTCTGACTGACTTATAAAATTATATCTTTGTCATTAGTTGATTTTTAATAGTCACACTATCTTACCTAATAATAGACAAACATGTAAATTGACTGTATCTCCACTACGCCACCAGCCAATCAGGAGTTATATGCAAATTAACTCAACAAAGATGGCGGTTAATTTGCATACACAGGTGCTGAGTGATGGGGGCGGGACGCAGGTGTTCTGCCCCACCCCTGGTCTCTCAGGGCCTCTGGGCAGCGTGGGAAGGAGAGGCCAGAATGGAAAGAGGTGGCTCCAGGGCCTGAGGGGAAAGGGGCTGGGCCGGAGTGGAAAGGTGGTGCCGACAGCCAGGGAAAGCCCATTCTAGCACAAATCTTCATGCATCAGATTCTAGTATTTAAATAGTATCTTTTAGTTCTTCAGCATGTCATGACTACTGTAATATACTTTATCTTTATGCCTCTCACTCTCTTTTGCTTTGATATCCCTCTTTAAATACATATTAATAAAAAATGATTGTTTCTTTACATGATTTTGAGTGCTTTTGAGGGTTTGTGACCAGAGATAACAACATTAATAGCTACATCTTTGTACATTAGAATATTTACCATAATATTTGGGGAACTATACTGACAAATATTAAGTGATTTCTTTGTCTTTGGGAAGGAACATTTGATTGACTTTTAATTATATGAATGAGAGATAAAATAGGATATTTGGACATCATTTGTTAAAATGATTCAGTGTGCAGAGAAATTGCTTAAAATACCAATATCTTGGGGTGGGAGCGACAAATAAAAAGGAATCAACATTAACATTTATTGTATTTATGGTACCAGTAAATGTTATTTTAATATATTTACCAGGTCCTGTGTTAAGCAATTTACATACATTATGTCTAATTTTCTAAACAGTACTTCTGAGGGGTAGGAATTAAAAACTCACCCTGAAGCTGATAAAAGGGGGATAACAGGTTCTGAGAAGGCTAATTAGCTTTCTCAAGGTAAAAAATTGCAAAGTGCCAACACAGAGATTCAAGCCCACATCTGTCTGACCCTAATACGCATGCTTTATCCACAACTAGACACCACTGGATGAACTATATCCGAGACTTGTTCTAAGCAGCTAAGATTTTGACCATTCAGAAAACAATGCTCTCTGACAAATCTGCCATAGATAGGCCAGTCAGGGGGTGAGATGAAACGTAGGAAAGGAACTTATGGACCAAGCCTCCTGCACTATTTTAATGATCATTAAAATAAATGTTGTGTTTGGGGGCATAATTGCTGAAGGTAGCAAAATAAAACTTCTCAGACTGTTTTAGAAAACTATAAAATTTGGTTGGAGATGATTTGGTCTGGAGTATTGTTCAGATCATGCAGAAATTACATAAATATGCATATCTCTTAAAAGGTGTCTCATTTAAAATTTTTCCCCTCAGAGTAACATCACAGCAACAGGCAATCCATTTAGTCATTGCTATCCAATGTCATATCAACTTTTCTCAATGATGTACTGCTTTTTGACCAAAATGATGATATTTATTAGTTTGGATGAGTCACCTGTTTTGCTTATTGCTCTGCCCACAGGCTCTTTTGAATTATTCTCTAGATACACACAGAATTATAGTTGGTCTATCTTTAAAATTTTATATTGTTAAATTGGTCCACAAATGTTTTATCCACTCATCTCCTCCTTATTTTCCCCTCATATGTGCTAGATAGCTGTGAGCTACATTTTCATTCTATAAATACTAAGACTAATGTTGAGCATTTCTCACATCTTGGATTAAAAATATCCTATCTAATAAAAGAGTAATATGCAAATTAACCATCACTCCGCTACATCCACAAGCCACGCCCACCAGCCACACCCACCAGCCAATCAGGAGACAATATGCAAATAAAGCCAACCAAGATGGCTATGGCCACAGAGAGCAGGAGGGAGGCTTGGGTTTCCCCGGCAATGGAGGAAGCCAAGCTTTCTGCCTGCCCGTGCCGGCCTAGGCCTCCACTCAAGGCTACAAATTTTCAATGATAGAAGATACATAAATCCCAATAGAAATGGCTGCCGCCACGGAGCAAGCAGAAGGCTTGGCTCCACTCCAGGCTACAAAGTTTCAATTGTAGAAGATAAATAAACCCCAGATACCAGGGCCTCTACTTGGGTCCCCAGGGGGCATGGCCAGCCTGCAAACCACCACAGGCCCCTCGCCCAGGCCGCCTCACACCCCAAGGGAACCCCCACCCTGATCCGGGACAGCCTTCAGGGCAAACCAGCTGGTCCCCACCCATGCACCAGGCCTCTATCCTATCTAATAAAAGAGTAATATGCAGATTGACCATCACTCCAACACACAAGATGGCTGCCCCCATGTGGTCAAAGATCCTGCCCCCATGTGGACACAAGATGGCCGCCAAAAGATGGCCAGCAGGGGAGGGCAGTTGGGAGGGACCAGGCCTGCAAGGGAGGGCAATTGGGGGCGATCAAGCCTGCAGGGGAGGGCAGTTGGGAGGCACCAGGTCTGCAAGGGAGGGCAGTTGTGGGTGATCAGGCCAGCAGGGGAGGGAAGTTGGGAGGGACCAGGTCTCCAAGGGAGGGCAGTTGTGGGCGATCAGGCTAGCAAGGGAGGGCAGTTAGGGGTGACCTGGCTGCCAGAGGAGAGAAGTTGGGGGTGACTAGGCCTGCAGGGAAAGGGAGTTGGGAGGGACCCAGGCCTGCAGGGGAGAGCAGTTGGGGGGGACCAGGCCTGCAGGGGAGGGCAGTTACGGGTGACCAGACCTGCAGGGGAGTGCAGTTAGGGGAAAATAGGCTGGCAGGGGAGCAGTTAGGCATCAATCAGGCTGGCAGGGTTAGGGTTAGGGGGTGATCAGGCTGGCAGGCAGAAGTGGTTAGGGGAAATCAGGAAGGCAGGCAGGTGAGCAGTTGGGAGCCAGCAGTCCTGGATTGTGAGAGGGATGTCCGACTTCCCGTTTAGGCCCGATCCCACCACCGGGATCGGGCTTAAAAGGGCAGTCGGACATCCCTCGAGGGGTCCCAGATTGGAGAGGGTATAGGCTGGGCTGAGGGACACACACCCCCATGCAAGAATTTTGTGCACCGGGCCTCTAGTATACTGAATAAAGATTGAAATTTGACATTAACTAGTGCTACCATAGACTTAACTATGTGAACACCGAAGTACACTTTGGGACTCGGTGGCAGGAATCTTCTCCAATTTCCTCCATCTCTCCTTTGGTTATCCTACCCTTAAAGTTTACATGGCCTCCCTAAAGGAAGGGGCATGCACTTTAATGTACACTTACCTTCTCTTTTAAAGACTTCCAGGAAAAGAGATTCTGCAGCGTTGAATCAGCCTTTCTATTACTTAACAGCTCATACCATCATGTTCTTTCTTGTAGTTACTCACAGCCATGCTTCCTACATCCTGAATCTAACACTTTCACTCTTTTTTTTTATTTTGAAAAATGTCCTTAACCTCACAATTCAGCACACATTTGTTTGTAGTGTTTATTTTTAACATTTTTTCAAATGATTTAGACCCTGTTTCTCTATCGTTTTTCTATGACTCCCATTTTCTAATTAAGGTGAACTATTTTTACACACCAAATCAGATATTTTTTCAGTGGGCTTTAAAAGGGAAGGTAGGAGAATAAACAGTTACTAAAGAAAGCAACAATGGTTTGGTGTTTTAGAACATCTGCAAGATGACTTAAAGTGCAAGCCAAAATTTTGTTTTCAGAGTTAAATTTTAAGTATCACGACACTTCAGTACCCAGTTTCTACAATTATCTCTGCTGATTTTAAGCAACTTATCTTCTGAAAAGAGCTATTTTTCTTATTATCTTTTTAAGTTGCTTTGGATATATAAATCAGTGTTTATAATATAAAGCACACACATGAGATCATAAATCAGCTTGAGTTAATAGGGGAAGACAATTATTTCCTATCTAGTCTACTTAAACCTATCTGATGTCCAACTTATGCTAAGTATATCTTACCCAAAATCTGAATTTTTGTCCTGTTCATTTTTTTCAGAAGGAGCTCGTGTAAATGCATAGTATGGTAAAACTAAGCCGATAATCGTTATCTGGCTTATACTCTAATTTCTGACATGTTATCTTTCAATATAGGTATCCACTCTCACCTATCAGTTATCCCATCCCTATTTTTCTACCCTTACAAAATATTTTTGTTTAGTTTTCATTAGAGCAGTAGTTTTCAGGCTCAATTTGACCCCATCTTTTCTAGAACCTAATACAGATTAAATTTAACTTCTCACACTGATGCTCTGTCCACATAATAGACACTTGTTTCAATGTAATGCCACTTTGTGCCTTGCCATTCTCCTGAGGTCTGGTAACTGACCAAAGTCACCTTAACAGCGAGATAGGGAATTAAGATAATGTCTTCTATTAGAAGTGTGTATTGGTAATGATTAAAGTCCAGCACAGGGCATGTGCTCATGTCTGTGACCAGGACCTGGTTTTTCTGCTATGAGGACGTTCACGATTTTTGATACTTGACCCACAATTTTCACAAAAAAAGTAAGTCTAACTATGAGAAACAACCTTGTAAAGCTTTTTCTTACCCAGTAAATGAAAAACTGTGCCAGAAGAGTTCTTAAATGGAAAATTTTTAGAATATTTTAAAAATATTACATCTTTAACCCATAAAATGAACTTAAACTAAGTTTTAATATGGTGCTATGATTAATATTATATCATGCCTTTTTTATTCATTTTTAAGTTTGAATTTATATCCATTTTGATATCTGTTAATTTTTTCTTTCTGAATTATATCTTCTTTTCAACTTGACAAGAAGCTGACTTTTTTCTTTTATAGACACAGGCCTGATGTCAAGAAAAGATAAAAATAAGTCAAGTTATTCACAAAAGCAGTACTGCATAAAATTAGCAAAAATAAGACTTTTTTTTTTTTTTTAACATGGAGTCTTTATCCGACCAGGTTTTGGTCAATCAGATACACAACTGCTTATTAAAAAGTTATTACATTGTCTATCAACCTTGTCTTACGAACATCCTAATTGTAATCTTTCTCAAAGCCAGTCTGTTAAGTTTTAATTGATAACCATTTAAAAGGAAAATATTACGTGGATAATGCAATTTTAGCTAGAGCATAGAATAGGTCAGTAGGTCATTTCCTAATTCCTTGTTCTATTTTTTTTTTTTAAATGAGAAGATAAAGCACAGAGTGCTATTGAAGTGACCTAAGAATTAATTGGGATACAAGATTAAGAAATAGAACTCAGGCCAAAACTGGTTTGGCTCAGTGGATAGAGCGTCAGCCTGTGGACTGAAAGGTCCCAGGTTCGATTCCGGTCAAGGGCATGTAACTTGGTTGCGGGCACATCCCCAGTGGGAGGTGTGCAGGAGGCAGCTGGTAGATGTTTCTCTCTCATTGATGTTTCTGACTATCTATCACTCTTCCTTCCTCTCTGTAAAAAATCAATAAAATATATTAAAAAAAAGAAAGAAAGAAATAGAACTCAGTACTTGGGCAGCAGATTCCATGCTGTTCCCTGTAGCCAAATATTTCTCAGGTGCCAGAATATAATAGGTCAGCATCTGAACTTTGAAGAGTGTACCCATCCTTGAAATAAAAGTCATTCTTTATTCACCACAGAAGGTTTGTATCCGTGTAGACTGACCTTAGCATTGTCTTCCTTTCTTCTTTTACCACATGAAACATTTGCTATACGCTCCCACTTCTATGATCATTAGCAGCTTTTCGAGTACTGCAGGTGGTGGAAGCCAAGTGAGAAAAATAAGTAATATGTATTTCTTCCATGAAGCTGAGACTTTAGATGAGCTGTTTTCTTTTTTGTTTGTTTGTTTTTTTGTTTGTTTGTTTGTTTTTTTTGTTTGTTTGTTTTTTTTATGAGCTCTGCTTTACTCAATAGCTCATGGTTACATGGGGGAGTCATTGTTTTGATCTACTTTGTTCTATACCATCACACTTTAAAACAAAACCCTGCATTTTCTGAAAATTAGAGTTTTTATGCTATGGAATTGGTTAGAGAGAGAAAGACATTTTTACTGAAAAATCCTAGGTTATTTGATAAAAATACAAATCGAGTCAATATTAATCAGAATAAGAGCAAATACACATGCATGTTTAGATTCAGAGTGAAACCAAATGTGATTTATTCTACTAGTAAAAATTGAACATTTTTGTTTTCAATTATGGCTAATTTGGCATGCACAATTTCCAATTATTTACAATATTATTATTGAAATGTTCATGCATTTAACTAAACAAGCACTGTAATATCTGACAAAATGTTTTTGATTAATGTAACCTTGGAAAGGAATTTTATATGTTGCCTGATTAGACAAAATACAAGATTGAATTAATTTTGTATTAAATCTTAGAAATGCCTGTGACAGAACTCATGCATATAAGAAGAAATTATAAAAATTAATGTAATATATAAAAATGAAATCAATGTCCCCATTTAAAAATATTGTAGAATACAATTTCACATGGAGGATATTTGAAATAACTGGACACATCTATTTCATTTTTAACTACACTTGGTGTTATTCCCATATCTATAACCTGTTTTAGAATGCTGAGCATTTTGACAACCTTGTGTTAGATGGCTTGTGTTATCTAATACAGGCTGGGAAATTAGCCATGATATTAATTTACCTTAATAAATTTATCACTGCTGCAGGCATATCACCCTCAACCTAAAAACACATTCAGAAAGATAAATATATCAAATTTCATTCAAGAACTAGAGGCCCAGTGCATGAAATTTGTGCATGGGTAGGGTCCCTAGGCCTGGCGGGCAATCAGGGCCTTCTGGCTGCCGGCCAGGGCCTCCCTTCCCTGGCTGTCAGCTGCCAGCCAGGGTCTTGCTTCATTCTGCACCGCCCCCTGGTAGTCAATGAACATCATAGTAAGTGATCAAACTCCCGGTCTCCTGGTCGAACTCCTGAGGAGACAATTTGCATATTAGGGCATGATTAAATCGTGTGCATGTAGGGTCCCCTAGACCTAGCCTGCCATCAGGGCCATCCATGTTCACTACACCACAACACCTCACACGTTCATGTTTCGCAGATGCTGCTGGCACCCCAGGGGGGTTGGGGGAAGGCCTGAGAGGTGCTCTAGCACCTCCTGGTGACCAGTTGTTTGGTAATTCTGCCGTTACGGTGTCACAACCACAGGCCTTTTATGGTATAGACCAGTGGTCGGCAAACTGCGGCTCACGAGCCACATGCGGCTCTTTGGCCCCTTGAGTGTGGCTCTTCCACAAAATACCACGTGCGGGCCCACACATACAGTGTAAATTGAAACTTCATGGCCCATGTGCAGAAGTCAGTTTTCAGCTCTCAAAAGAAATTTCAATCGTTGTACTGTTGATATTTGGCTCTGTTGACTAATGAGTTTGCTGACCACTGGTATAGACAATGGCCAGGAGAAGTTATCTAATATAATTGACTATTTCTTTGGAAGGACATTCATTCATTTCTTCAAGACCCAAGTAAATTGCTTAACCCAAATATCAGAATTGTACTTCACATCGAAAAAATAAATCCTTCCTTTTAGTCAATAATGGGAAGTACATAGTCATGTGCTGCATAATCATCTTTTGATCAATGATGAACCGCATATACAATGGGGGTACCATAATATTATAATGGAGCTGAAAATTCTTACCATCTCGTGACTTCATAGCCAGCATAACACCATAATGCAACACATTATGTATGTGTTTTTGGTGATGCTAATGTAAATAAACCTACTGCACCACCTGTATAAAGGTTCCTACTATGATGTATAGTCCAAAATATATAGTCATAATAATAATTGACTATATTACTGGTTTATGCATTAACTATACTATGCTTGTTATTGTTATTTTAGAGTGTACTCTTTTTACTTATTAAAAAAAGTATGCTGCAAAATAGTATGCCATGTTATGCCTGCAGCAGCCTCATATATCTCGTGTTTAACACATGTCTTGATTGCATCTTTTTTTTCTTGTGCTTGATTTTATCTCATATTGTTTTGAGCAATAACATGTTGTATAGGCTTATAGCCTAGGAGTAATAAACTATACCATATAGCACACGTGTGCAATTGGCTATACCACCTAGGTTTGTGTAAGTGCATCCTATGAGATTTGCACAAAGATAAAATCAACTAATGACATATTTCTGAGAATTTATCTCAATTGTTAAATAGTGAATGACTGTATTTAAAAACTACATATTGATTTATTATGAATTAATGTAAGAATGCGTGATTAAATGAAATGCACCATGATTTGACAGGATGACAGATAGTTCTTTTAGTGTGAAAGGCCTTCTTGGATCCAGATGAATAGATGGAAGTGATGGGTAATTGTAAGAACTAGCAATAATTCCTTTTTTATATCT
The DNA here is from genome assembly GCF_963455305.1 of Plecotus auritus. Classification (NCBI taxonomy): domain Eukaryota; kingdom Metazoa; phylum Chordata; class Mammalia; order Chiroptera; family Vespertilionidae; genus Plecotus; species Plecotus auritus. The sequence continues at coordinate 67,639,450 of NC_137784.1, forward strand.
AGGTACTAACAAAAGAATGAGAGTGGTAACTGTGGGACTAGTGGTAAAATAAGGTCTCTGGTTGGTTAAAATTTTTATTTTTCTAAGAACAAGAAATCACATAATGCCACTAAAACTTAAAGATAATTTTTCTTTTAAGACAATTAAATTACACACATGCACAATGCACATGCATTTAATAAACCCTAGGTTGTGACAAGACTCTTCAGTGAAATTCTAGTTCAAGTTATTTCCATGTAACCCTGAAAAGACTGTATGTGTCTATGTTTTATTAAAGATTTAAATTACCATGTCAAAATCTCTGAGAAAGAAGTGGTAATATTTTTTAAAAAAGATTTGAAGATCAAAGAAAGAACATTTAGCAGTCTTTATCCTTAAACCTACTACCTACAAAGGCATATGAAACTACAGTGATAAAATAAGGGTATTAATATTGAGACTTAGAAAATTATGCTATTTTAAGTCATAGTATTTGTTACAATAATGAAAGATCAATATAAGGTTAATAAAAATCATAGAGGGAAACATTGAATGATATAATAATCAGAACCACATACCTTAAAATATCTATATTAGACTTAGATTGCTGGCTGGATTAAAGTGTAGAACTTCTTAATGTACTACTTTTTCCTGACACATTATATTTTACACTATAGAAGATTTCCCTTCTTATCCTGTATAATAAAAGCCTAAAATGCAAATTGTTCGACCTGGAGTTCGACCAGTCGCTATGATGTGTGCTGACCACCAGGGGGCAGCATGGACCATGGCAAGCCTCCGAGATTCAGTGCTGGCAGCAGGTGGCAGTGAAGGTGCTGCTGGCCCTGATGGGCCCTGATGAAAGTGGGACCATGGCGGGATGGTGGAGCAAGTGAGCGGGGGGCACCAGGCCAAGGCGGGTACAAGCGGGGGCCCAATCGCCCTGCTGATCGCCCCGCAGACAGCGACCAGTGGCGGCAGTGGGGGGCAGGGCTGATGGCAGTGAGGGAGTTGGGCAAGGGGCCTGGCCCCGACCAATCGTCCCACAGATGCGACCAGTGGCCGCCAGGTCCTGATCTCCTGATCAGGGCTGAGCCCCGGGCTGGGATGGGGAACTGGGTGTGGGTGGTGGTGACTAACCCTTTGCGGTGCCCAGGCAGGGGGCTGCAACCTCTTGCCAGCTACCTGGGGGCAGGAGTGACAGGGACGGAGGTACAGTAAGAATGCGGGGTGTCCTCCAAGCTTGCTCTCACTCCCCCTGCTACCCTTCTCTGGGACACTGGGGCTTGCGTGCCAGGGAAGCCCCCATGCTCAGGTGCCAGGTGCCAGCGAGGATCCTGCCCCACACCTGTGTGGCCTCTTCCAAGTGAGCTGGGTCACAGCCACCAGGACCGCAGGGGCCAGTCAGGCTCCCCATTGGTTTGCGCAGGAGCCAGTCTGTGAGGCTGGCCAGGACAGAGCGTGCTGCCCGCCTGGCTTCTGTACGGCACTGTTGGGTGGCTCAGAGGCCCACGCTGTGCCCCAGCCCACGGCATCTGGCCATGCTCACAGCATCTCTGTGTAGGGACTTGGGTGCCATGACTCAAGTGGAGGGGGCCGCGTGGGGGTCTGGGGACCCAGGTACTGCCCAGGGCCCAGAGGTCAGCTGGGACCTGCCCTTCCACGCCAGAGGCTCATAGTTTGATCACCGGCCAAGCCTAGATACCTCACCCATGCATGAATTTTGTGCACCAGGCTTCTAGTATGTTTATAGGATGAATTATTTTTTTTAAGGAAATCAGAGCATAGTTGAATTGATGTTCACAGAATAGGCAATGATTAGTGTGCAATCTATGTTAATATAATGTGCAAAATACCATTGCTTATTTCTGAATGGGTTATTCATACTAGATGGATTAGTCAGGGTTTCTAGCATTAATGTAGATTTATTCCACAGTTGCAAATGTTGTTCTGACAGCAGAGCACACCTAGAACTTTTCCATATTTTTATTTCTCTGTTATTTATTTGTGTTTATGGATCTCAGTAATGCATTGTAGCCCTTAATCTGTAATAAGAAGGAATAACTACAGGAGCAGTAGTCTATCTAGGCTCTTGCCCAGTGTAGCATTTGGATGGGAGTGAATGTGAAGAGAATTAATTAAATTGAAAACATTAATAATTAAAAATATGTAGCTGAAAACAAATCACACATCCATTCTCTTGGTTTTTTTAATAGAATCAGCTGACTCAAAGGTATATAATTGGAGAGCAGTGATTTTATGTTCTATGAAATGCTAATAAAGAGATTTTTTTCCAAAAAGTAAAAGTAAATAAATGCATGTTATATGGTCAATTTTGTTTGTGAATGAAAAAGGAAAACTGGAAGTAGATATAAGTTGAGAAAAAAAAGGGTTCTGTCATTGGCCATAGTTCTTTTCTAGATTTGGCAGAAATAATAATTCAAAATTACCTTATATAAAGATTTCTTGGCAAATATACAACCAAAGTACTTCTTTATGAGATACCATTTCTTACAGAGCTCTAGCCTTTTTGTGTGTGAAACAGTTTTATAAATAAAATATGTCTAATAGACTTAAGGATATTAAAATGTGCTTTGAAATATTGTGACATCATGTTTTTCTTCAACAAATAAATAAAGGAAAAAAAACCTTTGAACCTGAAAATTAGCTTTCAATTTCTCTCCTCAAAGAAAAACAATGATGTTTTTAAAGATTAATATTTTTTTATTATTCTTTAAACCCAAAATTCAAGGTGTATAATAGATTGCTTAAGTAGCCCTGATCTATGAGGAAAGTAGAAATTATTCCAACAAGACTTAAGATCATTTGAATATTGACTATTTTTTAAACTTAGCATGACTCCTCCTTTTATCTGTAATGTTTATGAATGCAAAACTTCTTGGGAAGGGTGGGGGAGAGCATCCACCTCTATAAAAACAGGCCCCACATTGGTGTTGTACCAATTATAAAATATATGAATCCTTTTACCAATAATAGATACAATCTATAGCTATTAGGAAGTGGAAATCCAAGAATGGGTACAAACAATATAAACAGCATGTTTAGTACTTTGCTAATTCTTTGTCATGCATGCCCTTTTTAAAAATCCTGTGATCTCTTAGTACATAAATTACAGTAATACTCCACAATGGTTTGTGCTTAAAAAATAAGATTTCAGAATTTTAAAAAGGCATACCATAAATACCTCTGCCACAAATATTCCAAAGATAGAATATGATATCACTTAGGAGATGAGTATCTGAATAAACTGTATTTAGCTTAAGTTATTTTTTAATCTCTCTTGACAGCTGAATACCATAGAATCAATTGCATTAGTCATGGAGACATCTGATATGGACCTAGGGTTGGTCACAGAATTTTAAGCCAAGCATTTTAAATTATAATTTCACAAATGGAAACTACTATAGATGGTGTCAATTTCAGTTGGTGGTAAGATACATTGGTAGCAAACATAGATATAGAATGTACTTTTAAAAATTATCAAGTTAATGCATTATTTCTTTTTAAATGTAATTTTATTTTTTAGAGCTGAGGCACAGTATAGTTTCAGGTATACAACTCAGTGATTGGACATTTATATAAGTTACAAAGTGATCATCCTGATAAATCTAGTACCATCTAATGCTATACATAGTTATTATAATATTATTGACTATATGTCTTATGCTGTACTTTACATCCCCATGCCTATTCTGTACCTGCTACATTCTTTCTAAAACAATTTCTCTTATGTTGGGAGAAACAACTGTGGCACTCCCACATGTGAAAAAAAATGCAAGAAATGGAAATATTTCCTTGAGCCAAGAGTGTATATATATATATATATATATATATATATATATATATATATATTAGGAGTAAACCTTCAATTTAAAAGTGTGTGTGCACACACACAGGGTCTTATTCAAGTCAACTCTTCTGAAGTGTCTTTTAAGGATTTAAACCTAAATGTAATGTCTTAATTTAAAACCAACTCTGTAAATAAAACTCATAAAACTCTATCTCCTGTGCCACAAGAACAGTGGGTAAGACACCTATAAGTACCATAAAAAATGCCAAAGCTACTTTGTTTAGCAGAATGGCAGTGTTCCAACTTTTTAAATTTTAGATTTCAATATTATCATCCCCATTAGTGAATGTAATTTCCTGTAATAGAATTATTTGACAGAAGATATGAACTCTGTGTATATCCTTATTGAATTTGTTTGATTCATAAATATGTTGCTATATATGACTTGCTTAAACCATCTTATTAAATATTAGCATCCTATCTAATAAAAGAGTAATATGCAAATTGACCGTACATCCACTACACCCACAAGCCACGCCCACCAGCCAATCAAGACCGAGTATGCAAATTAACCCAACCAAGATGGCTGCAGCCATGGAGCGAACAGGAGGCTTGGGTTTCCCTGGCAATGGAGAAAGCCAAGCTTCCTACACACCCTGGCCGGCCCAGGCCTCTGCTCAAGGCTACAAAGTTTCAATTATAGAAGATAAATAAATCCAAGATACCAGGGCCTCTGCTTGGTTTGCCAGGGGGCATGGCCAGCCTGTAAACCACAACAGGCCCCTTACCCAGGCTGCCCCACACCGCAAGGGAACTCTCACCCTGATCCGGGACACCCTTCAGGGCAAACCAGCTGGCCCCCACCCATGCAGCAGGCCTCTAGCCTATCCAATAAAAGAGTAATATGCAAATTGACCATCACTCCAACACACAAGATGGATGCCCCCATGTGGTCAAAGATGGCTGCCCCCATGTGGACACAAGATGACTGCCACAAGATGGCCTGCAGGGAGGGCAGTTGGGGGGGACCCAGGCCTGCAGGGGAGAGCAGTTGGGGGTGACCAGGCCTGCAGGGGAGGGCAGTTAGGGAAAACCAGGCCTGCAGGGGAGGGCAATTAGGGGCAAACAGGCTGGCAGGGGAGCAGTTAGGCATCAATCAGGCTGGCAGGGGTGTGGTTAGGGAGTGATCAGGCTGTCAGGCAGAAGCGGTTAGGGGCAATCAGGAAGGCAGGCAGGTAAGCAGTTGGGAGCTAGCAGTCCTGGATTGTGAAAGGGATGTCCTACTGGGATCGGGCCTAAATGGGCAGTTGGACATCCCTCGAGGGGTCCCAGATTGGAGAGGGTGCAGGCTGGGCTGAGGGACATCCCCCCCCCATGCATGAATTTTGTGCACAGGGCCTCTAGTATTACATAACATGTTCTAAGAATTTTGCTCTATGGCATTTTATGAAAAATTGGCATAGGAGGGTTTTTATGAATGCATTAAGACTAAAAATCTAATTTTGACAATATTTTATATACCTGAAAACTTCACTTGGAAAATATTAATATTAAATGACTGACCCATTTATGTAATCATCCTTAGCTTTTCTGAGGTTAGTGAGAGCCTTGCATTGTCAAAAAAATAAAGTCAATTATCTTTTTCAGAGAGAAAATCATGAAAGATCATGGCTTAACAGTGTGCTTGAGGGACTGGAAATGAAAAGATCTTTGAGTTTATTAATTTCACTAATGTGGATAATATAATACATATTTTTCATTGATATTCTGAGTATATATGATATTTTTGTCAGGCTGCAGTAATATATCAATAATGATTCCACAGAGGCACCTCAGTAATCAGTGTGCATTGTACAGGTACAAATAGACACTGGGGAGAATACAGCCTAATGTATGGAATTTATAAGATAAAGATATACCAGTAGTAATACATTTTAATTGTAGTAGAACCTATGGTACCTTGAGAGTAACTGGTCTTTTTTTTACAATTCATGTTTCCATTACTTAGCTGATATCTATAAAGATTGGCTGATTATAAATATAGTGTTCATCTTCCCAGGTCAATAAAAGGTGAGTGAGGACATTTAATACTAAAATCTTTTCAAATAGAGATGATTAAATTAACCTAAATTTCACTTAAATTTACATTATCCTTAATAAATTAAATTTAATGATACCTTTACTATTCAAATACAATGAATAGCTCTAATTTTCCTTCATTTTTAAAGAAAAAAAATCCTTACTAAACACAATATATTAGCAAATAACATAATATTATTATAAATCAACTATATTATTATAGCCAACTAAATTATATGTGAGAGTAGACAGTAGAGACAAGTTGTGTTTAGTCAAATTGAAAAGAATAAATCAGAAGATAATACAAAATGGAAAAGGATACATATTAGTTTTAAGTAAAATTCAACATATAAAGTGAGGCAATGTTCACATTTGGATATAGTGAGGTTTAGAATATATTAAAAGGAACTCAAGATAAGTTGTGCAGTATGGATTTAGCAAGGAGAATGTTTACTTTCTTCATCTAAAAATTGTAAACATTAAGAACTGATTAGAAAAGAAAGACCAGGTTGTTTGGAATCCTTGAGAAGGATATCATAGTAAAGATACAATACAAAGAAAATGTCTTTGAGAGAGAAATATTAAAAAGATAAATAATAGTAAAATATAGCCATAAAACTTGTCATTTTATAAAATAATTTATATGTATTATCAAATTTTATGTAATAAATATTTATCAAATATTCTATACCAAGCCCTTTTCTAGGTAGGTGGGTTCTATCAGAATACAAAACAGAAAAAAAGTGGCCCTGCCCTCTATGAACTTATATTTTAGAGGTGAACATAATGCAATAAACAATCAACTTAAGCAGTAATTTTTGTAATCTTTTTTGAAGGTGACAGTGCTATGAAGAAACATAATGCAGAGGTAGGGGTTTGCAAGTTGATTTTTAGAGGCCGGTCAGACTGCAATTTTAGATAGGGCTGTCTAGGGAAGTATCTTGAAAAGGTGATGGTTTTGCAAGACCTGAAGTAAGTGGCCGCATTTACTAATTACATTACACAAATTTAAATTTTCTTCATGTAACCCAAACATTGCTATTAGATTAATATTTTATATCTATATTAAGCAGAAGGTGTTATGTATCTAGTAAGATTTTTGAAATTATAATAAATTATTAGCCTCTAACTCTAGAACTTTCATAACCATTTTTCAAACAATGATATTAATGTGATATTCTCAAGCAATCCTGTACTTTTTAAAAGCTCCATAAAACATGTAGTGTAATAGTTTCCATAATGTAATGATAAAGTTTGTACAAGCTTCTTAGAAGCTATGTTATTTTATAGGACAGTATGTTTCAAGAGTGAAATTTTAGTTAGTACAGCTTGGTATTTCCATATGAGAAAATTATTAACTGCTACTCTGTATCTTTAGTCAAAAGACTGCAGAGCTGATTAAAATACTAATCTTTTCCTTACTAAGCAGTATAGCAAAACCAAACTCCTGTTAAGATAAAATGGTAAGACATGCAAAAATGATTGCAAATATTAATTTTTTTCATTTTTTTATTTATTAAGGTATTAGACGTGTCCATATCTCCCCATTGCCCCCCCACCCCACTACTATACATGCCCTCACCCCCCAGTGTCTTGCATCCATTGGTTATGCTAATATGCACGCATACAAGTCCTTCGGTTGATCTTTTACCTCCCCCGTTCCCCAAACTTCCCACTGTAATTTGACAGTCTGTTCGATGCTTCCCTGCCTCTGTATCTATCTTTTTGTTCATCAGGTTGTAATGTTCTTTATTATCCATAAATGAGTGAGATCATGTGGTATTTTTCTTTCATTGAATGGCTTATATCACTTAGCATAATGCTCTCCAGTTCCATCCATACTGCTGCAAATGGTTAGAATTCCTTCTTTTTTTATAGCAGCATAGTAATCCATTGTGTAGATGTTCCATAGTTTTCTAATCCAGTCATCTGCTGGTGGGCACTTAGGCTGTTTCCAAATCTTAGCTATGGTGAATTGTGCTGCTATGAACATAGGGGTGCATATATCCTTTCTGATAGGTGTTTCTAGTTTCTTGGGATATATTCCTAGAAGTGGAATTACTGGGTAAAATGGGAGTTCCATTTTGTTTTTTGATAACATTAGGAATATTCTCCACAGTGGCTGCACCGGTCTACATTCCCACCAGCAGTGCATGAGGGTTCCTTTTTCTCCGCATCCTCGCTAGCACTTGAGGTTTGTTGATTTGTTGATGGTACCATTCTGACAGGTATGAGATGATACCACATTGTCCTTTGATTTGCATCTCTCAGATAATTAATGATTTTGAGCATGTTTTCATATGCCTCTGGGCCTTCCTTATGTCCTCTTTCAAAAGTATCTATTTAGGTCCTTTGCCCATTTTTTGATTTGGTTGTTAATCTTCCTTTTGTTAAGTTGTTTGAGTTCCCTGTAAATGTTGGAGATTAAACCCTTATCAGAGATAACATTGGCAAATATGTTCTCCCATGCAATGGCCTTTCTTGTTGTTTTGTTGATTTTTTTTCGCTATGCAGAAGCTTTTTATTTTGATGTAGTCCCAGTTGTTTATTTTCTCTTTAATTTCTATTGCCCTAGGAGCAGTATCAGTGAAGATATTGCTTCAGCATATGTGTGAGATTTTGCTGCCTGTATATTCCTCTAGTATTTTCATGGTTTCCCGTCTTATGTTTAAGTCCTGTATCCATTTTGAGTTTATTTTTGTGTATGGTGTAAGTTGGTGGTCTAGTTTCATTTTTTTGCATGTATCTGTCCAATTTTCCCAACACCATTTATTGAAGAGACTGTCTGAACCCCATTGTATGCTCTTGCCTTCTTTGTCAAATATTAATTGAGCATAGAGTTTTGGGTCGATTTCTGGGTTCTCTATTCTATTCCATTGGTCTATATTCCTGTTCTTGTGCCAGTACCAGGCAGTTTTGATAACAGTGGCTTTTTAATACAGCTTGATATCTGGTATTGAGATCCCACCTACTTTGTTTTTCTTTCTCAGGACTGCTACAGCTATTTGAGGTCTTTTTTTTTTTTATTCCAGATGAATTTTTGGAGAGTTCATTCTAGGTCTGTGAAATATGCCATTGGTATTTTAATGGGGAGTGCAGTGAATCTATAGATTGCTTTGGGTAGTATGGACATTTTAATGATGTTGATTCTATCAATCCATGAACATGGTATGCTCTTCCATCTATTTATGTCTTCCTTTATCTCTTTTTTCAATGTCCTGTAGTTTTGTGAGTAGAGGTCTTTTACCTCCTTGGTTAGGTTTATTCCTAGGTATCTTAATTATTTTTGGTGTAATGGTAAATGCGATTTTTTTCTTAGGCTCTCTTCCTGTAAGTTCACTGTTGGTGTATAGAAATGCCATATATTTCTTGGCATTAATTTTGTATCCTGCTACATTGCCAAATTCACTTATTAAGTCTAATAATTTTTTATGGAGTCTTTAGGGTTTTTTTATGTACAGTATCATGTCATCTGCGAATAATGACAGTTTTACTTCGTCTTTTCCAATTTGGATACCTTTTGTTTCTTCTTCTTGTCCGATTGATGTGGCTAGCGCTTTCAGTACTATGTTGAACAGGAGTGGTGAAAGCAGGCAACCCTGTCTTGTTCCTGTTCTTAGTGGAAATGGTTTTAGTTTTTGCCCATTGAGTATTATGTTGGCTGTAGGTTTGTCATATAAGTCTTTTATTATCTTTAGGTATGATCCCTCTATTTCCACTTTGCTGAGCATTTTCATCTGAAAAGGGTGTTGAATTTTGTCAAATGCCTTTTCTGCATCAATTGATATGATTATGTGATTTTTGTCTCTCACTTTGTTTATGTGATGCATCACATTTATTGATTTTCAAATATTGTACCAGCCTTGCATTCCTGGAATAAATCCCAATGGTTATAGTGTATGATCTTTCTAATGTAATGCTGGATCCGATTTGCTAGAATTTTGTTGAGGACTTTAGCATCTATGTTCATCAGGGATATTGGCCTGTAATTCTCTTTCTTTGTGGTGTCTTTATCTGGTTTTGGGATTAGGGTAATGATGGCTTCATAGAAAGAGTTTGGAAGTGTATCTTCCTCTTGAATTTTTTTGAATAGTCTGAGAAGGATTGGTTTTAGTTCTTCTTTGAATGTTTGGGAAAACTCTCCTGTGAAGCCATCTGGTCCAAGGCTTTTGTTTGCTGGAAGCTTTTTGATTACTGTTTCAATTTCATCAGTAGTTATCAGCCTATTCAGGTTTTTTGAAGCTTCCTGGTTGAGTTTTGGAAGCTTGTATTTTTCTAGGAATGTGTCCATTTCATCGAGGTTGTCCAGTTTGTTGGAATGGAGTTGTTCTACTATTATTTTTTTTTTTTTTTTTTTTTACAATCCTTTGGTGTAAACATCACCTCTTTCATTTCTGATTTTGTTTATTTGGGACCTCTCTCCTTGTTTCTTGGTGAGTCTGGCTAGAGGTTCATCAATCTTGTTTATCCTTTCAAAGAACCAGCTCTTGGTTTCTTTGATTTTATATATATATATATATATATATATATATATATATATATATATATATATGGTCTCTATGTCATCTATGTCATTTATTTCTACTCTGATCTTTATTATCTCCTTCCTTCAGTTTACTGTGGGCTTTTCTTGTTGCTCTCTTTTTAGTTCTTTAAGTTGCAAGGTTAGATAGTTTGTTACCGTTTTTTCTTGTTTTTTGAGGTAGGCCTGTAGATCTATGAACGTACCTCTCAGAACTGCTTTCATTGTGTCTCATAGATTTTGGATTGTTTTGTTTTCATTGTTATTTGTTTCCAGGAGAGCTCCCTTAAGCTCTCCTCTTGCTTTTTAATTTCTTCTTTGATCTCTTTGGTAACCCAATCATTGTTTAATATCATGCTATTTAGCCACCAAGTGTTTGATTTTTTTCATTGTTTTTATTGTAGTTGATTTCTAGTTTTATGCCATTAGGATCTGAGCAGATGCTTGTTATGATTTCTATCTTCTTCAATTCAAATAAACTTTTCCTGTGTCACAATATGTAGTCTATCTTTTAAAATGTTCCATGTGTACTGGAGAAGAATGTATATTCTGTATCTTTGGGGTGAAATTTTCTGAAGATGTCAATTAAGCACATCTGATCTAGTGAGTCATATAGAATTGCTGATTTTTTGTTTAGATGATTTATCCAGTGGTGTCAGTGGGGTATTAAAGTCCCCTAATGTGACTGTATTGCTATCAATCTCTCCCTTGATATCTTCCAGAAGTTGTTTTATGTATTTGGGTGCTCCTGTATTGGGTGCATATATGTTTACCAGAGTTATATCTTCTTGTTGAATTACTCCCTTTAGTATTATTTAGTGGCCTTCCTTATCTCTTGTTATGGCCTTTACTTTGAGGTCTATTTTAGCAGATATAAGTATTGCAACCACAGATTTTTTCTCATTTCCATTTGCCTAAAAAATGTTTTTCCATCACTTTGCTCTCAGTCTGTGTGAATCCTTTGCTCTGAGGTGGTCTCTTGTAGACAGCAAATATATGGGTCATGTTTTCTTATCCATTCAGCTACCCTATGTCTTTTGATTGGTGCATTTATTCCATTTATGTTTAATGTTATTATTGATAAGTACTTGTTTGTTGTTATATTTTTCCTTAGTGTTTGTGTTTCTTCTTGCCTTTCTCTTTCTTCTTTTTGCAGCAGTCCCTTTAGCATTTCTTGCATTGCTGGCTTGGAAGTAATAAACTCTCTTAGTCCTTTTTTGTCTGTGAAGCTCCTGATTCCACCTTCAATTTTGAATGATAGCCTTGCTGAGTATAGTATTCTTGGTTTCAGTCCCTTGCTTTTCATCACTTTGTAAATTTCATTTCATTCCCTTCTGGCCTGGAGTGTTTCTGTTGAGAAATCCATTGATATTCTAATAGGAGATTCCTTGTAGGTAACTTTCTGTCTCTTTCTGGCAGCCTTTAAGATTCTTACTTTGTTGTTGGTGTTTGCCAATTTAATTATGATGTGTGTTGGTGTTTATCTTTTGAGGTTCATCTTGTTTGGGACTCTATGTGCTTCTTGGACTTGCATAGTTTTTTTTCTTTCCAATATCAGGGAGTTTTTCTGTCATTTATTCAAACATGTTTTGTATTCCTTGCTTCTCTTCCTCTTCTTCTGGCATCCCTATTATGTGAATGTTGTTTCGTTTTGTGTTGTCCCAAAGCTCCCTTAAGCTCTCCTCTTGCTTTTTAAGTCTTCTTTCCAGTTACTGCCATGTTTGTGTGTTTTTTCCTACCTTGTCTTGTAATTCACTGAAGTGGTCCTCAGCCTCTTCTACTCTACTGTTTCAGCCATCCATTGTGTTCTTCATTGCAGCTATGTCATTCTTCATCTCCTCTTGGTTCCTTTTCATGTTGGTGACATTCTCATTCAGCTCCTTATAATTCTCATTGAGTTGTGTGTATTTGTCATACAGCTGTTTGAGCATCCTTATAACCATCACTCTGAATTCTTTCTCTAGTATGTTGCTCGCCTCAATTTCATTTAACTCCCTTTCTGGTGATTCCTCTTTTTCTTTCCTTTGGGGATTGCTTTTTTGTCTTCCCATGTTTTGCTGTAATGTTTTAATTGTAGATCCTATTGCTTTCCTACCCAGGTTCGTTTGGGGATGGTGCTACTAGTGTGATCTCTCAGGTCTCCAGGGCTTGTTAATCTAGTGTAGCTCCCTACTTGAGCTATTTGGGTTCTCTTGATGTAGGCCTGCGAACTGGAAAGGCACAACTGAGGTGTCTAGAAGTCAGCATCTGTGGAGGGGGGTGTCACAATTTTTGCTGTCTTGCACCCTTGATTGAAATCAAGCGTGCCCCGTCGGGAATCACAGTGGCACCCAGGAACTGTCTGTTGGGGTGATGGGGCTCAGGGGGGCCTGTGCTCTGGAAAGGCATGACTCTGGTGTCCACAGTTCTATAGTTATGGGGTGGGCAGACTCAGCTTTTGCTGCTGCACCTGTGGTGGATAGACGCAGGCTCCCAGTGGCGGCTCATAAGGGCCCCCACAGTGCAATTGCCAGTGAGGCACACTGAAGCACTCTGAAGGGCCCTGACACTGAAGCCGCGTAATTGAGGTGTCTGTGGGCAGGTGTCCAGGATGAGTGAATTAAGAATTTCTACTGCCGGGGGGGGAGTGCATCCCTGTTTGTCCAAGATTGCACCCAGCAAAAGCTCACAGCGGCTCCCACGAGAGCCCTGTGGATAGATGGTCTCAGGATGCCTGCCTGTTGGAAATGCGTGACTGTGGAGGTGCGTGTGCTGGCGCAGAGCTCTGAGGGGCCCTGTCACTGAGGTTGAGCAGCTGGGGTGACTGGAGGCAGTTATTCAGAAAGAGGGAGTTCAGGTTTCTACTGCAGGCCAGCGCACCCTTGTCTGTGCAGAATCACACCCTGCAGATTCTCACAGCTGCCCCCCAGAGTGTGCTATGGATAGATGGGCTCAGGAGGCCTGCTCATTGGAAATGCATGGCTGTGGAGGTGAGTTTGCTTGCGCAGAACTCTGACGCACTCTGAGGGGCCCTGGCACTGAAGTTGCACAGCTGGGGTGTCCATAGGCAGTTATTCAGGAAGAGGGAGTTCAGAGTTCAGAATTTCTACTGTGGGGCAGCGTGCCCTTGTCTGTACAAATTCACACCCAGCACGGGCTCCCATTGGCTCACAGGCACTGCCTAAGGATTGGTGTGCCCTGGATGCCTGTGCCCTGGAAACGCACAAATGTGGTGTCTGGAGTTCTGCCACTGAAAAGTGGGGGAGTTGCACTTACTGCTGCTGGAGCAGTGCACCTTTGGAGGTGGAGGTCCCAGGGTCTGACTGTCTGCGGGAAGGGCAGCAGGATTTTGGCTGGAGTGGCTGCTGGGTCGTGGGAAGTTCCAAGGCCTGTCTGGTTGGTGGTGCTGATGAGTTCATAGAAAAGGCCATTCTCCCCTTAAAGATGGCATGGGCTCTGTGCTCAAGTCCCACAGTCTGGGGAGTGCCCGCAGTGGTGGTAGTCTCTCCCTGTCCAAGAGAACCTGGTCTGCCAGCCCCTTGCTGCTCCTGTGTGGATTTAACTGTCCCTCACTCACTCGCATTCACACCACACACATCCACACACTCTCCTTTCATCCCCTCATTCACTCACTTCCTCTCCCTCACCTCCGTCCTGCCAGCCGCCATCTTCCTTCAAATATTGAATTTTTTAATGAATAATCCCAATATGACTCTTTGCTATTTTTGAGGATAAAGATTTATATTATAATAGTTGCCATGGTTTCCACATGTACATTTGATAGACTGTGCGAGGAGTGTGATTTGTTAATATTAACACCAAATCATACTGAGACTCCTTATTTAAATAGTGATGTGTGAATATATTTTGTTCATATAATTTGAGAAAAAATATTAATTCTTATTGAAATGAAATAGGTGAAACTACTTAAATTGTTTGTTGAAATACTAAGTCACCATATTTTATTTTTCCACATTTAAAAAAATATGAGATACCTACTTTATCATTATTAGTAATATCCATAGAGATGAAAAGTTTTTGGAGAGATTGATATGTTAACATAAAAAATATTATGGGGAAAACAAACTCACTAGAGAAACAGTGTACCAAACTTTTTAAACAAAATACTTTAGCCTTGGCTGGTGTGGTTCAGTTAGCTGGGCGTCATCCTGTGCACTAAGTGATTGACAGCTCAATTCCACTAGATAACGATGTTTCTCTATCTCTCCCCCTCCTTATCTCTCTTTTTAAAATCAGTAAAAACATATTTAAAATAATTTATGATGACTGAATAATAAGTTGAAAGAATGAACCTCTAAGACTTATTCACCCAGCAAGTAAAATACCGTCGAGAAGGTAAAATATTTTGTCAGTTTATGCAAAGCTGTTATTGCATAGGAAAGAGTTGAGAAGATATTTTTGTTAACTTAAGGTTACCCTATCTATTAAAAGGGTAATATGCAAATTAACCATCACTCCACCACAAAGATGGTGGCACCCATAGCCACAAGATGGTGGCGCCTAGTCTTATCAGCCCCTCTGGAGTCCCCCAGTCCTGGAGGTGGGAGGAACAGCTGCAGAGAGCAGGCAGTGTGAGCGGCCTGGTGGAATGCTTGCTTCATCGCCTCAGAGACAAGGCAAGTGTTCCACGCTGGGCCACGGATGGGCCTCTGGGCCGCATAGAGCCTCTGGGCAGCAGGTGTGGAGCAGCCAGGCCATGCAGAGAGCTACTCATGCACAGATTCTTGCACAAGGCTACCAGTTCTTTACAAATTAGGGTCCTCAAATATGTATCCTTGCTGGTAATATATTGTACCAGAGGATCATATTCCTATCTTTGCTTCAATTTCAATTGACTAATATTTAAATATATGATCTAATCTAATTTAGACTTTTATATTTTTACTGCTATATCATTTTATGGCCCCAATGAGTCTACTGAAAATAATTAACCCTATGGAAATTGTTCATAAATAATACTAGACAACATTTGGTGTTACAGTTTTTGTTATTGCAAGTTTATGTTAACATAATCAAACTTTCACTGAAAACCTTACAATAAGCAAATATGTGGCTTCAAGTATGTTATATGTGCGGGATTTCCTGTCATTTTTATGATGGTGCTTATTACTCAAATGCAAAACCATTTTCACAGTATGAAGTCTTCAGTTTTCCATGATTTCTCAGATTTTGTTTATTTTTTAAATAGGACTGAATTTAAAAAGAAACTACCATTTTTCACTATCAGAAGGCTATTTAATACTATACTTAAAATTATTATAATACCAGAGGCCCAGTGCATGAAATTCGTGCACTAGGGGGGTGTCCTTCATCCCAGCCTGCACCCTCTCCAACCTGGGATCACTGCAGGATCACGCCTAAACTGGCAGTCAGATATCACTCTCACAATCTGGGACTGCTGGCCTCTAACCACTTGCCTGCCTGCCTGCCTGATTGCCTCCTAACTGTTCCCCTGCCGGCCTGATTGACACCTAACTGCTCCCTTGCCAACCCAATTGCCCCCAACTGCCCTCCCCTGCCGGCCATCATGTGACAATGTGGGGGCCGCCATCTTATGATGACGTGGGGGTGGCCATCTTGAGGTGGCCATCTTGTGACAATATGGGGGCAGCCATCTTGTGATGACATGGGGTGGCCATCTTGTGAGGGTGTGAGGATCAATTTGTGTACTACCTCATTATTATATAAGATATGGACATTTTCTAATTTAAACAATAATTTATTTTCTCTCTCAAGGAGATGTCAATTTATATTTATTTAAAATGTATTTAATATAATTCTTATGTAGTGTATCTTCTCATGACATGATTATGATTAAATAAATATGAATAAATTTAATTAAAAATAATTGGATTAAATCATTGAGGGTCAACGCCCATTTTATTGAATTGTCATTTTTATTGTTGTTTTAACATTGTATAGAAACAACTTCCTCTTAAAAAGAACTAATTAAATATTATTTTGTATAAATATTAGTAAATCCTATTAATAATTGCTCATGGTGATGACACAAGTGACCCGCCCCATCCCCGCCATGGTGACTACGCAGGCATTCCGCACCGCCCCAGCTGCTCTGGGCCTCTGGGCAGCATGGGAAGGTGGAAAGGCAGCTCCAGTCTGAGCAAATGTGGTGCCAGCAGCCCGGGGAAGGAAGGCCCGTTCTTACACAAATCTTCATGCATCGGGCCTCTAGTCATCAAATAAAATCTTTCTACCATTAAAAAAAGATTGTCATTTATTTTCCTGTGACTAACCTACTCTATGAAAAACCTAAAGCCTCTTGAGTGTCAGAATTCTACAAAGTTCAATGCAATTCTAATAAAAAGAATACATGATTTTCTTTAAAAATGCAATAAAGAAAATATTATTCTCTCTGGAGAGCTATCTTTCTAGGTACTTCAATGTACAGAAGAAAGATGTTTCAACTAATTTTATTATTAATGATGCTCAACACAATTATTCATCATAAAAGATCCAAATTCTTCAGCACATAACTTGTCTTTCAAAAAATGTGTTCCTTAAATGTAGATTATAAATTCACTCACTTCCATTTTATTTTTCATTTAGAATATGAAAAACTAGTGATATTATCAGTTTTCTACAAATATTTAAAATGGTTATGTTTTTTCTTTTTAAAGAAAATTCTAAAATCATTAATCAGTTTATAGTCTCATTAATTTTTAGGACTCTGATCCTTAATTATACATAGTAATCATGTAACCTTTGAAAAGTTGGCCCTTAATAACTTTGAAATTTTATTTTTAAAGAATGCCATGATTTCCTCTAGATACATGTATATTCTCTAAATCTTTCTTAAAGAAGAATATTACATAAAATTGACTTTCATACTACTAATATGATCGACACCTATCAAAATAGCACTAAATTGTTATTCCAATCAATTTTGGGTCACCTACTTCGAAAATATAGACCTGTTAAGAAGATACATTGTAATAGAATTAGTTTTTAATGCTTACCTCCCCAATGATCCCTACTAATTAAAAAGTAGAATTAAATCTCTAGGTAACTCATTAAAAAAACCTTTATAAATAGGCTAGAAGCCATCACGAATTCATGAGATCAGAATCAGGGTCATTATTTGGAAGAAAAAGTTTCATCATAATACATAGTCTAGGAGAATAGAAGGATATGTTATACTCAAATCATCTAAAGGATGTCATCAAAAGCCAATCTCATTTTCTAAATATGTGAAAGATAAATGAGAATATAGAGATGCTAAGATTAAAACAAACTTTATTAATAGTATAGAAGACAAACAATTGCAGGAAGAAAGTAAAGAAGGAGGGAGGGAGGGAGAAGAATGTTTGTAAAAAAGAAAAGGAGGAAGAAAGGGAAGAAGAAAGGAATGAAGAAGAGAAGGGAAAAAGGAAATTTTAAAAGCAACGGCATTCTGACATTTTGGATTTCCCTTGTGGATAAAATGGGTAAGTTTGGGGTGTTAATAATTGGAATAAAACCCTGAGATTAAAGCAGGTACAATTTAATTATTGAATTTCCCTTGTGGGCATGATTCTACATATTGCACATTTTCCCATAAACTGGTTGAGTAAGATAGCAAGCAACATTCCTTAAAGGAGTGTATTATTTTAAGATGTTAGCTCTTTTCTTAGGTGCATACCGTATTTTTCTGTGTATAAGATGCTATTTTTTTCTAAAATCATTAGACTGAAAATCGAGGGGCATCTTATACACAGAAGTCAGCTCAGGAGGGAGCCAAGCTAGTGCTTAGCTGCCCATACCTTGTCAAACAGGCTTCCTCCAATCATGAGCCTTATTGTTAATGATGTCAGCTGATGCCATAATTGGAAGTGGAGGTGGAGAGTGCGCAGATGCAGCAAGGACCCAAGCATTTTGAGCCCTTAAAGATGTCAAAAAATAAAAAGATATATACCAGCAAGCAATTGTCTTACTTAGCAAAATTCAAACTGAATGTAATCAGCTATGCAAAAGAGCATGGAAATAGAGCTGCAGAGAGGCAATTTGGACCTCCTCCCACTGAGTGTATGATCAGACAGTGGAGAAAACAGGAAGAACAATTCCTTAAGGTGTCAAAAAACAAAGAAGACCTTAAGAGGAAAACCAGCAAAATATTTAAAATATTGATTTCTTAATTTTGGGTTGGAAAAGTGGGGGACGTCTTATACATGGGGTGTCTTATACACGGAAAAATACAGTAAGTTACTCTTGGAGAAAATACAATTACATTTTCCTATAAAATAGATTTTATGAAGAACACAACTATTAGAGAATAGAAAATATATTGGTTCTGTTTAACAAAAATGTATAGCAAAATATTTTGTTCTTAATTTATTTTCTTTAAATAGTGGGACTAGAAAAACTGTCAAATCTATGTTAGATTTAGTTAGCTAAGGAAGTACACTGCGAATTCAGCACAAAGGGATTTTACATCACCTTTTCTTTTTTTTTGCTTTTGTGTTATTTTATTGGTTCTTACCCTCTTTGTTCTTCTATAAACAGTTACCACTGGAGACATCTTAATATTTAATCTTATCATATAATTTTATTTCAGTTCATATTGTTGGATACATTGTTAATATAGAATATTTTAGAATCATTTTAATTAAAGGCCTAAATTATTCAAAGTGGACATTCAGTGTCTTATTGTCCTCCATTGGTGCACTAATATAACTCACTGTTGTGAGGTGGAACAATTTTTCTCCTCAGAGTGAACATACTTAATATGCCTTTAGGAAAGCCCAGTGAAAAAGAATTAGCTTCTAGGTAGTTCTATTAAAAATCTCTATTACCACCAGAAATTCTACATATAAACCCTTTTAGGAAGTGTTAACTCTTTCTGTGAATTAAGGTATTGTCGTGGCAATATGGCAAAAACTTAAAAAATTAATGGTTAATTCTCTATTAGTTCCTAGCTTCTCTATTAGTTCAAGACTTTTTAAAATATGTTTTTATTGATTTCAGAAAGGGAGGGAGAGGGAGAGAGAGATAGAAACATCAATGATGATATAGAATCATTGATCGGCTGCCTCCTGCACACCCCCTACTGGGGATCGAGCCTGTGACCTGGGCATATATCCTTGACTGGAATAGAACCTGGGACCTTTCAGTTTGCAGGCCGATGCTCTATCCACAGAGCCAAATCGGCTAGGACAGTTCAAGATCTTTTTATAACCTATTCAGAAAATTACAAAAAAGGTGAGAGATATGTGATAAAGTAAATTGGTTATAAAATAAAACATAATGAAACAACAACAGTTTTTTT
The DNA here is from genome assembly GCF_963455305.1 of Plecotus auritus. Classification (NCBI taxonomy): domain Eukaryota; kingdom Metazoa; phylum Chordata; class Mammalia; order Chiroptera; family Vespertilionidae; genus Plecotus; species Plecotus auritus. Next base: position 67,659,103 of record NC_137784.1, read on the forward strand.
TTTTAATGTTGCTTAAGGCAATATTCCTTATTTGGAAACATAGTGCTATTTATTTATTTTTTACTTTATTTTTATTATTGACACTATTACAATTGTCCCCATTTTCCCTGCTTCTGTTCCTCTAAGCCCCCCCCTTCCCTCTGACCATCACCACACTGTTGTCTGTGTCCATGGTCTATACAATAATAGGACAATTTTAGAGGTGGAATATACCTTAGAAATAATTTTTCCTGATTCTCAACATCTTCCACCAAAGTGTCCCCATCAGCAAAGTAAAATCAACTGGACTAGCCATATCAATTACCTCAAAACATATTTTTTTAAGTACTCTGTTTTAATAGTTGAAAAACAGGACATTTGCATTCTACTGTTAATGTTTTGTACATATTAATAAAAACAACTTTTTTATGCCATATGATTCTATTTATGTCATTATCCTTGAATTAGAATCAGCAAAAGTCCTTCCATTGTCTACATCAAAATACTAAAATTTAGCCTGGCATTCAAGGCACTTTAATATCTGGGTTTATCTTAGTTTCCTTTGCAACATGTATATCCAACTATCACTGCTTCAATAATCATCCATTTCAGATAAACTGTTTTTTTCAACCTAAAGCAGTTCTCTGCTCTTAATTTTTTAATTAATACATTTTATCATTATTTAAATTAAATTTTACTTATCTGCTTTCAATTTTTTATAATATTTCAATACATCATTTGTATATTATATTGTGTGTTTACCACCCACAGTCAAGTAATCCTTTAATACTTATAAGAAATTATTGAAATAACTTCATTTGTCTTATAATCTACTAGAGGCCCAGCACCCAAAATCATGCAGCCCCGCCCACCCATGCATGCCTCTCCATGCTCACAGCCCAGACCTGCCTGCCCACTGACTGCTAGCCTTGCTGCGATTGGAGCTTGTGGACCGTGGGTGAGGGACCGAGAGGCGCTACATGTACTTCATGGTGACCAGTCGTTTGGTTGTTTTGGTCGAGACACCTCTGGCCTTTTATTATTATGATTCCCTGCATTCTATCAGACTCATCTGTCTGTGGCCTATTCTTCTACAACTGTCAACTACAGACAGTCCTGAAAAGAAGCCTTACTTTCCTGCCTATTTGCCTTCTAGAGGCTATCCCTTCCCATTGCCAATATCCCACTTTCACAAAAATTTTCATACTGAATTAGACCTTTCTTTGTTCTCTGAGCCCTCAAAAACCACCAAATCTTGAATTAGTACCTTCTAACATAATTACTTATTTACATACATGTATTCTCCATTAGAATATGAGGCTTAATAGAAGGGTTCCTGTGATATTTGTTTTGTTTCTTTAGTACCTAACACAATATCTAACACAAGATAGGATCCTCATCATGTTTAAAGTTAATATTAAAAAAAAAAAAACTTAGAGGTTATCTAATTCTACATCTACATTTGTAAAGAAGGGAAAATTGTGCCCCAAACAGAAGAAGGTATTTGCCCAAGTTTATAAGGCTTGAACTATGTTTGGGGTGAAGGGGCTCTTTAAGTGTAAAGTCTAACATGTGGATGGTAGAATACTTGACCTTTAGTATCTGTTTTAGATACTTATGTAAGATCAATCATGATGGTTTCTAAATATTCAGATAAAAACATTAGGTTTATGATAGCATACAATTATTTTTTAGCTTTGCTTATTTCCCAATTGACTACATTTTAGCAAAAAATGTTTAATATATTCTTGCACTTGATAGTACTATGATTCTGATATAACTAAAGAAAATGTGAATTGTTCTTTTAAAATTCACTCTAGGCATTGCTTGAGGTTTGGAGAAGTCGATCTTAAAGTACAACACTTAATACTTAGGATACATAGCACTACTATATTTCCATAACCATAATTTCACTTACAAGAAAGCTGCTCACTATTTTTATATGTGTATTACCATAGCTTTCAGTGCATATTAGCAAGGTTCTGTCCTTGTCATACTTAAAATATTGACCAATAAGAAGCTTTACTTCATAAACTATTATGTTAGAGGCTCCTAGAATGTTCCTTTGCCTAGAAACATATGTTCTCCAGACGACTCAATATTTGAATATACACCATACAAAATATCACACTTTAATCTTGGCATTGCCCTTTCTTGGTACAGCTTCTATCATAACACTCATATCTTTCCTTTCCCCCCCATTTTCCTATGAGCTCTGTGTTCTTTTTCTCAGACATTTTATAGAAAACTAGAGGCCCGGTGCATGAAATGCATACACCAGGCCAGGGGGGCGGGCTCAGCCCAGCCTGTACCCTCTCCAATCCGGGACCCATCAGGGGATGTCCGACTGCTGGTTTAGGAGATCAGGCCTGAACTGTCAGTTGGATATCCCTCTCACAATCTGGGACTGCTGGCTCCTAACTGCTCACCTGCCTGCCTTCCTGACTGCCCCTAACTGCCCCCCTGCTGGCCTGGTCACCCCCAACTGCCCCTCCTGCCAGCCTGGTCGCCCCTAACTGCCCCTCTACCCTGCCGGCCTGGTCGCCCCCAACTTCCCCCCCCTGTGGGCCTGGTCACCCCACGCAATCTGCTGTTCATTCATTTGGTCGTCCCTCACTAACCCCCCTGCCGGCCTGGTCGCCCCATGCAGCCTGCTGCTCGGTCGTTTGGTCACCCCTCACTAACCCCCTGCCAGCCTGGTCACCCCATGCAGCCTGCTGCTCAGTCGTTTGGTCGCCCCTCACTAACCCCCCTGCCGGCATAGTCACCCTATGAAGCCTGTTCGGTCATCTGTTTGGTTGCAGTGGTTGCTTAGGCTTTTATTATTATAGATAAATCAATTTTAAGAGAGAGTTGATAAATCAATTTTAGGAGAGTTTATAAACTATTACTGATAAGAAATACTAATAAGAAATGTAGAGCCCATAAGGAAGTGGCTAGTTAAGAGTAAATTAATTAAGGCTTAGGTACTTGAAGTACCTTATGAAAAAAAAAAAAAAAAAAGCAAATGAAGGTCTTCCACCATTGCACTCAATTCAATCAGGTGGTGTGTTTTACTAAACTGATATAGGATAAATTATTTTTAAAGTATCAGAAACCATACGGGCACTCAGAAGAAAATTATTATCTATATATATAAAAGCCTAAGCAACCATTACAACTGAATGACCGGAACGACTAGAACGAAGTCAACCAGTCGCTATGATGTGCACTGAGCACCAGGGGTCAGACCCTCAACACAGGAGCTGCCCCCTGGTGGTCAATGTGCTCCCACAGGCTCACAGCTGGTGAGCACAGCTGCAGTGGCTGCAGGAGCCTCTCCCAAATCCGTGGCAGTGTTAATGAGCGGCAGGCACAGCGGCTGGGATGAGCACGAGCAGCACAATGCTGGCTTGAGCTCCTCCCTGGCCACCTGCCACTTGGCACACTACTACATCCCCCGAGGGGTCCTGGATTGTGAGAGGGCACTGGGTAGGCCTAGGGGCCCAGCCCCCCTGTGCACAAATCCGTGCACTGGGCCTCTAGTTTTAAAATATATGTGGAAAATATAAGAACCAATTTGAAATAATTAGCTTCCTTTCAAAATATGTTTTCCATCCTATGTATATGTTTTATTTATACTTGTTTTGGCCATTAACAAATTATAGATAGCTTCAGGATAAGTTGGTGGTATCTCAACTTGATTAATTATTCTTAACTAGTTAGTTTATATACATTTTAGTTAATTGCCATGTCAAATAATTGTCAAATATAATTGTTCTTGCTAGGGTTTTAAGCTTATTTCAAGCATCAATTTTTTTAGAAATTATGAATCATATAAGTATTTTTAAAAATATATATAGGTTACTATTTTTGACTTGACTTTTAAAAAATTATTTATTATTGACAGTATTACAGATGTTCCCCAATAGCCCCCCTTTACCCACCTCCTCACAGCTCCTGCCTCCCCTCCTTCTGGCCATCACCACACTGTTGTCTGTGTCCATGGGCTATGCATGTATGTTATTAGGCTAATCCCCTCACCTCTTTCATCTAGTTTCCCCTCCCCAGTCCCCTCTGACTTTTGTCAGTCTGTCCCATGTATCAATGCTTCTATTTCTATTTTGTGTGTCAGTTCATTTTGTTCATTAGATGCCATGTGGACACATTGCTATTTAATATTTAAGGTAAAAACAAAATTCAAATTGGATAATCTTTGTCAAATTTTCCATCTGACATGTAGTTTATTATACTTGTCATTAATTCAAAGTGGTGAGCAGGCACATAGAAATGTGTTTGAAAATATTTCTATATTTTGTAAATAATCTAGAAGCTCTGAATGACAAAGGAGATGTCAACAATTGTCTGAAAATTATACTCATACTAGAGGCCTGATGCACAAAATTCATGCAAGAGTAGGCCTTCCTTCCCACAGTGCCTGCACCGGCTTCCCTTTGGCATCTGGGACCCAGGCTTCCCTCGCACCCACTGCAGCCCACAGGTCAGTGGCCTGGGCCTCCCTCTGTGGGGCAATCATGGATCGATGGCCGGGCCCCTAATCAATCACATCGCAGCTGTGGTGGCTAGCCTGGCGCCAGTGGGTATCATAGCATGGTCCTGGATAGTTGTCTGGATCAATTTAGATATTATGCTTTTATTATATAGGATTTATTGTCATGAGTGCTTTGGGAAATATATAAAAAATAATTATTTTCAGAGTTAAAAAATTGAAATGCTATTTATAACAGATCTCTGTTTCTAAATTTTATGACAAATAAATATTGTTGTTTATTAAATATTCCATTTAAAAAATAAAAATAATATGCTTAGTTCATATTAACTGAAGATGGATCTAATTTCAGATATACTACAGATCTTTGAAAAAGTTATTCTGGTGAATGTGATTTTGTATACAATACCTATATCCAATTGACATCAACAGGAAATGTTCAATTAAAAAAAGTATTTTTTGCTGTTCATTTGGTCTGAATATTGCCATGTAATCAGCTATATAAAATCCAAAATGATCCATCAAATCATATTAATGAAATGATTTTATTAAAACTCCAGGAGATATAAGAAAGTAGAATATGAAGTTAGTTACTATATTTTTATATCACTTAATCATTAGATGGTGAAAAATATATTTGAGAATATGCAAAGACCAAATATCAATATAAAAGCAGACAAATTAATTTATTCTATTAGTATTTTATTGAAAAAGTGAGTTAACTTGATCTCTTTCTAATTGTAACTAATTGGAGGGAGAAATAGATATTACAAATAAATGTTGCTATTTAAGGAAACATATCTATCACATCTGTTTAAACATATTTAGATGAATTAAATCTAAATTTAGAAATACAGGTTCTAAAAAATAACCTGAATGAATTTTCTTTTACTCTTTAAAATATACATTTTTTACCCAAAGGAATGTGGTAAAACTAATGCTGGATGACACTCCCTGCCAAATGTGCCTGCATTTCAACTGTAAAATTTTTTTAAACAACTATTTTTACTTCATTGCTGAATATTTTAAAAGTAAATAAAAGCACTTAGTTCCCATTTACCTTAAGTATTCCATTTTTAAAAAACAATTTCAACTTTTTCATGAGTTTCTTTACCCCAGTTATATTGAATATTTTGGTGTTTTTAAAAACACTGTTTTCTAGATTTTAATGTTTTAAAAATTATTAGAGTTACCATAGATACAAAGAACAAACTGATGGTTACCAGAGGGGCAGGGGGTTGGATGCTATGAAAAAAAAAAGGTGAAGGGATTTAGAAGTACAAATTGTAGTTGCAAAAGAGTCATGGGGATTTAAAATACATCATAGGGTGCCGAAACCGGTTTGGCTCAGTGGATAGAGCGTCAGCCTGCGGACTGAAAGGTCCCAGGTTCGATTCCGGTCAAGGGCATGTACCTTGGTTGCGGGCACGTCCCCAGTAGGGGGCGTGCAGGAGGCAGCTGATCGATGTTTCTAACTGTCTATCCGTCTCCCTTCCTCTCTGTAAAATATCAATAAAATATATTTAAAAAAAATACATCATAGGGAACATAGCCAATAATACTGTAATAACTAAGTATGGAGCCAGGTGGGTACTTGAATAATCAGAAGAATCACTTTGTAAATTATATAACTGCCTAACCACAATACTGTAAACCTGAAACTAATATAAAATAATGTGTCAACTATAATTGAAAAATAAAATTTTAAAAATGACAAGAGTTATTCTAAGGTATCTTGAAGCCAGACTTGAAAATTTAATTTCATCAGAGCTAAGAAATATCCCTGAGGTGGGGGGGGAGGGATGGGGGGATAAGGACACATATGTAATACCTTAATCAATAAAAAAAAAAGAAATATCTATGAGGAATAATAGAATGAAACATAGGTAAGTTTCAAGAATAAAAACTATTAGTTTAATTATACGTATCAGTCCTTAAATATCTCTGAAAACGTTTAGAAGCTGTATTTAAACACCCAGGATCTTTAAATAAGATTCCATCATTACCAGCATCATTTTATTTTGAAATCTGGGAAAAACATACAACTGAAAGCATTATAATTGCACAAAATATTTTAGAATAGGGTTAGAGCCTCCCAACTGCCTCCACTCCTTGACTCCCCGCTCTTCCACCTGGCCTTATAAATACTCTCTTCACTAAAACTTGGTGTGTGTTAAAAAATAAAAATAAAAATGAGAAAGGTTAAAAAATAAAACTTTCAAAGAAACCTAGTCAGTTATTTACAGAACAAGTTTTTTATGCCTTTTAAATGAGTTGCTGAATGACTATCAATTTCTTAATTTCTAATCTGAAGCAAAGTAAAATTTATAAATGTATTTTTTATTTTATCTGACTGTGTAATAAGATTATTGGAAAAAGTTTTAGAATTGCATTCAATTTTGAATTAGTTACTTATACTTTCATGTAACAAGATAATGAAAATGAAATATTTAAACTCTCCCTCACCATTGCCTAGGGAATACTCACTAATTAAAATCTCTCTTTCCATTTCATCATTGATCCTTTGTTTTGAAGGGGAAAAGTGACGAAATATTACACAGTCCTAATTCACTCAGTAATCAGGGCAGGCATTGTGTTAAAATGGAAAGAATACAAGATTTTGAACCAATAAGCAATGTGTTTTAAATATGTTTGTCACTTAATTAGTTGTGGAACTTATAAACTTATTTAATCTCTTGACTTTCAGTTTCCACATCCATTACATTAAAAAAAAAAAAGCAATTTCTTAATCAACTAATTGGCTGAGGGGCTTTTAGGCTGTTTCCAAATCTTAGCATCTGTAAATTGTGCTGCTATGAACATAGGGGTGCATATATTCCTTCTGATTGGTGTTTATGATTTCTTGGAATATATTCCTGGAAGTGAGATTACTGGGTCAAATGGCAGTTCCATTTTTAATTTTTTGAGGAAACTCCATACTGTTTTCCACAGTGGCTGCACCAGTCTGCATTCCCACCAGCAGTGCACGAGGGTTCCCTTTTCTCCACATCCTCGCCAGCACTTGTCATTTGTTGATTTGTTGATGATAGCCATTCTGACAGGTGTGAGGTGGTACCTCATTGTCCTTTTGATCTGCATCTCTTGGATGATTACTGACTTTGAGCATGTTTTCAAATGTCTCTTGGCCTTCCTTATGTCCTCTTTCAAGAAGTGTCTATTTAGGTCCGTTGCCCATTTTTTGATTGTGTTGTTTATCTTCCTTTTGTTGAGTTGTATGAGTTCCCTGTAAATGTTGGAGATTAAACCGTTATTAGAGATAACATTGGCAAACATGTTCTTCCATGCAGTGGGCTTTCTTATTATTTTGTTGATGGTTTCTTTTGCTGTGCAGAAGCTTTTTATTTTGATGTAGTCCCATTTGTTTATTTTCTCCTTAGTTTCCATTGCCCTAGGAACTGTATCCTTAAATATAATGCTATGAGATATATCTGATATTTTGCTCCCTGTGGATTCTTCTAAGGTTTTTTTGGTTTACCATCATATGCTTAAGTCTTTGATCTATTTTGAGTTTATTTTTGTGTATGGTGTAAGTTGGTGGTTTAGTTTCATTTTTTTGCATATATCTGTGGAATATTCCCAAAACTAATTATTGAAGAGACTGTCTTGACTCCATTGTATGCTCTTGCCACCTTTGTCAAATATTACTTGAGCATAATGTCTTGGGTTGGTTCTCTGTTTTGTTCCTTTGGTCTATAAGTCTGTTCTTGTGCCAATACCAGGCAGTTTTGAGAATAGTGTCTTTGTAACATAGCTTTATATCTGGTATTGTGATCCCTCCAACTTTGTTCTTCTTTCTCAGGATTGTGATCCCTCCAACTTTGTTCTTCTTTCTCAGGATTGCTGCGGTTATTTGGGATCTTTTTTTATTCCATATGAATTTTTGGAGAGTTCTTTCTAGGTCTGTGAAATATGCCATTTGGTATTTTAATGGGGATTGCATTGACTCTATAGATTGCTTTGGGTAGAATGGACTTTTTAATGATGTTGACTCTACCAATCTATGAACAAGGCATGTTCTTCCACTTGTTTATATCTTCCTCTATCTCTTTTGTCAGCATCTTGTAGTTTTCTGAGTACAGGTCTTTTACCTCCTTAGTTAAGTTTATTCCTAGGTACCTTAATGTTTTTGGTGCAATGGTAAATGGGACTGTTTTTTTTTTTCTCTTTCTGTCAGTTCATTATCCTAATACTAGAGGCCCGGTGCACGAAATTCGTGCACGGGGGGGGGGTGCCTCAGCCCAGCCTGCACCCTCTCCAATCTGGGACCCCTCGAGGGATATCCAAATGCCCGTTTAAGCCCGATCCCAGTGGGATTGGGCCTAAACGGGCAGTCAGACATCCCTCTCACAATCCAGGTCTGCTGGCTCCCAACTGCTCACCTGCTTGCCTTCCTGATTGCCTCTAACCGCTTCTGCCTGCCAGCCTGATCACCCCTAACCACTCCCCTGCCAGCCTGATTGATGCCTAACTGCTCCCCTGCCAGCCTGTTTGGCCCTAACTGCCCTCACCTGCAGGCCTGGTCACCCCTAACTGCCCTCCCCTGCAGGCCTGGTCTCTCCCAACTGCCCTCCCTTACTGGCCATCTTGTGGTGGCCATCTTGTGTCCACATGTGGGCAGGATCTTTGACCACATGGGGGCAGCCATCTTGTGTGTTGGAGTGATGGTCAATCTGCATATTACTCTTTTATTAGATAGGATAGAGGCCTGGTGCATGGGTGGGGGCCAGCTGGTTTGCCCTGAAGGGTGTCCCAGATCAGGGTGGGGTTCCCTTGGGGTGTGGGGCAGCCTGGGCGAGGGGCTTGTGGTGGTTTGCAGGCCGGCCACACCCCCTGGTGACCCAAATGGAGGCCCTGGTATCTGGGGTTTATTTATCTTCTACAATTGAAACTTTGTAGCCTGGAGCGGAGCCAAGCCTTCTGCTTGCTCCGTGGCGGCAGCCATTTATGTTGGGGTTTATGTATCTTCTATAATTGAAACTTTGTAGCCTTGAGTGGAGGCCTAGGCCCGGCAGGGCAGGCGGAAAGCTTGGCTTCTTTCATTTCCGGGGAAACCCAAGCCTCCCTCCTGCTCTCTGTGGCGGTAGCCATCTTGGTTGGGTTTATTTGCATATTTGCTCCTGATTGGCTGGTGGGCGTGGCTTGTGGGTGTAGCAGAGTGATGATTAATTTGCATATTACTCTTTTATTAGATAGGATGTATAAACCCAGGGTCCATAACATCCAAAATGACCGAAGGCTCAACTTACAGGAAGTCAGTTGGGGGGGACCAGGCTTGTAGGGAAGGGCAGTTGGGGGCCAGCAGGCCAGCAGGGGAGGGCATTTGGGGGCGAGATCAGGCCGGCAGGGGAGGGCAGTGAGGAATGATCAGCCAGGCAGGCAGGTGAGTGGTTAGGAGCTAGTGGTCTCAGTTTGCAAGAGGGATGTCCGATTGGAGAGGGTGCAGGCTCGGCTGAGGGAGAACCCTCCCATTCACGAATTTCGTGCACCAGGCCACTAGTTGGTGTATAAAAATGCCATAGATTTCCGGGTGTTAATTTTGTATCTTGCTACATTGCTGAATTCATTTATTAAATCCAGTAGTTCTTTGATGGAGTCTTTAGGTTTTTTTTATGTACAATATCATGTTATCTGTGAATAATGACAATTTTACTTCTTCTTTTCCAATTTGGATACCTTTTATTTCTCTTCTTGTCTGATCACTGTGGCTAGCACTTTTAATAGTATGTTGAACAGGAGTGGTGAAAGTGGGCATTGCTGTCTTGTTCCTGTTCTTAGGGGAAATGGTTTTAGTGTTTGCCCATGACGTATGATGGTGGCTATAGATTTGTCATATAAGGCTTTTCTTATGTTGAGGTATGATCCTTCTATTCCTTCTTTGGAATACTCCACTGCTGAAAAACAAACAAACAAACAAACAAAAAAAAAAACAAACAAAAAAAAAGAACTCTTACCATTTACAACAGTATGGATGGACCTGGAGAGCATTTTGCTAAGTGAAATAAGCCAGTCAGAGAAAGATTAAGTATCATATGATCTCACACTTTTGTGAAATACAATGAACTACATAAAATTATGAACAAAAATGGATCCAGAGACATAGAGGCATCGAACAGACCGTCAAACCTCAGAGGGAGGGGAAGGGAGGGTGTGTGTTGGGGGGGTAAGAGATTAACTAAGGGGCTTGTATGCATGCATACAAGCATAACCAATGGACAAAGACAGTAGGGGGATGAGGGCCTGTTCTGGGGGGCTGGAGTACCTGGGGAGAGGTACCATTATAATACTTTCAACAATAAAGAATTTTTTAAAAATAAATAAAGTAAAGATGAAAAAAGAAGCAATTTTCACCTTAGCTGCTTTTTCTCAATGGATAGTGCATTGGCACATGGACTGAAAGGTCCCGGGTTTGATTCTGGTCAAGGGCACATACCTCTGTTGCAAGCTTGAGCCCCCAGCCCTCATCAGGGCCTGTGTGGGAGGCAACCAGTAAATGTGTTTCACATCAATGTTTCTCTCTCTCTGTCTCTACTCCTCCCTTCCACTCTCTCTAAAAAAATCAATGAAAAAGTATCTTCAGGTGAGGATTAATAAAAAAAGTTTTATCCCCCCCCCACAATTTCTTACCTTACAAGGTTGCCATCTATAATAACAAAAGCATAATATGCTAATTAGACTAGACAACTAAACGACCTTTCTGACATCATTCCAGATGTCCTTCCAGAAGAAGCCGCTGCAGCGGGGCCCAAGGCAGAGGCAGTTAGTGGCAACCAGGCAGGCAGACAAGTGGTTAGGGGCAATCAGGCAGGCAGGCGAGTGGTTGGGGTGATCAGGCTGGCAGAGGGTTTACAGGCAATCAGGCAGGCAGGCGAGCAGTTAGGGGAGATCAGGCAGGAAGGCAGAGTGGTTGGGGCGATCAGCAGGCATGCAGTTAGGAGCCAGTGGTCCTGGATTGCAAGAGGGATTCCGACTGCCAGTTTAGGTCCAATCCCGCAGGGATCCTGGATTGTGAGAGGGTGCAGGCTGGGCTGAGGGACCCCCCCTCACATGCATGAATTTTGTGCACCAGGCCTTTAGTAACAAAATATCACATGAACTGTACCACACACTGCATCTGGCATGTAGTTGGTTCTTAATAAATGTGATTAATATTTAATGGTGAGTCAAACTATATGTTGAATACTGTGCCACACAACACACACACACTTAAAACTTATTTTATTCATGCATTGATATACACTTAGAAATCTGTTAAAAAATAAACATGTAAAAACATCAAAACATTACAAATCAAAATCATTTAGGCATAAATACTGTTAAAATATTTATGTAATACTGATTAGTTGCATTCATTTCTAAAATTTCAGTATATACAATTTTTTTTGTTTTGGTTTTAAAATACTAGGATCATAAACTATTTGATGTCTTTATTTTATACCATTAGCTCTTCCAATATCATTAACTATTCATAGGTATATGCTCAACCATTGAGCCACACTGGCCGTACTCCTCTGTTGTTTTTAAATGATGCAGTTTAAATTTTACCATATGCAACAAAAATGTTTTCTCTAATGAAATGTACATGTGCAGTTTTATGTGTATAACTTGCTAGAAAAAATTAGTTAGTAGTTATTATTGCCATACCTTGGAACTATATTAATTCATATTTTATGAAATACTATTATAGACAGTATATCAAGACAGAAAAAAAACATTGTCTAACAAGAATCACTTGACCGTGTTAGTCTATTGATTAGCATTTGTATTTCCCAGTGAACCAAATAGCATTTCTGAAAAGCTAAATAACTTCCTGTTAATCACATTACTTCTTTGAGGTGCCATTATAAAACTACAGTTCTTCACTGTATGCAAAAATAATTCAGTGACCTTACTGATCATTATAGCCTCATGGTAGCAGGGATAGAAGGGATAATTTAAAAAAGTAATCAAATTCAATATTGTGAAATATGCATATTTTAACTTCATTTCCCCTATTTTCTAATTGCCACTGTTACTGAGTATTCCAACATTACATTTTCGTTTTCCGAAACACATACAGCCTAGTTGGTGAGAAGAATGTTCATATCCATGATAAATTATTCACTGTCAGAATTTATATCTACCATTTCAAGTCTGATTATTTTTGATGAATATATTCTGCTAACATGAGCCTCAAAAAAGCAGTGAGCTATAATGAATAAACTATAGTCTATAAATGGTATTTTCTTTGAAAAGCAGATTAGAAAATAAATGAAAGCAAAGAACAAATAATAAACAAGTAGATATTTAACACTCTTTATGAGGCCTCTTTGTTTTAATTTACATGGAATAATTGAGTAGTAAAGGCAATAAAGAATATCTTTGGCAAATTTTCAGAATTTACATAAATTACCTCACATTTTCCAAATTAATGACATAATTAATTTAAAGGTTTTATAAAGCCATAAATCATCTTTATTTTTAATTTCCAGGCACATATTGTGAATGAAGCACAGAATAAGTATGATACATTAACATCCCTTTGTTCCATCATTGTTCTTTCTGGGACGAGTTTGATTATCAGATAATTGCAATTTCCATCTATATACATAAAACCCTAATATGCAAATAGACTGAACAGCAGAACAACTGAACAACCAGTTGCTATGATGTTCACCGACCACCAGGGGGCACGCACAGAACATGGTGGGCGTTTGCAGCAGGTGGCAAAGCGCAGAACCTGGTGGGCATCGGCTGCAGCAGGCTGGTGGAGCAGGTGAGCGGGGGTTGCCAGACCAAGATGGGGCACTGGTTGCTATCATTGAGGCGAGCCTCTGGTGGTTACTGAAAATTCTTTACTCCCACATTCTGCAGTCCTGCCTGGCACTCGCATCTGCTGCCGGTGCAGGCCCCACTCGCAACAGTTGCCGGTGCCAGAGCTGCCACTCACACCCGCTTTTAGAGCCCAGCACCGGCCCCGATCCCTTGGTGCTGTCAATGGGTGCCAGTGGTGGCTGCTAGCCCCAATTGCCCCTGAGGGCTTCTCCACCTCCCCCTGCTCCTGAGGGGCAATCGGAGCCAGCAGTTACCTCTTGCACCCTCTGCCAGTGCTGGCCCCACTCGCACCCACTGCTAGCACCGGCCCCAATTGCTTCACACTGTCAGCAGGTGCAAGCAGGGCCAGCGTTGTCAGCGCATGGGAGTGGCAGCGGAGGGAGCAGGGCTGCTGGCAGATGGGACTGGGGCTGTGGCGGGAGAGGCTGGGTGGGGGTGTAGAGGATGGACCAAGACCCACCCCTTTGCCCACCACAGCCTCAAAGACCACAGTTCCTTTCAAGATGCATGAATTCATGCACTGGGCTCCTAGTTTAAACCTATGAGGAGAAATTAGTCTGCTTAGTTTATGGCCAGACTACATAGCCCAGTTATTACTGTCCATTAAATATTTAATTACTATTAAATTAATAGTTTAGTAAATTAAAAATAAATGAAAATGAAAAGTAATCAGTAATTAAATATTAAGTTGACGTTAAAAAATTATTTGGTGGAAAAACATGGAGTTAATATTTGGTATCATAATAACATGCAGTAAAATTGCCTAGTCTCTGGAACTATAACTCAAACTTTTATAAAAAGAAATTTGTGTTCTTAATTAACAATTTGGCATTATAAATATTGTTGATTCCAAAAGTCTCTAGATCGAAAAATTTCTATGATGGGTTACAACAATGACTATTCTAGAAGAAAAACAATACTCTGTATATGTTTTCATCATTTCTTTTGATTTGAGCTAGCTTTTAATAGGAATTTCTACTGAGAAATCATCTGTATTCATTGCAGGAATAAACTCTCATTCACCTCCACTGTTTCAAATCTTTATCACTAAAATCTGCAGAAAGGAAAAAGAAAGGGTATTGGGGAGGAAGAATATTTCTCTATCATACAGTTTCTCTTGGGTGATGTAATAATCAAGTTGACATGAAAGAGACTAACAGGAGAAAACCAAATTTAATTCTGTACTTACAGGAAACCTACATACATGAGAGATTCAATGACAGAAAGGTAAAATGAGTTATATATTCTATCTTTAGCCAAAGAATGGAATGGAGGCCTGGGCTTCAGAGAGGAGGATAGTAATTCACAGGATAATAACAGCAGACATTTAGTATTTAGGTGTTCTCACTGTCTTACAGATAGGTCATAAAAACTTGTCTCTGATAATAACCCTTATTATGGTCAAGGCCCCTAATTTAAAATCTCTACTGGAGAGGTAAAATTTTCTCTTGAGCCCATAAGGCCCTGATTGCCTTCACCTCAAAATAATCCCCATGCTTGTCAACTGTAAACATGAAGTTGACTTGGTATTCTATCAATGAAAAGGATTTATTCATGAAAAAGGAAAAGAAAAAAAAAAGAGTGGTAATCCATTAAGTGCAGCCATGGTGAGCCACATACAAGTACCTGAGAGCAAGAATAAGGAAGTTCATAGATTTATGTTATAACCATAGAGTTCTTACTGTAGGACTTTTGCAACCAACATAGAGTATGGAAGAACTTGCTATAGGCCATCCCAATTCCTGTATTGCTTAAGGTCTCTGACATAAATTTTGACATTTCCCTATTTTGATTGAGATCTCTCTATGAGATCATCACAGATCAGTAGTCATGTCTTCAAATTTCAGCATACCATTTTCACTCCACACCAGGAAGGACTTTTTCTGGATGCCGGGTCCCAAGTCAGAGGGAATGTGTACTGACTGGAACCATCTGGGTTAAGGTTTGACAAGCAACAGGTCCAGAACTTAAATAATAAGAATACAGAGCAAAATTAACAACAGCATAACAACTTAGTCTATATGATTATTCTGAACCAGGCGCTCCAATCTGAAGATAGAGAAATAGTGAGTCATTATTTTATTGGATAAATTGACAGATCCAGCAACTGGAGAGTTTTTCCACTTTCACAATAAATTGGGGAATATGGAAGCAGGCAATTCCTTCTAAGAAAGAAAAAGAAAACTAATGTAAGAAACAACAGTAAGAAATGTTATACAGATCTGATCCTGTCATTTTGGAAAAACTGTCTCCTGATGCTGCCTGATTCAGTTTTTTGACATCTTTAATTTCAGGTCAACAGACTTTGCTGAGTGCCATTCCCAGTCAAGGTTTGGTGCCTTCTTTAGATGCAACACATGAATCCAAGAATCTACTCCCTGTAGTTTAGCAGCACAGGAGTTAGTCAACAGTACCAGATAGAGGCCTTTCTAGTGAGGCTGGAAGGAATATTTTTGGAGGTGGCTTTCCCAGTAAACAAAGGCTCCATGTTGTAGAGTGTGGTGTTTGGAGTTTTCATCTCCTTGGAGCACACTGTGAAAATATTGCTGTACCAAGCAGTTATTTTCAGTGGAAGCAGTTAGGCCTTGACAATATTAAGGTATATCTCCCTTTATCAACTGTGGGTTGAAAGAAGCAAGAGTAAAATGCATGGGAAATCCCATAATTATCTCTAGAGGTGAGAAGTAATAAGTTATAAAAGGAATGGACCTGAGATTTAAAAGGACCAATGGCAATGCTTTTGGCAAAGGTACTTGGAGGGTCTCTACAAAATTTGGCAATTGAATCATAATAATGCCAAATAATCCATTATACTAAAATGAGGATTGAGAGTAGTAGCCATAGTGAAAATGTTGTAAGAATGGCTAAACAGCATAGACTTGATCACAATGGAGTTCAAGATCAAATTCTCAAGTAGGAATAATCTTTTCTAATATGACTTTAGCCAATAAATAGGCAGTGACTTGTCTAAAATGGAAAGCATTAGTGCAGTGAGAAAACATAAGAATCACGACTAAAACATGTGTATATCCATGAGAGGATCAGTGATTGCAGAAGCTAGAAGACTTTTGGTTTTGTATAGGACCCTACATTTGCTAGGACTAAAATTAAAAATCTTAGTGATATCCTATCTAATAAAAAGGTAATATGCAAATTAACCATCACTCTATCACAAAGATGGCAGTACCCATAGCCACTAGATGGTGGCGCCCAGTCCTCTCAGCCCCGCTGGAGACCTCCAGTCCCAGGAGGATGGCTGCTGAGAGCGGGCAGTGTGAACGGCCTGGTGGATTGCTTGCTTGGTCAGTGCAGCCACAGAGACTCTGACAGCAGGGAGGAGGAAGTCCCACCCCCACAGAATCAACCAGAATCAGCCATTTGTCAGACATCTCTCAACGGCTTGACAGTCAGGACTCTCATTCACCTGCATCTCAGACAGTGACATCAGGGAGGTGGGACTATGTCTAAAGAGCAACTATTGATACAACATAGCTCTGCAATGGAAAGAAGCTGGCGTTATTGACAGAAAATGTCTAAAGACCAACGTGCCTTTGAAGTTGAAAGAAGGCAGTGGCGATGACAAAATATGTCTAAAGAACAGTTATCGGTAAGTACTACCAATACTGGTAGGAACTGCCTTCTCAGCGAAAACTGAATATATGAGGATGTAATTCTCGAACATAGGAACATAGTTGTGGTGGAATGACTGTTAGATGTCAATTTTGCCTATCACTAAATCTCTCTGATGGAAAATCATTCAATGGAAAATTTACTCGCTCTTGTAACAAAGGTAAAGTCTGTCCAAATGATATACATTTTCCAGAATACCCAGCATATTTAAAAAGATTAATAACAAAGGAAGGTTCTAACAGTAAAAATTTAATGGAAAATATTCGTTCCATCAATAGTTCTTTTGCTTTTGCTTCCATGGGTGCAAATATTGCATCGCCAATAGGATATGGGCCATACTGTTTTATAATACATGGACAAGTTTATCACCGTACTGGAACTTTACATCCTTTGGATGGTGTTTCTCAGAAGCAGGGGAGGGCAGTTGAGGGGGGCGGGGTACAGGCCTGCAGGGGAGGGCAGTTGGGGGCAACCAGGCCAGCACGGGAGGGCAGTTAGGGGTGACCAGGCCTACAGAGGAGGGCAGTTAAAGGTGACCGGGCCTGCAGGGGAGGGAAGTTAGGGGCAAAAAGGCTGGCAGGGGAGCAGTTAGGAATCAATCAGGCTGGCTGGTGAGTGGTTAGGGGGTGATCAGGCTGGCAGGCAGAAGCGGTTAGTGGCAATCAGGCAGGCAGGCAGGTGGGCGAGTGGTTCAGAGCCAGCAGTCCTGGATTGTGAGAGGGATGTCCTAATGCCCGTTTAGTCCTGACCCACTGGGATCAGGTCTAAATGGGCAGTCAGACATCCCTCAAGGGGTCCCAGATTGGAGAGGGTTCAGGCTGGGCTGAGGGACACACACACACACACACACACACACACACACACACACGCACAAATTTCATGCACTGGGCCTCCAGTCATAATAATAAAAGGCCAAGAGGTGTCACGTCCTAAACGACCAAACAACCAGTCTCCATGAGGGGACCCCTGCGTGGATCGGGGGCATGGCCAGCCTGCAAACTGCCAGCAGCCCCTCACCCAGGCTGGGGAGGCACTGAGGGTCGGGCATGTGTGCGGCGCAGTCTTTTAAAAATAAAGACCCTTTGATGCTCCGAGGCGCCTCCTGTCACTGGCCACCCCGCCCCCACCCACACCCTGCCCGGAGCCCCAGGCAGAGCAGCTTGGGTGGGTGTGGGCTGCGCGGCCCCAGGCCCCAGGCCCTGAAGGGTTGGAGAGGTTTGCACCACAGCTGGTACTGTGACCCCAGTTAACTTTGCTGGGGAGCCCAAATTGGACTGAATAGATTGCAGCTGGTGGTGCTGGCCAGGTTAAGCTCCAGGAAGAAGTTTTGTAAGAAGAGTGGGCAAGCCTATTCTCCCAGTAGAGCTCTGATCACTGGGAATGATGTGAAGGAAGGCCTCCATAATCTCACATTTTTCATGACCGAGCAGGAGAAGAGCACTACTACTGCATCTCTGTTCTTCATAAGTCCATGCGGGGCTCAGACCGAGCACCTCCCTCCACTGGCTGGCATTCATGCTCCAAGGAGAGGACCGGCTGTATGTGGCAAGGAGGCTGGTGAGGTTTGCCAGTGAAGACATATGTCTGGCAGACCCATCCACATTACCACATGCAGTGGCCGCCTACCAGGGCTGTCACTTCATAGGCATGCCCGAATGTGATGTGCTTCTTGCCCAGTGTGTAGTCTATTTTTCCAGAGCCCCAAAGTCTATTGAGGTGTACAGTGCCTACAACAACGTCAAAGTCTGCCTGCAGAACCACCAGGGGCCTCTGCCCTTATCCTGCTGCACCTGAGGAACACGCCGACCAGGCTCATGAAGGACCTGGACTATGGCCAGGGCTACAAATACAACCCCATGTACAGCGAGCCCGTGGACCAGGAATACCTGCCTGAAGACTTGAGAGGAGTGGATTTCTTTAAGCAGAGGTAATGCTGACTCTTTGAGGCTATGACTGCAGAAGGATGTCACCATATATATATATATATATATATATATAAAATAGGAATGGCCAGAAAGAGAGTAAATGGGTTGTGAATTTGGTTTCATGGTAAAAGTTAAAACAGCCCAACTTTTTGTGCCAGAAATGTGAGAGTTTCTTAAGTGGAGGCACAGCTACTTCAGCTCAGTTTGTAATGTTGAATTATGTTCATTTGCACTCTGCAATGGTTATGCGTATGGAAGTGTCTGGCAGCTTTGTGCGATGAATTAATGTTATAAGGAATTATCTATTTTGTCATAGTATTTAAATCATAATGTCATTTCAGAATTCAGTTCTGTAGGATTTTTTTCCCTTTAAAAATGTATATTCTGGGTAGTTTTAATTGGTAAAAAATGTAATTATGATTTAATACTGCATAGTGTTCTGGGGTATTTTTTTTATATGCAAAAGTCTTATGAGCCAATAAAACTATTTCAAAGTAAAAACACACACACACACACACACACAAAAAAAAAAACTTTGCTGGGGAGGCTGGCAGGACTCTGGCATGTTTGGGGGCAGCCTATTTCTGTCGGGACCTGGGTGCACTGCCACACACACATGCCGTGGGCATGTGCTAGGAGTGCAGCACAAGCATCATATGGACATCTGTGCATGAAAATGTGTGCACACGCCTTTGTGTGCATAAATACATCTCTTTCTCAGAAGCATACCTGGAAAGGTGCTTTATTTGCAATAGGCAATTTTCAAAATGTAATCTAGAGCAAGGGATCTGTAGCAAAAACACGCACACAAGCAAAGGTTTTTGATACTAAACACAAAGCTGCAATTGAAGTGTTTATGCCCAAATGTACTGTGAATCAAACATATGGTGATATTTATCGTCTGGTGGGTCTGTTTGAAAGATTTGGTCGATCAGTTCTCATTTCACAAAAATAAAATAATGTAACTAAGTAATTACTAAATATATACTTCTAAGGCAAAGTAGTTTACCCACTTTGTGTACTTTTTGCACTTGTGTAGCACATCAAGGCTGTATATAAAGTAACACTTGGATGATGTGACAATATGGTTGAGGTAGGGGGTGTGGCCAGTTGTTTTTAAAAATTAGGCACCTCACAGTTTTTAAGACAAACATGTTAACCTAAAATCTTCAGAAGGCAGGGTCAGGGGTCTTTTAAGACCTTTGTATAGGCCTAAGACATAAAAAAGCAGCTACCTTTTTAGGGTGTGGCCTAAAAGAAACCTGTTATTTTCAGTTATTACTGTCTTCAAAGTAAAATAACAATTTTTTCAGCCTTTTTATGTGAAGGTTTTTTCTCATACTTTCATTACAATATTTGAAATAGGTGTTGCCATTATTTTAAAGCAATAGTTTTTTTCCTCTCAATATCAGAGAACTAAATTTTCACACACACCCCAAAAATGTTTATTTGAAGTAACTTATGCATCTAGACTCCGGGGGGCCTAATAAGCTCAGTGATTAGACAGGTGCTTTTATAGCCAAGGTCAAAGGCTCTTTCCCCTGATTAGCCCTTGCCGGGGGCGGGGGGGGGGGGGAGCCAGAGGCTCTCCTGACCAGCATAGGGAAAGGGGGGAGGGGCAGGAAAACCATTAAAGGAAAAGGAGTGGGATTGGAAACTTCCTCCCAAACACCCTTATGAGAGTTCAAATGCTGCGAGCAGCGGCAGGCAGGCCGTGCACAGGTGGGCGGGGTGGTGGACTACCGCACTATTTTGTGTGCTGGGCCTCTAGTCTATCTATACTAATAAAAGGGTAATATGCAAATTGGTCAGGACACCTTCATAGTAACGACCAAACAGCAGGCTGCATGGGGTGACAAGGTCGGCAGGGGGGTTAGTGAGGAATGATCAAACAACTGAACAAGCAGGCTGTGTGGGGCAACCAGGCCAGAACTGGGGCCATGAAGGACAACCAGGCCAGCAGGGAGGGCAGTTGGGGTTGACCAGCCGGCAACAGCAGGGGGGGGGAGTTAGGGGTGACCAGGCCAGCGGAGGGGGCCAGTTGGGGGCAACCAGGCCAGCAGGAGGGGCAGCAAAAGGTGACCAGGCCAGCGAGGGGGGCAGTTAGTGGCAACCAGGCCAGCAGGGGGGGTGCAGTTGAGGGTGACCAGGCCAGCAGGGGGGGGAGTTGGGGGCGACCAGGCTAGCGGGGGTGGGGGGCAGTTAGGGGTGACCAGACTGGCATAGGGGGGCAGTTGGGGGCAACCAGGCCAGCAGGGGGAGCAGTAAGGGGTGACCAGGTCAGCGGGGGGGGGGGGAGCAGTTAGGGGCGACCAGGCAGGCAGGCAGGTGAGCGATTAGGAGCCAGTGGTCCAGGATTGTGAGAGGGATGTCTGACTGCCGGTTTAGACCCCCGAGGGGTCCCTGATTGGAGAGGGTGCAGGCTGGGCTGAGGGGAACCCCCCCCCCCCCGTGCATGAATGTTGTACACCAGGCCTTTAATATATATATATATATATATATATATATATATATATATATATATATATATATATATATAAAAAAGCCCAGCAACTATAACAGTGGAACAACAAGAATGACCAGAACAACTGGTCAACCAGTCGCTATGATGCTCACTGACCACCAGGGGGCAGACGCTCAATGCAGGAGCTGCCCCCTGGTGGTCAGTGCATTCCCACAGGGGGAGCGCTGCTCAGCCAGAAGTCAGGCTCACGGCTTACGACCAAAGCTGCAGTGTCAGGAGCCTCTCCTGACACCATGGCAACACTACCAGGAGGTGCCAGCAGGTGCAGCGACCAGGATGAGCATGAGCGGTGTGGCTCCTGGCCTGGTTTGGGCTACTCCCTGGCTGCCTGCCTCTTGGTGCACTGCTACGTCCCCCGAGGGGTCCCAGATTGTGAGGGACTCAAGAACTTGGCTGCCATGGGCGCTCCTGTAGAGCAAGCTGTTACCATGGACTGGTTCCATATAAGTCCAATTTCAGCCTGTTTTTTTCTTTTAACTATTCAAACATATGAACTTAGAGCACAGCCCCTCTTGGAGCAGGCAGAAGCATCCAGG
The DNA here is from genome assembly GCF_963455305.1 of Plecotus auritus. Taxonomy (NCBI): domain Eukaryota; kingdom Metazoa; phylum Chordata; class Mammalia; order Chiroptera; family Vespertilionidae; genus Plecotus; species Plecotus auritus. The sequence continues at coordinate 67,681,018 of NC_137784.1, forward strand.
ACACTGGAGGGCCAGTGTCCGGGAGAAGGGGCATGGGAAGGAGTTTTGGGTGCATGGCTACATAGGGGTTAGGGATAGGATTGGAATCTCTTTCTCTGTAAGCAAAGGAGAAAAGATAGGAACCAGTGTTTTGGTGGCTTCACATGTGTCTGTCTTGAGCCCTGAGGCACAACGGGCTTGCACGCTATTTGCAAACATGACATTCTGCACACAAGTGCAGAGAAGGCGTGCCCTACACTGCCTCAGGAGTCTCTTCAGTAGGTCTCTTCCTCCAGGCAATGGGGTTTCTTTGGTGCGAATTACATGAGATCTGAATGTAGAGGTGGAAGGCAGTGTCCCAGGACTGAGTTCCCAGAGGGAGACTGCACCCCTGTTAACTTTGGGCAAAGGCACTAGGAAACATTCTTGATGTTGGTTGCATGTTCCCTAAACTGCATGGCCCGTGGAGCTGTGCCAGTACACAGGCATAGTGAGTAGATGAGGGAAAGGAGGGTGGACCCACAGGGCCTCTGGGCTCTGGGGTCTGAGTGTTGGCCTCAGCTGGGAGGTGGCCTGGAGCAGTGCCCGAGCCTTGGGATTGAGGGAGAGACCTCAAGAGGTCTGAAACTCCGCAAGTGAGGCCTGGGGTTCGAGAGTTTAGGATAGTGCAGAGGTCGAAAGAGTACATATAAGCACTCCCCGCCCCCATGCAGCAGCCCCCTGTCCCAAGGTGTGTGTGTGATGGAGGCAGGAGGGTGGAGTGAGCATCTGGGAGGACCCCTGGAATGCCCACTGCAGCTGCAGCACAGATGGGCAGGTGCAAGTGGGAAAATGGTTTGGTTCTCACTGAGTCCAGTTGCATTGTTTAACCTTCAGTGGTTTCCTAAAGGCTTTTGAAAAAACTCTTTCTGCGGAGGCTTTTCTTTTTCCAACAGCAGCACAGAATTCAAAGGCGCTAGCTAGCCAGGGAGCCTCCCTCCTTGGAGCTGCCCAATCTCTCCCGCACCCAGTTGGATTGAGTCTGGCGTGCAGAGGGGCAGAACACCCAGAGCTGCTGCCTGCAGGCAAGAAGCTGGTGGAGGTGGGACGTTGACCCAGGGGCCTGGGAGATGAACCACTAGGCCCACAGCATGCTCTCTGCCTGGAGGCGTCCAGCTGCAGACCTCTGACCCCATTAACTGGATCAGTGATGGGGTGGAAAGTAACCAGGGAGGGTGAGGAAATGAAACTTGGGGCGAGTACCACAGGTACAGTCCCCGTGACCTTCCTCTCCCAGGATAATGCTGCTCTCCCTAACCTCCCACACACCAAGAAATAAATGTGGATTCACAAAGAGGCAGGTCTCCAAGGAGCTTCAGCTGGGGGAATGAGAGGAGTTACTCACTTCTGACACCCCCACCCTTTGCTTTAAGGCTGCATTCTCCTTCCCTAATACATGTTGTTTGAAGTACATGATGGTTTGTGTTTGGACATGAGATAAACATGGGGAAAGCAAAGTTTTGTGCTTTAGAATAAAAGAGTCTAGGGTCTTTGGGGGTCTCTCTCTCTCTCTCTCTCTCTCTCACACACACACACACACACACACACACACACACACACACACACTCACTCCTTCTTCCCCTCTTCCCTGGCCTGGCGAATCTTCATGCAGAAATTTAACCCTAGCTCCTCAGAACCTACGCTTGCTGGACTGGCCTCTGTTTTGTTTTAATTTTTTCTCTCACAAGGTTTTTTTCTTACCTCTAAACTGGGAGTGGGACATCCCCCAAGGCATCCCAAACTGTGAGTGACTATGTTATCCCTCAGCCCAGCCTGCACCCTCTCTCAATCTGGGAACGCTGTCTCCTAACAGCTCACCTGCCTGCCTGATTGCCCCTAACCTATATGCCTGCTTGCCTGATCACCCCTAACCTATATGCCTGCTTGCCTGATCACCCCTAACTGCCCTCCCCTGCCAGCCTGATCTCGACCCCAACTACTCTCCCCTGCCGGCCTGATCTTGCCCCTAACTGCCTCTGCCTGCCTGATCACCCCTAACTACCCTCCCCTGCCTGCCTGGTTGCCCCCAGTGGCCCTCCCCTGCCAGTCTAATCTCACCCCTAACTGCTCTCCCCTGTGGGCCTGATCACCCCTAACTGCTCTCCCCTTCTGGCCAATTTGGTTCTGATTGGTCGGTTTCTATGCCAGTGTCAAAACTCCGCCTCCTGGCAGCCACTGGCTCCTCACAGTTCACCAAGATTTGGTTCTGAATTGTTGGTTTCTATGCCAGTCATCATCTTCAGGCCAGAGAGAAAGAGAGAAGCAACGGCTGATCAACAGCTGCCATGGATGCTGCAGATCAGACCCGGCCTCTCTCTCCAGGCCTCTCTCTCAGCAGTCAGTGCTGGGTCACACAGCAACCCAGCACTGACTGCAGGACAGACCCCTGGTGGCCAGTGCACTCCCACAAGGGGAGCTCCACTCATCCACAAGCCGGGCTGATGGCTGCAAGCACAGAGGTGGTTGCGGGAGCCTCTCCCACCTCCTCAGCAGCACTAAGGATGTCTGACTGTGACTTAGGCCCTCTTGACCATGGCTTAGGCCCACTCCCCAGGGAGCGAGTCTAAACCACAGTTGAACATCTCCCAAGGGCTCCTGGGCTGCCAGAAAGGGATGTCTGACTGCCAGCTTAGGCCTGATCCTCCAGCAGGTGGACATCCCCCAAGGGGTCTCAGACTGTGAGAGGGCACAGGACAGAATGAGGGACCCCTCCAAGTTCACGAATTTTTGAGCACTGGGCCTCTAGTAGCTTATAAACTGCTACATCCAACACACAGTTAAACAAGGAAGGTGGCTTCTGCAGTATTTGAAAAAGAAATCTGTGGCTGCTTAGCCTAATTAACCAGAAGAATCTGCAAACTGTCCACATCCTTTTTATTCTACATGGGGATAAACATGCATTCCTTTTTATTGGGAACAGTCTCTTAGATTTAAAAATTAAAACCTGGCAAGGTTACTCTAACACTGAAAAAAACAAGATGACTCAGCAATGACATGCATGGACTCTGGCTTGCACATTTTTTGATCAGCCCTGATTCTGACACTTAAAACTGTGTGACAAAGTCAATTACTAAACTTCTCTCTGCTTCAGTTTTTCCACCCATAAGATGGGGAAAATGGCACAACTGCCTCAGAAGGATCATGTTATGTATTACTTTTTATAACCAGGGCAAAAAAATGTGCTGCCCATGCAACAGCAAGATGCCTTTCACCTGTATGAAAAGTAAGGTCACTGGTGCATGCAGTGTCCCAGATTGCAAGAGGGAAATCCTGGATTGCAAGAGGGTGCAGTCTGGGCTGAGGGACCACCTGCCTGGTCCCTCCAGGCAGAATGTTGTGCACCATGCCTCTATTTTCAAGTATAACAGAGAAGACTGTCCACACTATCAAAGACATTTTCAATTTCCTAATGGACCATTTGAGGTTTGACAAATACATTTCATACAGCTCCACCTTCTCTTATACAATGGGCATGAACAGCAGGGAACTATTAGGTATAACTGATAATAGCTTATTGTGGCTCATATTCTAAAGAAAGGAAAGATAAATAATAAAGTGCTTGACTGTCTAAATACAGAATACCAACTTCAACACTGGTTGAATTTTATTAGTTTACTGGAGGCCCGGTGCATGAAATTTGTGCATGGGGGGGGGGTGTCCCTCAGCCCAGCCTGAACCGTCTCCAATCTCAGACCCCTTGAGGGTCTGCCCCTTTAGGCCCGATACCACCAGGATCAGGCCTAAACGGGTATTTGGACATCCCTCTCACAATCCAGGACTGCTGGCTCCCAACTGCACGCCTGACTGTCTTCCTGATTGCCCCTATCTGCTTCTGCCTGCCATCCTGATCACCCCCTAACCACTCCCCTACCAGCCTGATTGATGCCTAACTGCTCCCCTGCCAGCCTGTTTGCCCCTAACTGCCCTCCCCTGAAGGCCTGGTCACCCTTAACTGCCCTCTGCTTCAGGCCTGGTCACCCCTAACTGCCCTCCCCTGCAGGCCACATCATCCCTACCTGCCCTCCCCTGCAGGCCTGGTCCCCCCCAACTGCTCTCCCCTGCAGGCCTGGGTCCCCCCAAACTGCCCTTTCCTGCAGGGCCGGTAACCCCCAACTTCCCTCCTCTGCTGGCCTGGTTAGCCCAAACTGCCCTCCTCTGCAGGCTTGATCGCCTCCAACTGCCCTCCCTTTCAGGCTTGGTCCCTCCCAACTACCCTCCCCAGCTGGCCTGATCACCCACAACTCCCCTCCCTTGCAGGCCTGGTCCCTCCCAACTGCCTTCCCCTGCTGGCCATCTTGTGGTGGCCATCTTGTGTCCACATGGGGTCAGTCATCTTTGACCACATGGGGGCAGCCATCTTGTGTGTTAGAGTGATGGTCAATCTGCATATTACTCTTTTATTAGATAGGATAGAGGCCAGGTGCACGGGTGGGGCCAGCTGGTTTGCCTTGAAGGGTGTCCCGGATCAGGGTGGGGGTTCCCTTGGGGCATGGGGTGGCCTGGGCAAGGGGCCTATGGTGGTTTGCAGGCCAGCCACACCCCCCCGGTGACCCAAACGGAGGCCCTGGTATCTGCGATTTATTTATCTTCTACAATTAAAACTTTGTAGCCTGGAACAGAGCCAAGCCACCTGCTCGCTCCATGGCGGCAGCCATTTCTGTTGGGATTTTTTTATCTTCTATAATTGAAACTTTGTAGACTTAAGCGGAGGCCAAGACAGGCCAGGGCTGCAGGAGCTTGGCTTCCTCCATCGCTGGGGGCAACTCAAGCCTCCTGCTCTCTCCAGCTCCGTGGCTGCTGCCATTTTTGTTGGGATTTATTTATCTTCTATAAATGAAACTTTGTAGCCTTGAGTGGAGGCCTTGGCCCACCAGGGTGTGTGGAAAGCTTGGCTTCCTCCATCATGGGGGAAACCCAATCCTCCCTCCTGCTTTCTCTGTGGCCACAGCCATCTTGGTTGGGATTAATTTGCATATTCTCTCCTGATTGGCTGGTGGGCGTGGCTTGTGTGTAGCGAAGTGATGGTTAATTTGCATATTACTCTTTTATTAGATAGGATGTCTAACACATAGGAGTGCTTTTTTTACAACATAAATATTATTGCTCTAAATTATTCAATCTCTTACAAAAAATGAAAAGTAAATTATAATTAGAATTCAATATTTATGAAGAAAGTTCAGAAATTTAGAGAATGAATTTACATTATTTTCCAGAAAGAATCACAACACAACCTGTGATGCACTTCTTAAACATTGTATTCTGTCAATCCTAAAAATCATTCCATCTTTTCAATATAAATCAAATGTTTTTGAATACAGAATATAGCACATTACATGTTATACTCATTATCCCACAGGAGCAAAAGATAATTAGAAAAACAATAAATTGGGTGCAAGGATAATAAAATTCTAGGTCTGTCTCTAAGGTTAACAAGCTCTGTGGATGTGGACATTTCACTTACAGTAAAAGAGTTATTATTTAGTTTCACTCTTTCTAGGGTCTACTAAAAATTGACAAGTTTATCCTTTGACTCTGGAAGAACATTCATTCACATGTAGGGAACCACATGAAGCATTTATGATAGAAATTTACACCACATTCCAACTGAAAAAGAACTGAAATTGTTATTCATGTTTGTAAAATTATTTAAATAAATTCAGTTACCTAGACACTACTATATATATGCCTATTTTGCCTTTATATTTTATTTCTTGGAAATAATAATAGATATAGTAAGAGATTAAGGTGAAGTTCTGTACGATTCTAATATAATGAAAATTGGGTAGGCTTCCATGATTACAAAATATGTGCTTAAGAAGACAGTAATAGAAATAGTCAAAATAATACATATTAATCCTCTTTTATGCAGATCATCTTAGTTAGAATTAAGCATTCCATATGCCAAAGCAAAAACTGTAGTTTAATGTATCTTCATGCAAAGTTAGGTAGTTTTTAATGCTTTAAGGTGAAATTCATTTGTCCCATTTAAGAAAGTGAATGTTCTTTCCCTATATAATTATAGTATTTAGAATGCATAAATTCTTTCCCATAGTGCAAATACAGTGTATTCCATATGAACTTTATAGGATAGGAATAACTTCTAAATTATTTTCATCATAATATGGAGAGTTAAGGTAAATAGACTTCTTTTTTTCTTTTGTAAATAGGTTCACTTTTAAGTGCTAAAAGCATTTTTGTCACCATGCCTTGGGAAGTAAATTTTCAATGCTATTAACTTCTATGTTGAAAATGAGGAGGCTGCTTTTTGTTAAAAGACAGTACTGAAAGTTTAAATAAAATTAGTGAGTGGTGGTCTGATTAATTTGCCTCCAAGTTATTATGAAAATAGATACACTTTCTTTATATAAAATAAGAAGTGTTCACTATGATGATTTATATTCAATTTATCAAGACCAATAAATGCCTTCATTATGACGTGTTAATTCATTCTGATAATACTCACATCCTGAGGTAATTATGGTAGAAATATGGCATTTCATGTGAAGCATCCATCTTATATAAAAACTGCTGTCTGAAATTTTAACCCTGCTATTTTGGCTTCTGTAAACGCTTGCTTGCTTAAATAATAAGGAAAATAAGACTACTCCCATTCCAGAGAGGCCGTGGACTATGCCCCAGACAGCGTTGTCAGTGCTGACACCAGGCCAGGCCTTGAGATATGGTCTCATGGCCCCTTCCCAGCACGTAGGCCTTCTTTCCCAGAAGGCCTGGAAGTCTCATTCCAAATTTGGGAGACAAAAGAGCTAGGAAAAGTATAAATAGAAAAGGTTTCCTCCATGTAGGGGGGCCCAGAATTTGAAAGGCACATTTTTATTTGGCCCTGCCCTTAATAAAATGTAACTCCCTTTCTCTAAGCATGGCTTGTTTTTTTTTCCGGTCTTCTGTAACACATGTAGTGAGAGATATGAAAATCCTTTGCCAAAATATACATTTTGCTTTTAAGGTCTTCTTATATTCTACTCAACTCATGAATATAATATACAGAAGTCAGGAAATTATTCACTTATTTTCTCAAACTAATATAATAAGCCCTTTAGTTAATTTCAATTATTAAAACACCCTTCAAGTCTTTATCATCATCTGATGAAATTAATTGATTTGTTCTTCCTCCATATCAAGTGCATAGAAATGATGTGATTGATTTACTAACAACTAAGATAAATACTTATTTATACAATTTCAGTAATTGCTTATAAATTTATAAAACTTTATACATTTTATATATATATTTTTTTTAGTTTTCAAGTAGAGTTTATATTCAGTATTATTTTGTATTAATTTCAAGTGTACAACATAGTGGTTACTTGAAATATTGGGGGTATCACTTTAAAAGGTTTATACATTTTAGAGGTAGTCATCTATATTAGATGCCCTGATAAGCAGGTTTTTATATTTGAAGATTATTATTATTATTATTATTTTTTAGTTATTTTGCTTGATAGCTATTTCTTTTAAAGCTTGAAAGTTTGGTTGCGCAAGCTAGAATGAGTACTACTTCAAAAGTGGTAAAATATTGGTAAAAATGTTTTCAAGCATCTGATAATATCTTAAATAGGAGTGAAAAAGTATGTATTTTTGGTATTTTAGAAAATTTAAATAATCCAGAATGCTTAAAATATAAGAAAGGCTGATGTACAGTTTTTATCAGTTCATCATATTACTTAGCTTGTTACATTGTTTTGTTGTAAATAAGCAAGCATTTATACATACATATACATTTATATCTCAAAGTTCCTTAAATTTGGGCATATGTGTGTAAAAACTAATTTTATAAAAATCCTAGGGTTCCTTCAGCCCAGCCTGCACCCTGTCCAATTGGAGACCCCTTGGGGGATGTCTGATCGCTGGCTTAAGCCCGATCCCTCTTGCAATCTGGCACTTCTGGCTTCTAACCTCTCACCTGCCTGCCTGTCTGATCACCTCTAACTGCCTCTGCCTGCCTGCCTGATTGCCCCTAACTGCCCTCCCCTGCCAACCTGATCTCACCCCCAACTGCCTCTGCCTGCCTTATCACCCCTAACTGCCCTCCCCTGCTGACCTGATCTCGCCCCCAACGGCACTCCCCTGCTGGCCTGATGTTACCCCTAACTGCCTCCCCTGCCAGCCTGATCACCCCTAACTGCCTCTGCTTGCCTCATCACCCCTAACTGCCCTCCCCTTCCAGCCTGATGTCATCCCGAATATCCCTCCCCTGCCGGCCTGATCTCGCCCCAATGGCCCTCCCCTGCCGAACTGATGTCACCCCCAACTCCCTCTGCCTGCCTGATCACCCCTAACTTCCCTCCCCTGCCAACCTGATCTCACCCCCAAGTGCCTTCCCCTACCAGCCTGGTTGCCCCCAACTGCCCTCCCCAGCTGGCCTGATCTTGCCCCCAATGGCCTTACCCTGCCGGCCTGATCTTGCCCCCAACTGCCCTCCCCTGCCGGCCTAATCACCCCTAACTGCCTCTGCCTTGGCCCCCACCACCATGGCTTTGTCTGGAAGGAAGTCAGATGTCCGGAAGATGGCCTGTCTAATTAACATACTACCCTTTTAGTAGTATATATAGATTATATAAGATAGGATTGCTTAAATGTGGGGGAAAGCCTTTTTCAGCAGGAGGAGATGCTCTTGGCAGACAAAAACTCATAATCCCTATATCTGGACTGATAGCCAGCCATATGCACTATACTACCAAACTGGTCATGAAAAAAATTTAACTGCTTTCTTACACCTTATACCAAATAGCTGTTGCCCTTAAAACCCCTCCTCAGCCCCCACCTTAGGTTCTGCCTTCGCAGTTCACCCAGATTAGATTCTGATTGGTTGGTTTCTATGCCAGTCAGCATCCAAAGCTCCGCTTTCTAGGCAGCCATTGGCTCCTCACACTTCACCCAGATTAGGTTCTGATTGGTTGGTTTCTATGCCAATCATCATTAAAAGCTGCACCTCCTAGGCAACCATTGACAACTAGCACTTCACCCAGATTTGGTTCTGATTGTTGGTTTCTATGCCAGTCAGCATCAAAAGCTCCGCCTCCTAGGCAGCCATTAGCTCCTGGCACTTCACCCAGATTTGGTTCTGATTGGTTGGTTTCTTTGCCAGTCAGCGTCTCCAAGCCTATCTCTGGGCCTGATCAAAGAGGCAGGTCTGATCAGCAGCCCCTGAGGAGGCCCAGAGAGAAAGAGAGGCAGGGCTGCTGACGAAGCCTGGAGAGAAAGAGAGAGGCAATGGCTGATCAACAGCTTCCAGGAAGGCTGGGGATTAGACCCTGCCTCTCTCTCTGCAGGCCTCTCTCTGGGCCTGATCTGCAGCACCCTCAGCAGTCAGTGCTAGGTTGCCATGGCAACCCAGCACTGACTTCCGGTGTTCAGTCGAGCCTTGGTTGTTACAGACCCTGGCTCTTTATATATATAGATATACACTGAGTGGCCAGATTATTATGATCTCTGAATGCATAATAATCTGGCACTCTGTATATCCTATATAATAAAAGGCTAATATGCAAATTGTCCCCTCAACCAGGAGTTCGACCAGCAGGCAGGCCAGCCAACTGCCCAAGTCCCCTTCCCCTGGCCAGACTGGCAGGACCCCACCCATGCACAAATTCATGCACCGGACCTCTAATATATATCTATATATACACTGAGTGGCCAGATTATTATATGTTCAGAGATCATAATAATCTGGCCACTCAGTGTGTGTGTGTACATATATATATATATATATATATATATATATATATATATATAATGTTATTATATGTATGTAAATAAATTAATGCATATGTATTTTAAAGATTTCATAGCTAATTTACTTAAGCTATCTTATCTATGCTAAACTAACTAGTACTACAAACTATGTTTTATTTCTCTTGCTATCTTTGAAAATGTCCCATGTCCACTTGAGAAAAATGTATATTACTCTTTTATTAGATAGGATAGAATAAATGTGAGGCACTGGTATTATAAATCCTAATATACATCTTTCATATTAGTTGTGTTTGTATTCCTGGGAACATGACAAATGGAACCTAATAAAATTTCTAAGTTATATGATATAAAAAATGAAATCAGTTAAGGGACATGAAATAGAATTCAATTATATTTTACTAACTCTACAATATTGTAAATAATTGGCAAGACTAGCTGGGAATAAACATAGTAGTTGAGTATTGTAAACTGCCTGCATTGTATTGTTCCTAGAGGTGTAATATTATCAGAGCAATTTAGAATATATTTTTTACCTAAGTAAATAGTATGCATCACTACAAAGCTATAACAAACTTTTAAATGTGAAATCATCAAGGTATAAGGTGCATTTAAAAAAATGTTACTGTAATAGTATATTGGCTGTCTTAAACTGATTTGATAAAGTATTTAAATAGTTTTAATAATGTTTCATTTTACAACTTATGAAACCACACAATATTATGAAATGTCTAATTCAAAAATATGCATATTTCAATTATATAATGTTTGCTCTGTGAAATTGAAAGATATTTCAAAACTTGGGGAAAAATGTGTTTTGGGTTGAAATTGAAACATTTTAGGGATAAATAAAAAATATAAACATACTTTATATTTATTGACATTTTTAGATGCAATTTTACTTTAATAGCTTTGGTACAAATAAATAATATAGGTGCATACAATCACTTGTGTATAAAACACATTTTATTGTATAATAGCTCAAAAATCTCACTGTACTTCATGTGATAAAAAGGCAAAAATAGGTTTGTCTTTCTTGCAAATGTGGATCCTTGATCATAGGCAGGGACCAAAAAGAAAGTGTTAATATTGTTGTATCATAAATCAGCAAATGAGATACAAGATGCTTTAATGAGCCAATTAATTAGGAGTCATTTATTGCTCGTGGCCCAGAGGAAGGTGTCTTTTTCCAAATCTCTGAGCAACCCATACAGGAAGTTTTTCCGTATTTATACTTTTCTAGCCTCTTTATTTGCAGATATTACAAAGGGCTCTGTGTGAGTTATTGTTCAGACAGTTGTAACCTTGAATGCATAATGAGTTTGTACTTGGCATAATTATTATCAGTATTAGTCTATTTTAGTCTATTACATTGGATGGCTAGCTTGCAAGACCAGACAGTTAAGTTTATCTTTTTCTATTATTTGAACTAAAAACAAAGTCATTTTACAGAATAACAGTCTGTCTTAAAGTGACAGAGTTTATAATGAGAGAGTTTACAGGACTAGGGACTATCTAACAATAGCAGAGAATTCAAACAGCAGTTTTATATACAAGATGGAGGTTACTGTGCGTTGATATAACAGTATAAATCTATGACTGCCCTCAGAAAGACCTCAAATCCTTGCCCTTATTTGCTTTGAATTAGTACAGTAATATTTATAAGTGAATAATAACTTATTAGTTAATATTAAAATGACCAGAATAAGTGAATGCATTTCCTTAAACATTGTTTCTTAGTCATAAGCTGAAATAGATTGGGTCACAAAATAAAAAACAATAGATTTACCAACATACATCTATATATGGTTGAGCCTCCATAAATATCAGAAATATTAGAACCTAACACATATTAATTACTCAATAAAACTTGTCTAAAATATATCATAAGTTTATTCATTAAAATATTTACCTACTATGCATATACAGGGATTAAAGTTATTATCTATACTAGAAGCCCAGTGCACGAAATTCCTGCATGGGTAAGGTCCCTAGCAGCTGCCTGCTGATGGCTGGGGCCTCCCTTCCCTTGGCTTCCTGCTGCCACAGCCAGCCAGGGCTTCCTTTTGGACATGCCTTGGCCTGGTGCCACCCACTCACCTGCTCCACTGTCCCGCTGTAGTCCCACTTTCATTGGGGCCCATCATTGGGGCTGCATTGCCGACGCCCACCATGTTCCACGCCACCTCCTGGTTGTCAGCGCATGTCTAACTCCCCATCAGTCGAACTGCTACCTGAAGGGACAATTTTCCTATTAGCCTTTTATTGTAACCTATCCTACGTAATAAAAGGCTAATATGCAAATAGACCAAACAGTGGAACAACTGAACAACCGGTTGCAATGACGTGCACTGACCACCAGGGGGCTCACGCAAACCATGGCGGGTGACAGAAGCAGGTGGCAGAGTGCAGAACATGGCAGGTGATGGCCCTGGCGGGATGGTGGAGCAGCTGAATGGGGGCACCAGACCAAGGCAGGGTGCCAGTCGCTGTCATCGAGGCAAGCCTCTGTTGGTTACTGAAAATTCCTTGCTCCCACGCACCATGGTCCTTCCCGGGCTCACACCCACTGCTGGTGCTGGCCCATATCTCACCTGCAGCTGGAGCCACCGCTCGCACCTGCTGCCAGTGCTCGGCACCAGCCCCAATTGTTCAGCACTGTCAGTGGGTATGAGTGGCAGCTGCTGGCCCTGATCGCCTCTGAGGACTTCTTCCCCTCCCCTTGCTCCTGAGGGGCAATCAGGGAAGCAGCTGCCACTGGCATCCACTGAGGGTACCTACACTGCTTACACCATCTGCTGGTGTTGGCCCCAATCGCTCTGCGCCATCAGCGGGTGTGAACAGTGCCGGCGCCATCAGCGCATAAGCGCAGTGGCGGTGGGAACAGGGCTGCCAGCAGACAGGGTACCAGGGGCTGTGGAGGGAGGGGCTGGGTGGGGGCAATGAGGATGGGCTGAGACCTGCCCCTGTGCCCACCGCAGCCTCATGGCCCACAGTTCCTTTCAAGGTGCACGAATTCATGCACTGGGCCCCTAGTAAGATATATAAAAGGCATATATATATGATATATATAAAAGATATATAAAGGGATATATATATACTAAGTGTCCCTCCCTCCATCCAACTGGTAGCTATGATGTGCACTGACCACCAGGTGGCAGACATTCCACACAGGAGCTGCCGAGCTGCAGTGACTTGGCAGCATCAGTTCTCGGGTGACGCACCCCGAAACCAGAGAGGAGGGAGCCAGATTCCACCTTCGGTCATGGGTTATGTTGCTACTGGGGCACTGTTGGCCCGGAATCTGGTTTACTGCACACTTCCATTTGCATTCCACACCCTGTATGATGGCAACTTTGCAGAGTGCACTCTTGCCCTCCAGGACCCATCAGGGGATGTCAGAGAGCCAATTTTCACCTGATCCCCACAGGCCAGGCCAAAGGACCCCACCTGCTAGAGGGACCCTGCTCCCTCCACAGACGCCTTTTGAGCCAGGGCACCACCCAGGTGTGGCCAGCCGTGGAGGGGTAACTGGAGGTTGGCTCTAGGGTGTGTCTGGATCGTCTCACCCAGTCCTGCCACACTGGCCACTTCTAATTAATTTCTTTTCAATGTGCACAAATCCATGCACCAGGTCACTAGTTTTAGCATAAGCTTGAAAGTAATTTATCAATGATGTTATTTATAGTAACTGCACACTTACAGAAAAGGTATGGATATACTGGAACATCATAAGAAGAATAGGACTGCCAGATATATATGATACTCAGATAAATTTGGATTACAGATCATCAGCAAAATTTTCCTATAATTAGTCGCATTTCTTGAAGGAGGTATATTTACACTGAAAAATTAATTGTAGTTTATATGAAATTAAAAATTAACTGGGAATCCCATACTTTATTTTTCAAATCTGAAAAACCTAGTGAAAAAGCATCCTTAAAATCCTTTAGGTTGAATATAAGAACATGGTCTTAGAAGGTTTTCTCTTAACTCTTATATTTGTATTAACAAAAAACACTGTAAAAGTTTTTTTTGGTAATGTGCCAGCAGGATTTAATATAATCACAATAACAATTATTATTATTATTATTATTATTTAAAAATTTTTAATGTTGAAACTGTTACCTATGTCTCCTTTCCCCCCGATAGACCTCTCCCCACCCTCTCCCACCCCGCCAGTACATGCCTTCAACCTCTATTGTCTGTGTTCCTAGATTGTGCTTATATGCATGTATACAAGTCCTTTGGTTGATCTCTTACCCCACCACACACACACCCTCCCCTGCCTTTCTTCTGAGGTTTGCCAGTCTGTTCCAAGCTTCTATGTCTCTGTATCTATTTTTGTTCATCAGTTTATGTTTTCCATTATATTCCACAAATGAGTAAGATCATGTAATATTTATCTTTCTCCAACTGGATTTTCACTTAGCATAATGCTCTCCAGATCTATCTATGCTGTTGCAAATGGTAAGAGTTCTTTCTTTTTTACCACAGCATAGTATTCCATTGGGTAGATGTACCATGGTTTTTTTAATCCACTCATCTGCTAATGGGCATTTAGGCTGTTTCCAAATCTTAGCTATTGTAAATTGTGCTGCTATGAGCATAGAGGTATATCTATTATTTCTGATTGGTGTTCCTGATTTCTTGGGATATACTAGTATTCCTAGAAGTGGGATTATTGGGTCAAATGGGAGTTCCATTTTTAATTTTTTGAGGAAACTCCATACTGTTTTCCACAGTGGTTGCAACAGTCTGCATTCCCACCAGCAGGGCACAAGGTTTCTTTTTATCCACATCCTCGCCAGCACTTGTCCTTGTTTGATTTGTTGATGATAGCCATTCTCACAGGTGTGACATGGTACTGCATTGTTGTTTTGATTTGCATCTCTCAGATGACTTTGAGCATGTTTTCAGATGTCTCTTGGCCTTCCTTCTGTCTTCTTTCAAAAAGTCTATATTTAGGTCCTTTGCTCACTTTTGATTGGGTTGTTTATCTTCCTTTTGTTATGTTGTATGAGTTCTCTGTAAATGTCGAAGATTAAACCCTTATTGGTGATAACATTGGCAAATATGTTCTCCCATGCAGTGGGCTCTATTGTTTGGTTGATGGTTTCTTTTGTGGTACAGAAGCCTTTTATTTTGATGTAGTCCCATTTGCTTTTTTTCTCCTTAGTTTCAACTGTCTTAGGAGATGTATCAGTAAATATATTGCTCAAAGATATGTCTGATATTTTGTTGCCTGTGGATTCTTCTAAGATTATTATGGTTTCCCATCTTATGTTTAAGTCCTTTATTGATTTTAAATTTATTTTTGTGTATGGTGTAAGTTGGTGGTCCAGTTTCATATTTTTTTTGCATGTATCTGTCCAATTTTCCCAACACCGTTTATTGAACACACTGTCTTGACTCCATTTTATGCTCTTGCCCCCTTTGCCAAATATTAATTGAGCAAAATGACTTGGGTAAATTTCTGGGTTCTCTTTTCTGTTCCATTAGTCTACATGTCTGTTCTTGTGCCAGTACCAGGCAGTTGTGACAACAATGGCTATGTATTGTAGCTTGTATGTGATTCCTCCAAGTTTGTTCTTCTTTCTCCAGATTGTTCTGGCTATTTTGGGTCTTTTTTATTCCATATGAATTTTTTGAGAGTTTGTTCTAGGTCTGAGAAATATGCTGTTGGTATTTTAATGGGGTTTGCATTGAATCTATAGATTGCTTTGGGTAGTGTGGACATTTTAATGATATTGATTCTACCAATCCATGAACATGGTATGTTCTTACACTTGTTTATGTCTTCCTCTATCTCTTTTTTCAGTGTCCTATAGTTTTTCAAGTACTGGTCTTTTACCTCCTTAGTTAAGTTTATTCCTAGGTATTTTAAATTTTTGTTGTTGTTTTTGTAATGGTAAATGAGATTTTTTTTTTCAGTTTCTCTTTCTGTGAGTTCATTATTGGTGTATAAAAATGCCATAGATTTCTGGGTGTTAATTTTGTATCCTGCTACATTGCCAAATTCATTTATTAAATCCCGTAGTTTTTTGATGGAGTCTTTAGGGTTTTCTCTGTACAATATCATTTCATCTATGGATAATGACAATTTTACTTCTTTTCCAATTTGGATACCTTTTATTTCTTCTTCTTCTCTGATCGCTATGGCTAGCACTTCCAATCCTATTTTGAACAGGAGTGGTGAAAATGGGCATCCCTGTCTTGTTTCTGTTCTTAGGGGAAATGGTTTTAGTGTATGCCCATTAAGTATGATGTTGGCTTTAGGTTTTTCATATAAGACTTATATTCTGTGTGGTGTGATACCATTATTCCCCTTTGCTTAGAGGCCTTATCAAAAAAGGGTGTTGGATTTTGTCAAATGCTTTTTATGCATCAATTGATATGATCATGTGTTTTTTTGTCTTTCAATTTGTTTATGTTAATTAATTTGCGAATATTGTACCAGCCTTGCATCCTGAAATAAATCCCACTTGATCATGGTGTATGATCTTTCTAATGTATTGCTAGATGTGATTTGCTAATATTTTGTTGAGGATTTTAGCATCTACTGTATGTTCAAAAGGGATGTTGTCCTGTAATTCTCTTTCTTTGTAGTGTCTTTATCTGGTTTTTGGATTAGTGTAATTTTGTCTTTATAGAAAGTGCTTGGAAGTGTTCTTTCCTCTTGAATTTTTTGGGATAGTTTGAATAGGATTGTTATTCATTCTTCCTTGAATTTTCAGTAAAACTCCCCTGAGAAGCTGTCTGGACCAGGGATTTTGTTTGCTGAAAGTTTTTTGATTCCTGCTTTAATTTGATCAGTAATTATCAGCCTATTCAGGTTTTCTGATTATTCCTGATTGAGTTTTGGAATATTGTATTTTTCTAGAATATCTCCATTTCTTCTAGGTTGTCTAGTTTGTTGAAGTAGAGTTGTTCATAATATTTTTTACAATCCTTTGTATTTCTGTGGGGTCAGTTGTTACTTTTCTATTTCATTTCTGATTTTGTTTATTTGGGTCCTCTCTCTTTGCTTCTTGGTGAGACTGGCTAGAGGTTCATCAATCTTGTTTATCCTTTCAAAGAACGAGTTCTTGGTGCTATTGACATTTTGTATTTTTTTTTAAGTCTCTATGTCATTTATTTATTCTCTAATCTTTATTATTTCTTTCTTCTACTTACTTTGGGATGTTTTTGTTGCTCTCTGTCTAGTTCTTAAAGTTGTAGGGTTAGATAACTTATTACCAGTTTTTGTCGTTTTTTGAGGTAGGCCTGTTTGCTGTAAATATCCCTCTCAGGACTGCATTTATTGTGTCCTGTAAAATTCAGATTGTTGTTTTTTCAATTTCGATTGTATCCAGAATAATTTTTATTTCTTCTTTGATATCTTTGGTAACAAAATCATTATTGAATAGCACGCTATTTAGACTCCATGTGTTTGATTATTTTTGAGTGTTTTTATTGTAGTTGATTTCTAATGTTATGCAATTGTGATCTGTGATGATGCTTGATATGACTTCAGTCTTCTTGAATTTGTAGAGAATTAGCGTGTGTTATAATACATGGCTTATCTTTGAAAATGTCCCATGTCCACTTGAGAAAAAAGTATATTCCGTAGCTTTGGGGTGGAATGTTCTGAAGATGTCAATTAGTTCCATCTGTTCTAGTGAGTCATTTAGGGTTGCTGGTTCTTGGCTGATTTTTTGACTATAGGATTTATCCAGTGGTGTCAAGGAGTGTTAAAGTCCCCAACTATGACTGTATTGTAGTCAATGTCTCCCTTGATATCTTCCATAAATTATTTTTATTTGGGTGCTCCTGTATTTGGTGCATATATGTTTATCAGAGTTATATCCTCTTCTTGAATTGATACCTTTAGTATTATGAAGTGGCCTTCCTTCTCTCTTGTTATGAGTTCTGTTTTGTCAAATATAAGTATTGCTACCCCAGCTTTTTTTCCCTTTTAATTTGCCTTAAATTTTTTCTATCCCTTCATTTTCAGTCTGTGTGAGTTCTTTGTTTTGAGGTGGGTCTCTTGTAGACAGCAGATATATGGGTCATGTTTTCTTTTTCTTTTTTTTTTAAATATATTTTATTGATATTTTACAGAGAGGAAGGGAGAGGGATAGAGAGCTCAAAAGATCGATAAGAGAGAAACATCGATCAGCTGCCTCCTGCACACCTCCCACTGGGGATGTGCCCACAACCAAGGTACATGCCCTTGACTGGAATCAAACCCAGGACCCTTCAGTCCGCAGGCCGACGCTCTATCCACTGAGCCAAACCAGTTTTGGCGGGTCATGTTTTCTTATCCATTCAGCTACCCTATGTCTTTTGATTGGAGAATTTGATCCATTTACATTTAAGGTTATTATTGACCAGTACTTGTTTGTTGACAATTTTATTCTTTATGCATGTGCTCCTCCATCCCTTTCTATTCCTATTTTTTTCTTTTAGTTTTCTTTTTTACAGCAGTCACTTTAGCTTTTCTTGCATTACTGGCTTTGTGGTAATAAACTCCCTTAGCCTCATTATTGTGTGCAAAGTTCTTGATATCCCCTTCAATTTTCAATATTAGCCTTGCTGCATGGAATACTCTTGGATTTAATCACTTGCTTCATACCACTTTTTATACTTCATTCCAATCCATTCTGACCTGATGTGTTTCTGTTGAGAAAGCAGTTGATAGTCAAATTGGAGATCCCTTGTAGGTAACTTTCTGTCTCTCTCTGGTAGCCTTTAAGATTCTTACTTTGTCGCTGATGTTTTCCCATTTAATTACAATGTGTTTTGGTGTTGTTTTGTTTTGTTTTTATTTGCGGGGGGAGGGTGGGGGGGTTCTTCTTGCTTGGGACTCTCTGTTCTTCTTGGACTTGTGTGAATTTTTTCTTCCCAAAGTCAGGGAAGTTTTCTGTTATTATTTCTTCAAATAGATTTTTTATTCTTTGCTCAGCTTCCTATCCTTCTGGCACCCCTATTATGCAAATGTTTTTTATTTTTTTATTTTTTTTTATTTGCCCCAAAGCTTCCTTAGATTCTCCTCTCGCTTTTTAATTTTTTTTCCAGTTGCTGCTCTGCATGGGTGTTTTTCTACCTTGTCTCCTCAGTCACTGATTTAGTCCTTAGCTTCCTCTATTCTACTGCTGAAACCTTCCATTGCATTCTTTATGACAGCTATGCTATTCTTCATTTATTCTTGATTTTCACACATGTTGGTGAATTTCTTGCCCAGCCTTTTGAGCATCTGTATATCCATTACTCTGAATTCTTTCCCTGACAAATTGCTTGCCTCCTTTTCATTTATTTCCTTTTCTGGTGATTCCTCCTTTTTTTATATATGTATTTTATTGATATTTTACAGAGAGGAAGGGAGAGGGAGAGATAGTTATAAACATCGATGAGAGAGAAACATCGATCAGCTGCCTCCTGCACACCTCCCACTGGGGATGTGCCGGCAACCAAGGTACATGCCCTTGACCAGAATCAAACCCAGGACCCTTCAGTCCACAGGCCAACGCTCTATCCACTGAGCCAAAATGATTTCAGCTGATTCCTCCTTTTATTTCATATGGGGTTTGTTTCTTTGCTCATTCTTTTAAAAATATATTTTATTGATTTTTTTACAGAGAGGAAGGGAGAAGGAGAGATAGTTATAAACATCGATGAGAGAGAAACATTGATCAGCTGCCTCCTGCACACCCCCTACTGGGGATGTGCCCGCAACCAAGGTACATGCCCTTGACCAGAATCGAACCTGGGACCCTTCAGTCCGCAGGCCAACGCTCTATCCACTGAGCCAAACCAGTTAAGGTTCTTTGCTCATTTTTGCTGTTGTTTTGTGATTGATTCTATGTATTAGATCAAACTGCTTTGCCGCTGAGAATTTTTGGATTTGTCTTATGTAGTAGATGTTTTGAGGCACCCAGTGGTGCAGTCTCTCAGGTCGTCTTGGCTGGCTATTCTAGAGATGCCCCCTACTTGAGATATTTGAGTTTTTTTAATGTAGTTGGGTCTTGAAAATTATTGTCCTGTTTGTGGAATCTTCTCTCGGTGTGTATGGTTAGGTGTCTCACTCTCTCCAACATCATATCAACCATTGTGGAAGTGCTGACCCATCAGCACCAAAACATGACACAACACAACACAAAAGGAACAGAACATGAATTTACACAAGACACTGACAGCCCCAATAAAAGTGACCACCAGAGAAGAGAGAAAGAGGAAAGAGAAAACAGAGTAAAAATGTTTATGAAAAAAGATAACAAGAAAACAGAAAAAGAAAGAATATGGGGAGGTAAAACAACAAAACAAACAATTAAACTAAAAACTGCAAACAAAAAATACCCAGAAAAAGGGGGGTGTGGTGCAGAATCTATAGAGGTAGAGCTTAAATACAGAAAATAAGATTAAGGAATTGGATGAATAGGGGAAGAACCATGGTTTAGTATAGAGGAGGGAGAAAAAGAATGAGTGGTTAAGAAGAAAACTAAATAAATAAAATTAAAAAATATATTTATTTATTTATTTATTTATCTATTTATTTATTTATGAAAAGGAGAATAGAGGAGAGAGCATATAGGCCTGAGTTTAGGAAGTAGAACTAATTAAAGGATTAGGAGAAGAAAATAGTAGGATAGGAGAGGGAAAAAATAAGTAGTGAAGAAAGAGAAAAGAGAAGGGGAAATGGATTAGGTGCACGGAAGAGGAAATTTTATATGTGAATAAGCTAACAGAGACTACAGTAATAATAACACATCAATAAAGCAGATAAAGATCAATTTTTAACAAGGGTAAAAAGAAAGGAAAGAGAAAAGCTAAAGTGGGGAAAGGAGAAGAAAAAAGGTGAACAAGGGAGAAGCAGTGAAGAAAAAAGGTGAAAGAAAAATAAAAAAATAATAAAAAGGTAAAAATAAAATAAATTATAATACTAAGAAAATAAAAATAAAAAAGTGAAGTGTTGTTTGCTTTAGCTGCATTTTAATGCCCCATAGGGGCTGGTTTAGGGCCCCACTCTTCTGTTCTGTCTGACAATTCTGGGCTTCTTGTTAGGTAGTAGGTGCTGACCACTGTCAGGCACTGTCTTTGGCATTTAGCGCCCTGTTAAAGCTCCAAGCGATCCACTACTCCTCTGCTTGTGTCTGTCTCCACAGGCCTTGGCTGCATGCAGGCAGGATCAATCTGCCTGCTTTGCCTGTCATCTGTCAATTTTAATCACTTAATCTTCTGTATATGACAGGGCTTTAGGTGGAGGTGGTACTGTTTCACTTTCCAGGAATCAGATTGATGGCTTTTTTTCCATGACTGAGAGCTACTCCTCCACAAGTGGCCCAAGATATTATTCTGGCCTTGGTTGGTCAGAGATCCTTGTATGGAAGCCAGTGGGGTTGGCTTGCAACCTGGGGTTTTTATCAGTCTGGTTCCTAGAATAGTGAGATGAACTGGCCCCTTTTCCAATCCAGTCACTGAGGGCTCTTTGGGGCTATTCAGAGCTTTTGTTTCCTTTGTAGAGCTCAAAATGCAGGCAGATTGTGAGAGACTGTATTCCTTGTCTTAGGCTACTGGGAGGGACTGGGTCATTAGGGGACAAATGGCTGCTTAGGTTTGGAAGATTAGGAATGTCCCAATGCTAGAGTCCTGGGTTATGTCTCCCTGCCCTGCTTTCCTGCACAGCTACTCCTCAGGCTCCACAAATCTGTGCCTCTCTCTGCTCCACAGCCTTGAGTGAGTTCTTGCAACTGAATAGTCCTATGTTCTCGGTTTAGAGAATAAAAGCAAAGACAAAACAAAAGTGAAACAATCAGTAAACTGTGGGTTTTTCTCCCGCTGGCACTGCCCTGCTCAGGCCACTTTTCAGGCAGCCTGTCAGGGTGCAGCCTTTTGTGGTTGTGGTCTTAAGTCGCCAACAGCCCTGTGGGTTTTCCTTTTCTCAGTTGGGTATTAGACCTGTCACCAAGGGACATGGTTTTGGTGCAATGCAGCTTCTACCTCACTCTCTCAGCCTGGTGGCCGAGTGTCCCTCTCCCACCCAGATCCCTGTTCCTACCATTCTCTAGGCATCCTCTGCCCTTCCTTGTTGATAATTGTCTCCTCAGCTGTGTCTAATTTGTTAATTCCTGGTGGATGTTCTCTGATTTAGTTGCTTTTCCAGTCTGGCTCCAGGATGAGGTGCATGACACATATGCCTATTCAGCTGCCATTTTCTTCTCCAAATATAATTATTATTAATGAGTCATTGCTCAAAGAAAATAGAGATATTCAAAATCTTCTATTTAAGTTATAAATATAATTAAAATATTTCATATTTTCTTAATCCAATTAGTAGATGAGCTTTTGTTATATATTTTTCTTCTTTCACAATATTAATTTTCTTTTATAATAAAGAAATTATATTCTTTAAGTCTTTTCCAAAGAAATATGTAGAAGAATGACAAACTGAGTCACTGAAAAACATTGTTATGCAAAATAGCTTCATAATTCTTGCTTAATACCCTATATTTTGGTATGTTTTCCAAATAATCCTATATAATAAAAGCCTAATATGCTAAGTGTCTGGTCGTCTGGTCATCCATTCAACCAGTCAAAGCATAATATGCTAATGATATGCTAAGGCTGCTCAACCGCTCGCTATGACATGCACTGACCACCAGGGGGCAGACAGCCGACTGGTCGACCAGTCACTATGATGTGCACTGACCACCAGGGGGCAGACAATCCAACCGGTAGGTTAGCTTGCTGCTGGGACTGAGCGAGATGGACCAGTCATGCCCTGGAGTCCTCCCACAGTCCCTCCCCAGCTGGCCAACCTCCCATGTCAGTCCCCTGCCCTGTTTGTACACCAATGAGGTCCCTCAGCCTAGCCTGTGCCCTTTCACAATCCAGGGCCCCTAGGGGGTGTGAGAGAGCTTGTTTTGGCCCAATCCCACAGGCCAGGCCAAGGGACCTCACTGGTGCATGAATTTGTGCACCGGGCCTCTAGTATATTATAGTAAATAAAGGAAGTTACCACATTTTATGTCCAGTGGTACTGACAAAGACTCTCTCCTTGACTAAATGTTTGACAGACTCCTGTGAGTCTTCTCTTTGATTAGGCCTCATCTTTCACCTCTGTCCTTGGTCTGTCAAATTCAGTTTTAACAAGAATCCTGCTAATTCACTTTAGAAAGAATCCCATGCCCTCCATGTTGGATCACCCTGGCCTGCTGCCCTCAGTAAGAATTTTATTGAGTTGGTTCTGTAATAATCCCTCTCCTCTTTCTCCTCTTAGTAATTTCCCACCTACCTGCCCACCTCTTCCTTACTTTGCTCCTCAGCTATAAATCCACAACTGTCTTTACTGTATTCAGAGTTGATCTCAATCTCTCTATTGAGATTGCCTTGATACCTATGACAAAATTTCTGAATAAAGTCTTAATGACAATTTTAATGTTACATTTTTCTTTGACAATATAGCATCAATTTTAAATTGATTGTAGAAATTTAATAATATATATCCTAATTTCTAGAGCAAGCACTAAAAATGGCAAAAACATATAACTAAAATCCCAATAAATAAACTTGAAATCTAAAATTCAAATAATTCAATGAAATCAGAAAATGGAGAACTGATGCTTATAAAAAAAAAAGGACAAACAGAAAATTAATAATAAAATGTGAAGCCAAATTAAATCATATCAATGTTTATACTAAAGTTAATGAAGCAAACACTCCAAATAAAGGCAGAAAGTTAAATTTAAAAATCCTATATAATAAAAGCCTAATATGTTAAGTGTCCGGTTGTCCAGTCAGCCATCCAACCAATCAAAACATAATATGCTAATGATATGCTAAGGCTGCTCAATTGCCTGCTATGATGTGTACTGACCACCAGGTGGCAGACAGTCAACTGGTTGACCAGTCACTATGACGTGCACTGACCACCAGGGGCAGACTCTCCGACCAGTAGGTGAGCTTTGCTGCTGGGGTCAGTCCAATTGGGACTGAGTGAGATGGGCCAGACACACCCTGGAACCCTCCTGTGGTCCCTCTCCAGCTGGCCAACCTCCCGTTTCCCTACCCGGCCCTGATCGTTCACCGGTGGACCCCTCAGCCTGGCCTGTGCCCTCTTGCAATCCAGGACCCTTCAGGGGATGTTGTAGAGCCGGTTTCGGCCCAATGGCAGAACAACTGGTCACTATGATGCTCACTGACCACCATGGGGCAGAAACTCAATGCAGGAGCTGCCCCCTGGTGGTCAGTGCACTCCCACAGGGGGAGTGCCACTCAGCCAGAAGCCAGGCTAGACATTCCCTGAGGGCTTCCTAGACTGTGAGAGGGCGCAGGCCAGGCTGAGGAACCCCCGCCCCCTGAGGGCAAGAATTTCATGCACCAGGCCTCTAGTAAATAAATAAATAAAATAAAAATAAATAAAGGCAGTAAGCAATATCCAACTTTTTGAAGTCTACAAGAGATGCACTTGCAAAATATAAAGATACAGAAACCTTGAATATAAATGCATGTGAAAAGATGTATCATTTCACAGTAAATATAAGGAAGCCAGAGTGGCTATATATATTAGAACATAGTTTACAAGACAAAGAATTATTACCAAAGATAAAGAAGACTATTTCATAATGATAAATGTGTTAATTATTAGGAAAACCAAAACAACACAATCAACCACATTCACCTACTTGACACTTGCATAAAGAACATTTCATCATAAATACATATTTTCCAAATGTTCATAGTACATTAACTAAGGTATGCCACTTGCTGGTCTAAACAAATCCTGATATGCTTAAAAAAATTGAAAGCACACAGAATATGTTTATTGACCTTAATTAAATTAAGTTATAAATAACAATAAGATGTCTAGAAAAATCACTATATTTGGAAATTAAACACATACTTCCATAAGACAAGAAAGAAATTAAAAAGTAAATTAGAAAATATTTCAAACTGAATGGAAATAAAATATATCAAAATTAATGAGATGCAACTAACAAATATTGTGTTCAGAGAAAAAGTTATAGCTCTAAATACTTATATTAGAAAAGAATTCTAAAATTAATGACCAAAATAAGTGCAAAGTAAACCCAAAGCAAGTAAAAGAAAATAATAAAAAAACTCAACAAAATAGAAAGCAGTCAAGAAAATAAATAAGCCAAAAGTTTATTCTTTGAAAACTTTAACAAAATTGATATATTCCTAGCTAGATTGATCATGAAAATAAATAAGGAACAAAAAAAAAAAAAATAGCCATCTCTACAGATCCTAATTACAGCAAAAAATAATAAGAGAATAATTATACACAACTTGTTTCCCAACAAATTGGACAACTTAAAATACAAATTTCTTGAAAGACACAAGCTACCTAAGATATCTCAAGAAGCAATTACAGAAGAAACCAAGATGGCAGCATAGGTAAGCACCTAAACTGCTGCCTCGCACAACAATTTCAAAACTACAACTAAAAGACAGAACAGACATCATCCAGAACCACAGGAAAGCTGGCTTAGTGGAAATTCTACAACTAGAAGGAAAGAGAAAAGCTCAGGGAGAATCAGAGGAGCGGCAAAGGGCTGAGATATGGAGACACGTGTGCAGAGAGGAAGGGCGGCTGAGTGCCTGGTTGACTTTCTCTGGCGGGAAGGGGAAGGAAGCCCCTGACTGCACTGAACCCCAGTTCCAACTGTACTGAACCCCAGTTCCAGGCGAAACCCTGTGGACCCAGGCTCATACAGGGAGAGTCTGGACTGTCAGGTAGAGAGAAAGGCACACGGAGACTCGGAGATGGGGGAGCAGCAGCGGGCAGGGGTCTGGAGGCTTGCGCGGGCGAGTGCTCACAGAGAAGACTGAATGCAGAGGTTGCCACAGGCTTTCCCTAGCGGAAGGGAGTTGGAAGCTCCTGACTGCTCTGAACCCCAGTTCCAACTGCACTGAACCCCAGTTCCGGGCGAGCCCCTGGGGACCCACGGTCTTACAGGGGGAATCTGGACTGTCAGGCGGAAACTCAGGTGAGCCGCGGAAGGCAAAGGTCTGAGGCACGCGCGCAAGGGCAGGGCTGACAGGAAGCCAAGACTGTCTGCTCCGCCCTGAGACTCCACCCCATCCAAGCTGAGCACAGTGGCCTTTGCAATTTTGCAAGTCTGATCCTATAAGGCTGTTTCCAGTACTGAACTTCTCCGAGCTTAGACAGAGCTGATCCTCATAGCCAACTTGCCTGGAGGTCAATTCCTCCCAGTGATACCAACAACAATCAATACTTAACTACAACAAGACTTTACACACAGTCCACAAAGGGGTGCACCAAGAGTGTCCACCTCAGGTTAACTGGGTAGGCCGACCCACTGGGCCATATAGGAAGCCTAGCACACAAAGCTACCCCTACAAACTCATCGAAGCAGCAAAAATGCAGAGACAAAGAAACAGATCACAAACGAAAGAAATGGAGGAAAACAAACGACTGGATATAGAATTCAAAACCATGGTTATAAGGTTTTTCAAGAGTATCCTAGAAAAGGCCGATAAATTTAGTGAGACCCTCGAAGATATGAAAAAGGACCAACTAGCCCTGACCGGTTTGGCTCGGTGGATAGAGCGTCAGCCTGCCGACTGAAGGGTCCCAGGTTCGATTCCGGTCAAGGGCATGTACCTTGGTTGCGGGCACATCCCCAGTGGGGCATGTGCAGGAGGCAGCTGATCAATGTTTCTCTCTCATTGATGTTTCTAGCTCTCTATCCCTCTCCTTTCCTCTCTGTAAAAAATCAATACAATATATTTTTTTAAAAAAAGAAAAAGGACCAACTAGAAATTAAACATACACTGACTGAAATAAAAAATATTATACAGAGACCCAACAGCAGTTAGAGGAATGCAAGAATCAAGTCAAAGATTTGAAATACAAAGAAGCAAAAAGCACTCAACCGGAAAAGCAAAAAGAAAAAAGAATCCAAAAAGTTGAAGATAGTGTAAGAAGCCTCCTGGACAACTTAAAGCGTACCAACATCAGAATTATGGGGGTGCCAGAAGAAGAGATAGAGCAAGATCCTGAAAACCTATTTGAAGAAATAATGACTGAAAACTTCCCCCACCTGGTGAAAGAAATAGACTTACAAGTCCAGGAAGCACACAGAACCCCAAACAAAAGGAATCCAAAGAGGACCACACCAAGACATATCATAATTAAAATGCCAAGAGCAAAAGACAAAGAGAGAATATTAAAAGCAGCAAGAGAAAAACAGTTAATTACCTACAAGGGAGCACCCATATGATTGTCAGCTGATTTCTCAACAGAAACTATGCAGGCCAGATGGGACTGGCAAGAAATATTCAAAGTGATGAATAGCAAGAACCTACAACCAAGGTTACTCTACCCAGAAAAGTTATCATTCAGAATTGAAGGTCAGATAAAGAGCTTCATAGATAAGAAAAAGCTAAAGGAGTTCATCACCACCAAACCAATATTATATGAAATGCTGAAAGGTATTCTTTAAGAAGAGGAAGAAGAAAAAAGTAAAGAGAAAAATTATGAACAACAAATACATATCTATCAACAAGTGAACCTAAAAATCAAGTGAATTAAAAATCTGAGGAACAGAATAAACTGGTGAATATAATAGAATCAGGGGCATAGAAAGGGAGTGAACTGATAATTCTCAGCAGGAAAGGGGTATGGGGGGTGCAGAAAGAGACTGGACAAAAATCGTACACCTATGGATGAGGACAGTGAGGGGGGAGGTAAGGGCAGAGGGTGGGGTGGGAACCAAGTGGAGGGGAACTATGGGGGGGAAAAAAGGAGAAACAATTGTAAAAATCTGAACAATAAAGATTTATTAATTTAAAAAAATTAAAAAGAAGAAATTACATAATCTTAATAGTTCTATGTATATTTATAATACATTTTTGTTAAAATTTTTTCCACAAAAAACACACCAGGCCCAGATGGCATCAAAAGTGTACTTTACCAAAGTTTTTATGAAGAAAGCATAATAATTCTACACAATTAAAAATAAAACAAAACAAACACACACAAAAAGAAAGGAATGCTTTACAACGCACTTATAGGACCAGCATTATTCTGATAACATAAACTAGAAAATTATTATGAAAGGAGAAAAAAATGATAAAAACATGAATATAGACACAAACTTTCTAAAATATATTAGCAAATCAAATCTAACAATATAGAAAATGTTAGATATATATTGAGGTATGAGGTGCATCCCAAGAATTCATGGTTTCTTTGACGCTCAGAAATATGTCTATGTAATTCAGCCCCAAAACATAGTAAAATAAACTTAATACCTTATGTAGTGGTTTGATAAAAGTCACTAGGAAACTTAAAGAGTTAATGAGATAATAAAAATGTGAGGTTAATCCTTTCTCCTTTACTAATTAATAGAAAGTGCATGCATATGTACCAAATTTAACTGAAATTGTGTATGTATGTATGTACAATAAATCCATATTTGGAAAAAAAGTATACATGTTGATAGAGAAGAAAGATAATTTTAGTGAAAAATATATTGAAATAAGTATTCTGTTTAATTCAGAGAATGTTCTTATATTCTATCTTAATATACATACAATTCACATGTTTCTTCTATTGCTGTGCCAATTTATCAGGATCATTTTGGTTCATTCCCCTTAACTGAGAAAGAGTACTGCCTCTGGGACTTTCTCTTTTGTTAAGGTTCCAAATACCTCTTTGTCCAAAGAAGTATTTACACTAGCTCTCTATACCTATTTTTCTCCTTTGCTTCATTTATGTTACCATGCCAAGTTCTCTATAGGTGTTGCACTCTCCCCAACATGCCCACTATAGTCACATCCTCCCTAACTTTGCAAACACACACACACACACACACACACACACACACACACACACACACACACACATACACCTCTCCCATACTTTATTTATCATCTTCCTCTTAAATGGAATAGTTAAATTGGCTGTCATAAATTACATGTAGATGATGTTTGGATCAAATACATTTTTTTAAATCCCATTTTTCCCCCTTTCTATCTTTAGCCATTTTGTAAGCAACATATAATTGGTTCTTTATATCATTATAGTTTATCTATACTGTTAATTAAAATTCATTTTCTGTGAAGAAAGGGTATTATTTAAAAGAATACCATACCCCATAATTCTCTATATGTTTTGATAGTACATACACTGCCTTAGAAATCTTGCAGAGTATTTAAAATACAAGCTGTTGGCAGTGCAAACATCAAAGTTACAATTTATTAGACAAAATTTGATTTATTGCTTGTTTATCTTACAACTGTACAAACATTCTAATATATACTCATTACAAAGCTTGATACCATATCTATCTATATAAAAGCCTAAGTGGCCATCGCCACTTAACCGACGACTGAACAGGCTGTGTGGGGCAACCAGGTGGGCAGGGGGGTTAGCGAAGGTTGACCAAATGACCGAGCAGCAGGCTGCGTGGGGCAACCAGGTCAGCAGGAGGATCAGGGAGCGGTGACCAAATGACCGAACATCAGGCTGCGTGCGGCGACCAGGCCAGCGCAGAAGGGGCAGTTGAGGGCAATCAGGCCAGCAGGCAGAGGCAGTTAGGGGTGATCAGGCCGTCAGGGAAGCAGTTAGGGGCAACCAGGCCAGCAGGAGGGGAAGTGAGGGGCAATCAGGCAGGCAGGTAGGTGAGCAGTTAGGAGTCAGTGATCCAGGATTGTGAGAGGGATGTATTTCTGCCGGTTTAGTCCCGATCCTTGGGATTGGGCCTAAACTGGCAGTGAGACATCCCCTGAGGGGTCCTGGATTGCGAGAGGGAACAGGACCTGCGCATGAATCCGTGCATGAGTAGCTTACTGCCTCTTGCTTCAGCTGGATGCTCTGCCCACCATTGCTCTCCCACATGTAGCTCACTGCCCCCTCTTCTGTAGCTCTCCACCACTCATAGCATGCTGCGCCGCCCTCCTGTAGCCCTCCACTGCTTGTAGCTCGCTGCCCGCCCTCCTGCTGATCGGTCGTTATGTAATGGCATCCCGACCAATTTGCATATTACCCTATTTTAAGTATAGATACCTAATACATATGGAACACCAATTGTCACTTCTAAAAAACGTAATTTGACGTTTACAGTACAGTAATATCTACATTGATAATAGAAATTGCAAGAAATTATTCTATCTTTTCATAAATTAAAATGTACTTATTTGCAAGTATAAAATTATATGAAGTGTAATTTCAATGACATATATCTATGCAAATTAATGCAAGTGTTATTAGAAAAACAAGTACCAGGCATTCAAAAAGAAAAAAGACACAATTTTGTCCTGCTCAAAGGCAATCAGCATATTGACAGAAGGAATATTAGTTTGACTAATTAAAATTCAAAGTACAATTTAAAAAATGTATTTTGAATAAATACTCACAGATGTACTGTTTGGTTAAGGTAAATCAGAATGCATTGAATATTGCATTCAAATAATTTTGTAACACTTAATACCAAATGATTAATTCCTACACACCTATATCATGATAAATCCTATCTAATAAAAGAGTAATATGCAAATTAAGCATCACTCCGCTACACCCACAAGCCACACTCACATGCCAATCAAGAGTGAATATGCAAATAAACCCAACCAGGATGGCTGTGGCCACAGAGATCAGGAGGGAGGCTTGGGTATCCCTGGCAATGGAGGAAGCCAAGCTTTCCACCTGCCCTTGCCGGCCTAGGCTTCCACTCAAGGCTACAAAGTTTCAATGATAGAAGATACATAAACCCAAACAGAAATGGCGGCAGCCACGGAGCTGGAAAGAGCAGGAGGCTAGGGTTGCCCCTGTTGATGGAGGAAGCCAAGCTTTCCACACACCCCGGCTGGCCCAGGCCTCCGCTTAAGGCTACAAAGTTTCAATTATAGAAGATACATAAATCCCAATAGAAATGGCTGCTGCCACGGAGCAAGCAGAAGGCTTGGCTCCGCTCCAGGCTACAAAGTTTCAATTGTAGAAGATAAATAAACCCCAGATACCAGGGCCTCCCCTTGGGTCCCCAGGGGCCATGGCCAGCCTGCAAACCACCACAGGCCCCTCACCCAGGCTTCCCCATGCCCCAAGGGAACCCCCACCCTGATCTGGGACATCCTTCAGGGCAAACCAGCTGGCCCACACCCATGCACCAGGCCTCTATCCTATCTAATAAGAGAGTAATATGCAGATTGACCATCACTCCAACACACAAGATGGCTGCCCCCATGTGGTCAAAGATCCTGCCCCCATGTGGACACAAGATGGCCACCACAAGATGGCCAGCAGGGGAGGGCAGTTGGGAGGGACCAGGCCTATATGGCAGGGCAGTTAGGGGTGACCAGGCCTGCAGGGGAGGGCAGTTGGGGGGGACCCAGGCCTGCAGGGGAGGGCAGTTAGGGGTGACCAGGCCTGCAGGGGATGGCGGTTAGGGGAAAACAGGCTGGCAGGGGAGCAGTTAGGCATCAATCAGGCTGGCAGGGGAGTGGTTAGGGGGTGATCAGGCTGGCAGGCAGAAGTGGTTAGGGGCAATCAGGAAGGCAGTCAGGCGAGCAGTTGGGAGCCAGCAGTCCTGGATTGTGAGAGGGATGTCCGACTGCCCATGGGATCGAGTCTAAACGGGCAGTCGGACATCCCTCGAGGGGTCCCAGATTGGAGAGGGTGCAGGCTGGGCTGAGGGACACACACCCCCGTGCATGAATTTCGTGCACCATGCCTATAGTATGTATATAAAAATATATGTATGAAAAAATATATATATGTATGGCCCAACCAGTGCGGCTCATTGGTTGAACATTGACCTATGAACCAGGAGGTTAATGTTTGATTCCTGGTCAGGGCACATGCCCAGGTGGCAGGCCTGATCCCTAGGGTGGGTATGCAGGAGGTAGCCAATCAACGATCTTCTCTCATCATTTATGTTTCTATCCCTCTCTTCCTCTCTCTTCCTCTATGAAATCAATAAAAATATATTTTAAAAATATATATGCATATGCCTTATTTCCATGGAACAATTTTGGAAGGATTCATAAGAAACTATTAACTGTGGTGATCACCTGATGGGGGTAAGCAAGGGGATAGAAAGAGAGAATTTTACTTCTTGCTTTATACTTTTTTATACTATCTGAATTTAAAAAAAATAAAAACCATGAACATGATTATTTGATACTAGTAAAAAAGTAGAAGCCCTGGGGTCTCTGAATAAGTTGTCATGGATTGTAATGATCCTTCTGTTTGAATGACAAATCCCATTTACAGCTCTGGTTTCACATTACTAATCGTTATTTATTTTTACAAATCATTTTTGTTAAGTCAGCCTTTGGAGGGACAGAAGAAAAAAAAATCTCCATTTTCCCATTATCCAAACATAATTTTGAAGAAGTGAGGGATTGCTTCCCTCATATACTCAGAGCCAGCCTCATTGGCTCCCACTGCCCCCCAGGCAGCCACAATTTCTCCAGAAGGCGCTGGTCTTTGGGGCTACCTATCCTTGCGTGTTCTTCCCTGATGGACAAAGGAGCTTGCCTCTCAGAGAGAGATTTTTTTCTTGCTTAATCCTTCCACCAGGGAAGCATTGGGTCCTGATTTAAGGAGAACAGAGAGAAGTTCCAGTTGAGGATATATCAGCCTTGGGCAAACTACAGCCTGGGGGCCGGATCCGGCTGTTCTATCCAGTTCTCTTGCTCTCCCCTCCGCTCCTTTACTTTGAATTTATATCAGTTCACACAAACACTCCATCCATGCTTTTGTTCCGGCCCTCCGGTCCAGTTTAAGAACCCATTGTGGCCCTTGAGTCAAAAAGTTTGCCCACCCCTGATATAGATGGTTCTGCCAGACCAGACTCATTGTGAGAGAGGGAGCCTGCCAACCCCTTATAGCTCTCGGCAGATGCACCAAAGCAAACCCCAATCAGCATTATGTTGCCTGAACAGGATGTTGTGTCCTTTTTATTTTAATTGTTTAATATTTAACTGATTGCAAAAATTGTGAATGTGTTGTAAGCAGTTAAAGCACAGCAGATATATAAATATGATACGTTTGCATATCAAATTACACAGTAGTCACCTCTTATCTGGAATTAAGTAACTTTCATTACTGCACCCATCAGGACATAAAAGGAACCTCAGACAAAACTCTTCTGGGTCAGTAAATCTCTGCTTCTCACTAGATAGTGTAAGACATCCAGTATTTGTCGGGGTGGTGGTGGTGATTTTACATACAAATATCTATAATGATCAAGAATCCTATCTAATAAAAGAGTAATATGCAAATTGACCATCACTCCAACACTCAAGATGGCCACTCCCATGTGGTCAAAGATGGCTGCCCCCATGTGGACACAAGATGGCAATCAGGGGAGGGCAGTTGGGAGGGACCAGGCCTGCAAGGGAGGGCAGTGGGGGCGATCAGGCCAGCAGGGGAGGGCAGTTAGCGGTGACCGGGCAGGCAGAGGAGGGCAGTTGGGGAATCAGGCCTGCAGGGGAGGGCAGTTAGGGGTGACCGGGCTGGCAGAGGAGGGCAGTTGGGGGGGACCAGCCTGCAGGGGAGGGCAGTTTGGGAAGATCAGGCCTGCAGGGGAGGGTAGTTGTGGGGGGACCAGGCCTGTAGGGGAGGGTAGTTGGGGGCAACCAGGCCTGCAGGGGAGCAGTTAGGCATCAATCAGCCTGGCAGGGGAGTGGTTAGGGGGTGATCAGGCTGGCAGGCAGAAGCGGTTAGGGGCAATCAGGCAGGCAGGCAAATGGTTGGGTGCCAGCAGTCCTGGATTGTGGAAGGGATGTCCAACTGCCCGTTTAGGCCCAATCCCACCAGGATCGGGCCTAAACAGGCAGTCAGACATCCCTCGATGGGTCCCAGATTAGAGAGGGTATGGGCTGGGCTGAAGGACACACACCCCGGTGCACAAATTTCATGCAACGGGCCTCTAGTATATCATAAACACTGTAACAAAAATAATTCTGCTAGGGGTAGTCTTCATGACTTCTCTAACATTTGGACCAATTTAGTCTAAGTTACAAATAATGTTTTCACATTTGTTTCATTATATACTTTGACATTTCCAAATACTATCCCAGAATACCCTAGAGGTGATCCCAGCAGTGTACACCTGGTGCCCCTGTTATTCAGTCTTACTCTCATTAGAGCTCTAAGATCATAAACCATTCCCAGTGAAGAAAGGACTAGCTCACTTTCTCTGTTGTATATCTTTTAAATATTTTCAGTATAAAAATCAAATTTATACAAATGAAATTATTTAAAAATCCAAAGTAATTTAGATATCTGATTTTTTCTCTTTCATCTTAGTATTTAAGTTTATTTTTTAATAAGCATAGAATGGGACTTTTTCAGGATGATAGAATATATATTTTTCTCATACTTGTTATTCTTTATGTCAAACTCAATGATACCTATACTGTAGATTGTATTGAAAAACATCTTTAAATGGCATATGTTTTTAAATTATTAATTACATTTTAATATATCAATTAATTGAATATATATATAATAAATATTAAGTTTGCTTTTGCCAAATACATCTCTTAAATTAGTAATTGGCAGTAAATTTATAAACAAATATTTTTCCAAAAGAATCACTATAATATTATGAATAATTTTATTTTCATAGTCACCTATGAGTTTCTAAAGTAACATGTATTCCCATATAACTGAAATAGACTTTGATATTAAATAACCTCAACAGCATTTGTTATTAATGATTCAGGATTCTAAGACAACTCTGTTTGAAGGCCCTAATATGCTTACTAGAAACTCTCAGAATTTATAGAAGGAGACATTTATAATGGTAGCATTATTAATTTTTATATGGAAAAAACAACTTCTATTTCCTGTAAGACTTATTCAAAAGAGCAGAATGAATTAAGATTGAACTGTGGATATTTTTCCAAATGAGTTCTTGAAATAAGTTAACTATGTTCGTTTTCCCAATGTAAATAAACACAGGTATCCTGCTTTATGGAGTAGCAATAGTTATTACCAAGTCCATTTAATTAGCAAAAATTAACCAAGATTATTGGATGAATGGCATTGGCTACATGTACTGGTCAATAATAATTCTGTTACATCTTTCATAGTATCTGTGGCTGTAGACCAAAAGGCACTTTTCCCATCTACTGAAAAGGAGAATCTATGTCTGATAAATTCTCTATTAAACTAAAAACGTTACAAATAATACTGAGGGCAATGAGCTCATTCTGCTTTGAACTTCAGTGAATGCTAAGTTCAGGCTATAAACCAAACTTCCAAAGAATTATTTTTAAAAAATGGTCCTCTGCCCCCTGGGTGGGGGGAATGTCTTTCTTTCAAATTTCAAAACTCAAACCCAAAAAATGTTTTTTAGAATATTCTTTGTATCACAACACTCCTAGCATAATAATGTTTTGCACCAAATTGTTACTGTCTCTTCATCAAGGATATGTGCATTATTTCAACAATATCCTATATAATAAAGATGTAATATGCAAATAGTCATTACTCCATTAAGCGTAACAATGGACCGTGTAACGACCAGATCATGGATTAGTAGGAGGGTGGGGCCCCGAGCTACAAGCAGGCGGTGGAAAGCTACAGGAGGGGGCAGGGCAGCAAGCTATGAGGCAGGGGGTGGGGAGGGTGGGAGCTACAAGAGGGCAGGGCAGCAGGTAGAGAGCTAGAGGAGGGTGGCAGCAAGCTACTGGCGAGCTGCTGGTGCACAGATTCTTGCGCAGGGCTACTAGTGATAAAATAAAAAAGGATAAAGTAATTAAAACATTTATGTGCCTTCTATTTTAGTTTTGGATATCTAGGTGTTTAAAAATATTTTACAGTCACGATTAACAATAACATGTCACAGAATTTTGAAATAAAAGATATTATGACTCATTTTATTAAAACATGTCAGTTCATATTAACAAATTAATTTAATTATTTCAAAGAATTTCAGATAGACATGAAACAAAATTCATTCCCCAGTGTTATTCATTGGATTAATTTTGGTTGCTGAGGTAATTCAGAAACTTTTATTAAATGCCAGGTCTGAATTGCCATTTTCATCAAATACTACTATTTAATGAGAAAGAATGACTTTTCTTAGAGGACATTGTCAACTGGACTAGAGTAAGGTTGTTGTCACTATCATTTGGCTGAGGACTCAATAACCTGATAATGTAGAGTGTGCTCTATTTGTTGATTAATCAGACATGCTATAACAGATGAAAGTTACTTCTCATTACTTGATGGTTCTTGATACATCAAGCTATGTGTTGGTGTAGTGTTTTGAAATATGGAAAATATTTGTTTAATTATGGACAATTTGTTTATTTGGGAAAGAATTTTACTTATTTTATTCCAAATGTAATCATAGATTATTAAAATTAAAAATTTGCTCCATGCCGAAACCGGTTTGGCTCAGTGGATAGAGCGTCGGCCTGCGGACTGAAGGGTCCCGGGTTCGATTCCGGTCAAGGGCATGTACCTTGGTTGCGGGCACATCCCCAGTGGGAGGTGTGCAGGAGGCAGCTGATCGATGTTTCTCTCTCATCGATGTTTCTAGCTCTCTATCCCTCTCCCTTCCTCTCTGTAAAATATCAATAAAATATATAAAAAAAAAATAAAAAATAAAAAAATATAAAAAAAAAATTTGCTCCATTTAAAATCTTCATTAAGCTAGGTAGGTAACTTATTTAATTTAGACTTTAGGATATATAGGAATAAAACCCTGAGGAGTCTAATAATTAAAACTAAAATATGATTATGGAACCATGGATCGATTAAAGGTCTGGTGTAGAATAAACATAATGTATTAACATACAGTCTATCTATATTTGTAGCTATAAGGTAGCCAACTCTAATGATATTCCTATAATAAGACTTTCAATCCTATCAATTTTCAGATGTCTGCCTCCCTCTGTAGCTCTCAAATTATTATCTTGGTGATAATGACTTCAATCAATGGGTTCCCAACAAATCCCAAAGCATATTGGAGAGATGTCAGGTGAAAATAGGATCACTCAAATATGATATTTTTTCCAATATCCTTTTGCTGCTCTGGCTAGTTTACTTACATTAAAAGATTAAAGCTCTCAATTTTCAAAAGAGTATCTTCAACAATATTAGAACTTTAAGTTACACAAAACTCTCAAATAAAAAAATAAAATCCAGCTCTGGCCAGTGGCTCAGTTCGTTGGAGAATCATCCTGTGCACCAAAATGTTTGCATGTTAGATTACCACTCAGGGCATAAGCCTGAGTTTTGCGTTCGATCCCCAGCGGGGATGCCTGAGGAAGGCAACCTACCCATGTTTCTCTCACATTGCTGTTTCTCTCTCTCTCTCTCTCTCTCTCTCTCTCTCTCTCTCTCTCTCTCTCTCAAAACAATTTAAAAAACATACCCTTGGGTGAGGATTAAAAGTAAAATAAAATAAGTTAAAATCTGGACTGAATGTTTCAAATACATTTGCTTTGCATTTGAATCACAATAAACCAAATTCTAAACTGTCAATCTATTAGGCAAGTCATATATTTTCCAGATATTGGCTTGAGAAGACAAAATGATGAATTATTCAGGATAGAAATGTTTTGTTTTTTTTTTTTTTGCTGAAATGAATATCAGTTACAACTTGATATTCCCCTAAAAGACAATATTGCAACTCTTCTGGGGTACAAATGGGAAGCTAGTGAAGGAGTAAGAGAGATTCTAAAGCAAATTTACAACAATATCATTCTTTTTCATGGCAGTTCAGCTTTGATCACTAATCAAGTGACCTGAATTAGACCTCTATGGTGTGAAATTTGCTATCAGAGATTAACAGATACATTAAATGGAACAGTTTGACTGGAATTTCTATATAATGAATACTCAATTTAGCTTTGGAATATCACTAAGGAAAATGCTTATAAAATATGCATTTGTCCTCAAATTGATAAAGGTTAGAAATGATAGAGAGCATCACCTGAGCACATTTAATCACATGCATGAACTTGATATCTGAATATTGAAAGACTTGGATTTGCACCTCTATTTCTTGAAATACATATTATGTATCAACCAATTAAATAAATATGAGTTAATAGATGGTTCTCAAAGCAATTTAAAGGTCAAATAAGAGTGAACATTTAGAATGAAGGAAAAGATTGTCTAAATGAATTTGTTTAAACTCATAAGAGCACATTTTTCTCTCTGAGACAAAGCATATGAATTGCACTCCAACAGGAATCTTCATTTCATTGTGCTAAAAATATAGTTCAATATACTGCCATTTTTCCTCACTTCTCAACAACTACAGATGGTAACAGTACTTTTGTAAGTGATTTCCAAAGAGAGATATCTGGGCAGTCTTCTCTGCAATATATTCTTTGTGATGAGGTATTTTTATTATCCTGCTGTATATTCCATTTTCCCAGCATACTTGATTGATATATATTAAAATCATAACTTTAGATCAATTGCTTCTTCAACATGATAAAGTGATCAACTATATGACTATGTCACATTTTCCCTTGAAATACACAGGATATTTTGGTGCTGAATTAGGATAATATACTTCCCTAGAAAAAAATTCAGTTTTTCAAAGTTAAATGTTATTAATGAGTTACAGAAGCCCTCGGATAATGTTGTTTTAATTGGAATTAATTTTAACTCCACTGATTCACAATGCATGTTATTTTGAAGTTGCAGTGAGTTTATCTGTGCTTGTTTCATACTATCTTTTTGGGAAATAGTTTGTTCA
Organism: Plecotus auritus; assembly: GCF_963455305.1. NCBI lineage: Eukaryota > Metazoa > Chordata > Mammalia > Chiroptera > Vespertilionidae > Plecotus > Plecotus auritus. Next base: position 67,719,450 of record NC_137784.1, read on the forward strand.
GCTAATTAAATAATATCAATAATATTAAAGACACTGTGCAGTCCCCTAACATATTAAAAGAATATTTTAGCAGTACTCATTTAAATACCAACTCGTAGAATATTAATTATGCTTCTGTTTTGTGCATTTACTTAATGTTGATTCATTAGTAGTTGGTGAATATTTATGTACTTAGATATGCAACAATTAAGTTTATTATAAAACTTTTAAAAATTAAAACTAGGATTTTCATCCAAGGTATCATGAATTACTGAGATTAAAAGCTATAGCTTTTATAAATTGTACACATACACACTCATATTGTGGACAATATTCTATACACCAAACTGTGTAAAGAATTACATTTAGTAGCTATGGATATATGATTTCATCTTGCTGTAGCTCATGAATAGTTGTTTTTTATTATAAACTAGAGGCCCGGTGCACAGATTCTTGCACTGGTGGAGGGCGTGGCCTGTGGGGATCGGCCCACTGGGGAAGCAGCTGCTCATCCCAGTCAGGTCAGCCAAGTGGCTGTGGACCCGCCCTCTGAGCAGCTGCTACTGCTGTGGAAGTGCCGCTCATCTCGATCAGCTGAGCGGTGCTCCCACTGTGGGAGCACAATGACCACCAGGGGGCAGTTCCTGCATTGAAGGTCTGCCCCCTCGTGGTCAGTGTGCATCATAGTGACTGGTCTAGCTGCTGTTCTGTTCGTTCCACCATTCGGTCACTGGGCTTTTATATATATATATATATATATATATATATATATATATATATATACACACACATATATATATATGTATATATATATATATATATATATATATATATATATATATATATATACACACACACACACACACACACACACACACACATATAGATAGATGTTAATAACTATAACAATACCCATGAGTTAAAGGAAAAAAAAAATGTTGTTCTTACTCTTTTTAGGACAAATAATATCAATAAGCTTCTGGTTATTTATTATTAACTAGGAGCCCGGTACATGAAAATTCATGCACTGGAGGGGGTCCCTCAGCCTGGTCTGGCCCCTCACAGTCCGGGAGCCCTCAGGGGTGAGAGGTGACCAGGCAATCATGTGAAGGTGATGCCCCATCACACCTCTGCTGCTGCCACTGTTGGCAGCACAAGCCTCAGCCGGCCCTGGTTTCCTGAACCTCGGGTGGCCCTGGGCAGCTGGGAAGCCACCATTTGAGCCTTGTCTGTCCCTCAGGCCAGCCCTGGGTGGCTGGGGGGATGAGGGGACTGGGCGCCGCTATCTTGTTGCTGTGGGTGCCAATACCTTTGAGGGTATGGCAGTCAATTAGCATATTCACTCCTTATTGGCTGTGGGCGCCGCCATTTTTGTGACAGCATGAGGGTCAATTAGCACATTCCCTCATTATTAGATATGATACTTTGCTACAAAATCAACAAAGGCTCTATTCAATTTGTATTTATATGCTCTTATAGTCATCATGAATCAATTAGTTAAGTGAGGAAATGAAAAATATATTTAGGGTTATTGTCAAGATGATTTTTTGAGAAAAGTTCTAGAGATGTCATGAATTATTTCTGTTTTTTAGTAAAATTATTTGAACAATAATGTTTCATTCTCCACCACACTTTTGGAAAACAGTTTATGTGAAATATTATCTGCCCTTATAAAAGATTATGTGTCAAGTATTTTTTTGATCCAAAAATCTAACAAATTATGAAAACCTCTATAAATTTATAAGCCTTATGATATTTTCAAACACTCAACTTTTATTATTTTTATTTTTTAGTTCTGTATGTATTTGTTACTTAATCTTTCAAGCTCTCATGAACTCTCCAATATTGTTACTCAAAATATTATCATTTGAATTCAATTCTTTGCATGCTTTGTTTTATTTTTTTTATTTATTGTTTAAAGTATTACAAATAGTAATATATATGTCTCCTTTTTTTCCCCATTGACCTTTCCCCAGCCTTCCCTACCCCCTGGCACATGCCCTCACCACCACCCCCCGTGTCTTGTGTCCATTGGTTATGCTTATATGCATGCATACAAGTCCTTCGGTTGATCTCTTACCTCCCCCCACCAACACTCCGCAGCCTTCCTGCTGTAATTTGAAAGTCTGTTCAATGCTTCTTTGCCTCTGTGTCTATTTTTGTTCATCCGTTTATAATGTTCTTTATTATCCATAAATGAGTGAGATCATGTGGTATTTTTCTTTCACTGACTGGCTTATTTCACTTAGCATAATGCTTCTTACCATTTGCAACAGCTTTGTTTTATTCTTTAAAGAGGAAGGCTAGTAGGAAATTACTTACATCACTTGGTAATGCTAATGCTTAACAAGATACAGAGTGATAGCAAGGGAATTGAGAAGGTAGATGGTTCCTAATTGAGAAGGTAGAAGACTTAAAATTGGCAGATGCTTATTGAAATATGTAGAAATAGACCTTCTAAAAAGAGGAGGCGATATGAATAACTGCCATTAGGAAACTAGAGGACAACAAATAGTGCTGGGAACACTGCATACCCACATGTGAGAGAATGAAGCTGCACCATTATCATATACCATATATAAAAATTAATGCAAAATGGATCAAACACTTAAATGTAAGTGCTAAAAATGTAAAAAAAAAAACTTAGAAAAACATATAAGAAAACTTCATGACATTGGATTTGGCAAGATTTCATAGTTATGACACCAAAAGCACAGGCAATTTTATCTTTGTGTATATACCCCAAACAAGTGAAAACAGGAACTCAAATAAATATTTTTCACTCACATTTATAGCAATACTATTCACAAAGGAGGTGGGTAGGAACAAAACTGAATTGGAGTATCAAAACAACACCAGATAGTAACTAAAAATCCACAAAAACAAATGAAATGAACCGGAAATGATAAATAGAAAGGTTGATAAAACAAAATTTATAATTAGGTCGTTACTCCTCCATTTTTTCTCAGCTTCATTAAAACCAATAATGAAAAAAGTAATATAATAACAATGTATTGTTGATTCTAATATATACACATTTACATATATCATCTCTGCACAATAATTGCACAAAAATACAAGAATGAATATAGGTATATAGAATTAAAATGTATATATCTCACTAAAATTAATTTATAATAAATCTGAAGTAAATTTTTTTTAGTTATCAAGATGGGAGGCTTTTTTATTTTATTTTTTTTTTCAATTGAAAATTACAGTCCATATTATTTTATGTTAGCTTCTGCTATATAGCATAATAGTTAGATAATCATATATTTTATAGAGTCCCCCCTCACCACAATTTTTCAAGTACCCACCTGGCACCCTACATATTTATTACAATAGGAGGGGCCCAGTGCACGAATTCATGCACCTTGAAAGGAACTGTGGGTCGCCAGGCTGCTGTGGGCACAAGGGTGAGTCTCGGCCCATCCTCCATGCCCCCGCTCAGCCCCTCCAGCCACAGCCCTTGGTCCCCTGTCTGCTGGCAGCCCCGCACCCACCACTGCTGCTCCCACACCACATGCGGATGGTGCCAGCCCCACTCGCACTTGCTGATGGCACAGAACAATTGGGGCCAGCGTCAACAGCGGGTGTGAGCAAGGCCAGCGCTGTCAGCAGGTGCGAGCAGCGGATGCTGCTCAAATCACCCCTCAGGAACAGGGGGAGGTGGAGAAGCTCTCAGGGGCAATTGGGGCCGGCAGCCGCTGCTGGCACCCGCTGACAGCGCCAAGCGATTGGGACCAGTGCTGGCAGTGGGTGCAAGTGGTGGCTCCAGCTCTGGCAGCAGATGCGAGTGGGACTGGTGCCAGCAGGTGCAAGCACCCGGAGGAACAGCAGGGCATGGGAGCAAAGAATTTTCAGTAACCACCAGAGGCTCGCCCCGGTGACACTGACTGGTGCCCTGTCTTGGTCTGGCACCCCCACTCACTTGTTCCACCATTCCACCATGGCTGATACCCGCCATGTTCCACCTGCCAAAGCCCACAATGTTCCCCATACCCCCCCTGGTGGTCAGTGAATGTCACAGCGACCAGTTGTTCGGTTTTTCCGCTGTTCGGTTTATTTGCATATTACACTTTTATATACACTGAGTGGCCAGATTATTATGACCACCTGATGTTTGTAGGCAAATTAGCTGTAATTTAACACTGAAGTTGCTAGAGGGCCAGACCATTATAAATAAGGAAGCAGGTTGTTTACCATGGCAGTAGAAGTGATTTTTTTTCTGAAGATATGGGTAAACAATTAAATTTAACATCCTTTGAATGTGGGATGATTGTTGGTGCTCAGAGTGTTTAAAGTGTTTTTTTAAAAATATATTTTATTGATTTTTTACATAGAGGGAGGGAGAGGGAGAGAGAGTTAGAAACATCGATGAGAGAGAAACATCAATCAGCTGCCTTCTGCACACCCCCTACTGGGGATGTGCCTGCAACCAAGGTACATGCCCTTGGCCGGAATTGAACTTGGGACCCTTGAGTGCGCAGTCCAATGCTCTATCCACTGAGCCAAACTGGTTAAGGCTAAAGTGTTTAAAGACTGGACTGTCAGCCAAAAATCTGGGTCTGAAATGCGAATTGTGGCTGTCAGCAACTACTCAATGTTAGGGCAGAACGGAGAGTGGTAAGACTGGTACAAGACAACAGAAGGGCAACAGTGCATCAAATTACTGCAGATCTTAATCAGGGATCCTCTCAAATGATCTCTGAATGCACTGTTCACCTTACACTGCATCGTATAGGATATAGAACCTGAAGGCCTGTTCAAATACCTTTGCTGTCTGCAGTTACCAAGATAAAACGTCTCCAATTCACACAGGAACACAAGAATTGGACAGTTGAGAGTTGGAAAAAAGTCATGTGGTCCAATAAATCACGTTTCCAGTTGCATCATGCAGATGTCAGAGTGAGAATTTGGCAGAAACACCATGAAAGCATGCACCCCACATGCATGAGTACAATCATTCAAGATGGTGGAGGCAGTGTTATGGTTTGGGGCATGTTTTCCTGGCATGATTTGGACCCTTTATTTCATGTGGAACAACATCTGAATAGCACAACATACCTAAGTATTGTTGCTGATCAAGTTCATCCTATCATGTTGATGGTGTAACCCAATGGAGATGGCTTCTTCCAACAAGACAATGCGCCATGCCATGGTACTCATATTGTGCAGGAGTGGTTTCAAGAACATGAGAGAGACTTTACCTTGCTTAGGTGGCCCCCACAATCACCAGATCTCAATCCAATTGAGCATCTGTGTGATGAGGTTACCATAAAATCTCACAGAACTAGACAGTGCTATTCATCAGGCATGGTGTCAGATTCCTCGCATCACCTTTCAACATCTCATAGAGTCAATGCCAAGAAGAATCGCCACAGTAATGAAGGCAAAATGTGGCCCAACAAAGTACTGATGGGATGGTCATAATAATCTGGCCACTCAGTTTATATAGACTAGAGGCCCAGTGCTTGGATTCATGTCCCGGTAGGGTACCTCAGCCTGGCCTATGGTGATCAGACTGAAATCGACAGTCCGACATACCCCGAGGGGGTCTCGAAGTGCAAGAAGGCACTCTGCAAAGTTGCTGTCACTCAGCAGCTCCTGCTTAGAGTGCCTGCCCCCTGGTGGTCAGTATGCATCATAGCTACTGGCCAATCGTTTAGGCTTTTATATATATACTAGAGGCCCGGTGCACGAAATCCGTGCACGAGGGGTGGGGGGTGTCCCTCAGACCAGCCTGTACCCTCTCCAATCTGGGACCCTTTGAGGGATGTCCGACTGCCCCCTTAGGCCCGATCCCAGTAGGATCAGACCTAAACGGGCAGTCGGACATCCCTCTCACAGTCCAGGACTGCTGACTCCCAACTGCTCTCCTGCCTGCCTTCCTGATTGTCCCTAACGGCTTCTGCCTGCCAGCCTGATCGCCCCCTAACCACTCCCCTGCCAGCCTGATTGATGCCTAAATGCTCCCCTGCCAGCCTGTTTGCCCCCTAACTGCCCTCCCCTGCAGGCCTGGTCCCCCCCAACTGCTATCCCCTGCAGGCCTGGGTCCCTCCCAACTGCCTTTCCCTGCAGGCCTGGTTTCCCCCAACTTCCCTCCTCTGCTGGCTTGGTCACCCCTAACTGACCTCCCCTGCAGGCTTGATTGCCCCCAACTGCCCTCCCTTGCAGGCCTGGTCCCTCCCAACTGCCCTCCCCTGCTTGCCATCTTGTGGCAGCCTTCTTGTGTCCACATGGGGGCAGGATCTTTGACCACATGGGGGCAGCCATCTTGTGTGTTGGAGTGATGGTCAATCTGCATATTACTCTTTTATTAGATAGGATAGAGGCCTGGTGCACGGGTGGGGGCCAGCTGGTTTGCCCTGAAGGGTGTCCCGGATCAGGGTGGGGTTCCCTTGGGGTGTGGGGCAGCCTGGGTGAGGGGCTTGTGGTGGTTTGCAGGCCGGCCACACCCCCTGGTGACCCAAGCGGAGGCCCTGGTATCTGGGGTTTATTTATCTTCTACAATTGAAACTTCGTAGCCTGGAGCGGAGCCAAGCCCTCTGCTTGCTCCCTGGCAGCAGCCATTTCTATTGGGATTTATGTATCTTCTATAATTGAAACTTTGTAGTCTTAAGCGGAGGCCTGGGCCAGCCAGGGTGTGCAGAAAGCTTGGCTTCCTCCATCACCAGGGACAACCCTAGCCTCCTGCTCTTTCCAGCTCCATGGCTGCCGCCATTTCTGTTTGGGTTTTATGTATCTTCTATCATTGAAACTTTGTAGCCTTGAGTGGAGGCCTAGGCCAGCAAGGGCAGGTGGAAAGCCTGGCTTCTTTCATTTCCGGGGAAACCCAAGCCTCCCTCCTGCTCTCTGTGGCCGTGGCCATCTTGGTTGGGTTTATTTGCATATTTGCTCCTGATTGGCTGGTGGGCGTGGCTTGTGGGCATGGCTTGTGTGTGTAGCAGAGTGATGGTTAATTTGCATATTACTCTTTTATTAGATAGGATAGACTAGAATCCCAATACACCAAATTCGCGCACTTGGAGGAGTCTCTCTGCTTGGCCTGTGCCCTCTCGCAGTCTGGGAGCCCCCATATTGATGCCCCACAGAGGGAGGCCCTGCCCACCACACCGGGGCTCTGCGATTGATAGCAGCCACCATAGAAGGAGGCCCTACCCACCCTGCCCAGGCTCTGTGATCCATGCTGTGCAGAGGGAGGCCATGTCCACCCTGCTGGGGCTCTGGGATCAAATATAGAGCAGAGGGAGTCCCTTCCCATCCGGCCTGGGCTCTCATTCATCCCTGTGCACAGGGAGCCCTGCTCACCAGGCCTGGGTTCCACCTTTGATCCCCGCCCACAGGGAACCATGCCCACCCTGCTGGGGCTCTGTGATCAATCGCAGAGTAGAGGTAGGCCCTTGCCACCCAGCCTGGGCTCTGCCATTCATTGCCACCAACAGGGAGACCCTGCCCACACGGCTGGGGCTCTGCAATGGGCCCTCCCAGCCATGGAGGCTTGCCTCAGCTCTCGTAGCTGTGGCTTTGTCCGGAAGGATGTCCGGAAGATGTCCGGTCTATCTAGTGTAATTAGCATATTACCCTTTTATGAGTTTAGATTATTGACTATTTTCTCTATCCACTACTTTACTTTCCCATTACTCTTTTGTGTCTACCACTTTGTAGTTCTTAATACCTTGAACTTTTCCACCCAGCTCTCTACACCTGTCCCCTCTGACAACCATCAGTCTGTTCTCTGTATCTATGGGTCTGTTCCTATTTTGTTTATTGTACTCTTTAGATTTCATGAATAAGTTATATCATATGGAATTTGTCTTTCTCTGATTAACTTATTTCATTTAACATAATAACCTCTAAGTCCATCCATGCTGTTATAAATAGTAAGATTTTATTATTTTTTATGACCAAGTAATATTCCATTGTATATATTGTACCACTGCTTTTCTATCCCCTCAATTATTGATGGGCACTTGGATTGCTTCAATATCTCCATTATTCTCAATAATGCTGCAATGAACATGGGGGTGCATATATTCTTTTGAACTAGTGCTTTGGATTTCTTCAGATATATAAACCCAGAAATGAAATCACTAGGTAATAAGGTAGTTACATTTTTTTTTGAGGAAACTTTATATTGTTTTCCATAGTTACTGCACCAATCTGCATCCTCACAAACAGTGCAAGGGGTTCTCTTTTTCCTATATCTTCATCAATATTGTTGTTTGCTGTTTTATCAAAGTTAGCTGCTCATATCTCATTGTGGTTTTAATTTGCAATTCATTGATGATTAGTGACTTTGAGCATCTTTTAAATGGTCTATTGGCCATGTGTATGTTTTCTTTGGGGAAGTTGTCTATTCAGGTTCTCTGTCCATTTTTTAATTGAATAGCTTGTTTTCTTGGTGTTGAGTTGTATGAGTTCTTTATAATTTTGGATATTAATCCCCTATTGGATATATCATTGGTGAATATCTTCTCCCATTTTAGTAAGTTGTCTTTCTGTTTTGTTGATGGTTTCTTTTGCTGTGTAAAAACTTTTTAGTTTGATGTAGTCCTATTTCTTTATTTATTCTTTTGTTTCCCTTGCCTGAGGCAATATGTCAGAACAAATATTGCTATGAGAAATGTTTGAGATTTTACTGCCTATGTTTTCTTCTAGAGTTTTATGGCATAGAGTCTTACATTAAGTCTTTAATCCATTTTGAGTTAAATCTTATCTAGGGTGTAAGAAGGTGGTCTAGTTTCATTTTTTCCAAACACTATTTAGTGAATAGACTATCTTTACTCCATTGTGTGTTTTTGCCTCTTTTGTCATATATTAGTTAAACTTCAAGGTATGGGTTTATTTATGTGCTCTCTATTCTGTTCCATTGATCTATATGTCTGTTTTTATGCAAGTCCCATGCTTTTTGATTGATATAGACTTGTATTATAATTTGATATCAGGTAGTATAATTCCAGTCACAAAAGACTCCAGGTGAAGGATTTAATTTATATTACATGTTTAGAATTAGCTAATACGGTGTTTCCCCAAAATAAGACATCCTCCAAAAATAAGACCTACTTACAGGTTTCCTTCTGGGCGAAATATAAGGCATCCCCCGAAAATAAGGCCCAGGCTCTGTCTCAGAATGAAAATTAATTTACCGTAAACTGGTCGGTAGGGCCGCCCCGACTGACGTCTAGCAACCAGTGACATTACGCGGAGTCCTGACGTCACTGCTGTGTGGAGGCAGAGCGGAGGTTGGAGTGAGCTGTGAGCACGGGGCGGGAGAGAGGAGGAGACTTTCACAGATGCGTGTAGAAGAACAGGAGGATTAGAGCAGACAGGACGCAGCGAAGGTGGTGAGTGCTGGTCTGTCTCTGGTGACACTACCTGATGCTCACGGCCGCCTTCATGATGACCGAAGGTTCTCAGTCAGTGGCAGACCCTGCTCCAGCCCAGATCCAGGCCCCAGCAAGCCCAGTGACAGTCCCCAGGCAGGCCCCAGGGGGTAAATGTCTGATAAAGGGGTAGGGGGGATGTCTGGTGAAGGTGTTCAGTGGCACAGGGGTGGGGGGAGGGGGATCACTTAAAATGACACAGGAGGATCAGAGGGGGCAATCAAAATGACACAGGAGGATCAAAAGGGGTTACTAAAATGGTCATCCCCCCTCTGATTCTCCTGTGCCATTTTTATTCCCCCCTCTGGTCTCCCCTGTGTCATTTTGAGTGATCCCCCTCCCCCCACCTTGATACCCCAATTCCTTTTTTTTTACCCCTAGAAAAGAGTGCAAAAAGAAAAAGCTACTCCGTGGAGTACAAGAAAGGAATCATGGAATACTCTTGGGGCCAAAATCTTACTGCTTTCTGCAAAGAGAAGATGTTGAGTATCTGATTGGTCCGAAAATGGCGAGCAGAGTATGGTAACCTCATTGAACAAGTGGACAAGGGAAATGCTAAAAAGCTCAAGTGTGGATCAGGTTGGCAACCATTATTTTCCGAGCTGGAAGACCTGATCTGTGAATGGGTTGTTGACAGGAGAGCAAAGGCTTTGGTTGTGAATAGGGCTCAGATTCAAGAATTTGCCCTTGCAATGGCACCACAGTTTGACATAGCCCCCGAAGACTTCAAAGCATCACAACACTGGCTGGATAATTCCCTTCAGCGAAGTGAACTGTCTTTTTTTTTTTTTAATATATTTTATTGATATTTTACAGAGAGGAAGGGAGAGGGATAGAGAGCTAGAAATATCGATGAGAGAGAAACATCGATCAGCTGCCTCCTGCACACCTCCCACTGTGGATGTGCCCGCAACCAAGGTACATGCCCTTGACCGGAATCGAACCCGGGACCCTTCAGTCCACAAGCCGACGCTCTATCCACTGAGCCAAACCGGTTTCGGCGAAGTGAACTGTCTTTAAGAAGATCTACAACATTGTTTAGGTTGGAAGATACTCAGGTTATTAAGCGAGCACTTGCATTCAAGTCCTTTATTGATGATGCTGACTTCTCTAAATACAATCTTTCCAACATGATTGCTATGGATGAAACTGCATTGTTTATGGGCCAATCATCTCAAACAACAATTGAACAGTGGGGTGCCTCCTTGGCGTACATTCCCTCCACTGCTTACGAAAGTGCACGTGTTTCCTGTATTTTGGCCATTCGTCTGGATGGCACTAAAATCCCACCTTTAATCATTTCTAAGGGCAAGAAGGAAAAGATTGAACGTGTTTTGGGCGTTTTTATTCCTGAAACTGAAAAAGCCTGTGCCACACAAGCAGTTATAAGGAAGTGGGTCAATTTAATGCTGCCGCTTGTTATGTGAGGGAGCCAAAGAGGCCTGCTAGTCTGGGATGCAGCCAGCACTCACCGCGCTAAAGACATGAAGACATTTCTTCATGAAAGAAAAATAGATCAGATAATGATTCCCGCAGGAATGACGGCCTATCTCCAGACTCTTGATATTGCAATAAACAAGCCATGCAAAGACAATTTGCGCATGGAAATTAATGACTACATGAAAATAGAATGGAGAGAAATCAGCGTGGAAACTTTGTGAAACCTAAACTGCAAGAAGTTGTGACTTGGGTGAAGAATTCATGGGAGAAAATCACTGACAGTTGCATTGCAAATGCACTGTGAGCAGGCTACCTTGACAAGAAGTACTCATTTAAAGACAGTGCTATTGCTAAACATGAGAGATTTGGTCCACTGATTCTGAAAGAAATGGAGTCACAAGACATTCACCAGGAAATTCAGGAATTGGATTGTTATGATGATGTTCCAGAAGATGATGACATGATTGTCATTGAATAAATGAGTAAATTCTTGATACTGTAGGATTCACAGTTTGTCTGGTTTGTGTTGACAACTACCGTACTACCGTACCGTATACAGGTAATAAATTTCCTTTATTTTCATTTAACAATAAATGTGTACCGTATTCTTCTTCATGGAAAAATAAGACATCCCCTGAAAATAAGACCTAGTGTGTCTTCGGGGGCAAAAATTAATATAAGACACTGTCTTATTTTCGGGAAAACACGGTATATAAAATAAATAAAAGGTAGATTAATGGTTGCTTAGGGTTGTGGAGTTTAAGGGAAAATGAGCTGAGACTGCTAATGTAGACAACGTTTCTTTTTATAGGATAAGAATATCCCCAAATTGATTGTGGTGATAGTTGCACAACTTTGTGAATATAGAAAAAACTACTAAATTGTTCATTTTATTTTATTTTTATTTTTTTTATTAAGGTATTATATGTGTACATATCTTACCATTGCCCCCCCACCCCACTCCCATACATGCCCTCACCCCCCAATGTTTTGCATCCGTTGGTTACTCTTATATGCATGCATATAAGTCCTTCAGTTGATCTCTTATTTCCCCCACCTCTCCCTAACTTTATCACTGTAAATTGTTCATTTTAAATGGGTGAATTATATCTCAATAGAGCTCTTTAAAAGAATGCTTATAATATTTCCTTTCAGTAAAAATGACTTCGTATGAATTTCTTTATCATAAATAGGCAAATGTCTCAATGTTGAAATTATAATGTATTATTTTGTTGTAAAACTTAAGTCTGCCAGATCATTTGCTTTTATGATGACCAGGAAATTAAATGTTTCTTTAAAGTATAGTTATATGTGCATTCATATATTTCCATGCAAAATTTATAATTTTATATCACCCAAAATACATAAAAATCTATCTTTCTAACTATTTCTCAAATATGATTGGGTAAAAAGATAGGATATTTTAAATTTTAATGTCATAGGGACAGTTTTTAAATGAAGAAACGTAAATGGTTACCTAATGGAGATATTTAGTCTTAATGAAAGTCAGTTTGCATACATCTTGTTATTTAGTTGTAAGTGTGATAGGATAATGACAGTACTTGGACTCTATATTTTTTGAAGATTTATAGGATCAGGAATTTATATTTTTAAATTTTCTATTATGTCTCTTTAGAGAATTGAACCTTTTATTATGATGCAATATCATTCATTATAGTTAATAACATTATTTGTTCTAAAGTTATTTTTTTATTGATATAGCTACTCTATTTTGATTTTGCAAGTCTTTGTATGGTATACTTATTGATATTTGAATCCTATTGGCATTTGAAAACTTTATAGAAACTTTATAAAGGAGTTTTAGGAAGTATTAGGTTAGCACAAAATACTTTATATCAGTAGTTCATTATGTTTCTATACTGATTTGTCATGATTTCAGAAAATGAGAAATACAGAAATCAATTACCTTTGAGGTGATCGTAGCTATAGTTCATTCTTAAAACAAAAAGGCATTTTAGAGTTCAATAAACTATGTTTTCAAATTAACCTAATTTATTCCTTGATTGATTCTCAAATAAATTAATTAGACTCTCAACCAAATGGTTAGCTATAATTGGTTAGTTCATTATATGTTTCTATGACTGGTTTTCCTATTCATTTCACTTATGTCCTTACTTTGTGTTAGTTAGAAGCCATATATTAACTGACTAATGTATAGATCAATGATCATAGTTTCCACGTATAGTCACAAACACAATTAAAAATATATACATTTGGGAGACTAGGCCAAAGTATTCTAATTATGAAAATGAGACGCATCCATCCACTCCTGGTTACTTCTGTTCCTCTAGGAATTATTTCTAGAGAAATCAAGAATCAATTGTTAAAATATTGTAAGTCTCTAATGTATATATAGTATACTTGAGGCCTGGTGCACGAAATTCATTCATGGGGGGGTGTCCCTCAGCCCAGCCTGCACCCTTTCCAATCTGGGACCCCTCGAGGGATGTCCGACTGCCCTTTTAAGCCCGATCCCACTAAATGGGCAGTCAGACATCCCTCTCACAATCCAGGACTGCTGGCTCCCAACTGCTCGCCAGCCTGCCTTCCTGATTGCCCCTAACCCCTTCTGCCTGCCAGCCTGATCACCCCCTAACCACTACCCTGCCAGCCTGATTGATGCCTAACTGCTCCCCTGCCAGCCTGTTTGCCCCTAACTACCCTCCCTTGCAGGCCTGGTCACCCCTAACTACCTTCCCCTGCCGGCCTGGTCACCCCTAACTGCCCTCCCCTGCAGGCTTCATCACCCCCAACTGCCCTCCCCTGCTGGCCATCTTGTGGTGGCCATCTTGTGTCCACATAGGGGCAGGATCTTTGACCACATGGGGGCAGCCATCTTGTGTGTTGGAGTGATGGTCAATCTGCATATTACTCTTTTATTAGATAGGATAGAGACCTGGTACACAGGTGGGGGCCAGCTGGTTTGCCCTGAAGGGTGTCCTAGATCAGGGTGGGGGTTCACTTGGGGCCTGGGTGAGGGGCCTGTGGTGGTTTGCAGGATGGCCATGCCTCCTGGCGACCCAAGCAGAGGTCCTGGGATCTGGGATTTATTTATCTTCTACAATTGAAACTTTGTAGCCTGGGGGGGAGCCAACCCTTCTGCTTGTTCTGTGGCTTCAGCCATTTCTGTTGGGATTTATGTATCTTCTATAATTTAAACTTTGTAGCCTTAAGTGGAGGCCAAAGCAGGCCAGGGCTGCAAAGCTTGGTTTCCTCCATCACCAGGAGCAACCCTAGCCTCCTACTCTCTCCAGCTCCGTGGCTGCCGCCATTTCTGTTTGGATTTACTTATCTTCTATAATTGAAACTTTGTAGCCTGGAGTGGAGGCCTGGGCCGGCAAGGGCAGGCAGAAAGCTTGGCTTCCTCCATTGCCAGGGAAACCCAATCCTCCCTCCTGCTCTCTTTTGCTGCAGCCATCTTGGTTGGGTTTATTTCCATATTCGCTCCTGATTGGCTGGTGGGCGTGGCTGGTGGGCGTGGCTGGTGGGCGTGGCTTTTGGGTGTAGTGGAGGCATGGTCAATTTGCATATTAATCTTTTATTAGATAGGACTAGAGGCCCAGTGCACGAATTTGTGCACAGGTGGGGTCCCTAGGCCTGGCCGGTCATCGGGACTAATCATGGCTATCTCCCACTCTGATGGGGGTCCGGGGCTGATTGGGGTAGGCTGGCCAGGGAGAGGGACTGTGGAAGGTTGGCTGCCTGACTTGCCCCGACTGGCCCTGATCGGGGTGGCCAGCCGGGAGGAGGGGCTGCCCCGTCAGGGCCGATTGGGGCAGGCATGCTCAGGGAAGGGGCCGCAGGAAGTTGGCCAGCCAGCCCACCCTAGTTGGGGCTGATGGGGGCAGGCCTGGGGAGGAGGGGCTGTGTGAGGTTGGTGGGTCGGCCTGGGGGAGGGGCCGCAGGCTAGCACGGAGCAAGGGCTGTGGAGGTTGGCCGGCAGTGGGAGGTTGGCTCTGGGAGCGCACTGACCACCAAGCGATAGCTCCTGCATTGAGTGTCTGCCCCTTGGTGATCAGTGCATGTCATAGCTACTGGCCAGTCATCCAGTCATAATGGTCACTTAGGCTTTTATATATATATAGATAGATATTTTTAATTCTTCCTATAACAATAAGATTTATTTTAAGTAGCTAATAAAAATATGCCTTTGTAATATAATTTTTATCATTTGTTTCCCACCCTAATAGCTGCAGAAATAACTGTTCAACCAACGGTGGAAGAGGCCTCTGACAACTGCACTCAAGAATGTCTCATCTTGGGCCATTCTGATGCCTGCTGGATGCCAGCTTCTCTGACCCATGCCAGCCCTTCACACGCACAGGCCTCTGCTCTATGCCACAGCCCACCCCTGACACCAGCCTCTGCTTGCTGCTGCAGCCCTCCAGTGACACAGACCATTGTTATTTGCCATAGCCCTCCGGTGACCCAAGTTATGGCACTGTGCCATAGTCCTCCACCAACACAGGTCTCTGCTCTCCAACACAGTCCTCCTCTAGCACAGGCTACTGCTCTTAGCCATAGCCCCCCACCAGCACAGGCTGCTGTAATCCACCACAGCCCTCCACTGCCACAGGCCGCTGCCCATCATCGCAGCCCTGCACGGCCACTGATGTGTTTGCAGCAAGGTTGGGGGCAAGAGGCTGGACCTGAAGGACTACTGTCTCTTGATCATGGAGTGCAAGTTAGTACAAGATCTCAGTTTTATGCTATGTCTGAAAGAATTCATCCTAGTGATGATTCAGTTAAAGTCATTCCTTTAAAAACCTTCACTGCAGGCCAAAAGGCTAAACCCTCTAGGGATGATTCTCCCATTATGGAAGAACATCCCTTGTAAAGCTACAATGGCTAATTTACATTTTTCAACATAATGTATACAATCAAAATTTAAGATCCAATTTCAATGAATATTCCAAATTGTGAAGTTTGTAAATAACTATGTAAATAGACACAGATACCAGAATAGACTCTAGAGCTAGACCCTTAGTCAAAAGATAAAAATAAATTTACAATTTGTTTAATTTAGAATGTATGTTTTAAAAAGAAATAGAAAATTTCACATCTTTTGTACAGAAAGGCTTATCATGACAGATATTAATATGTAATGTGTAGTATTTCTGATGCACATTAGTTTTTTTCATTTATTTTTACCAAGTTGTGCAATATTATTGATTTTTTCCATTCTGATTTTTGTAGACCTAGTAGATAGCAAATGGAAAACTAGAAAATATCTGATTTTCCAAGAGTACCTTTAGTTTATTTCAACTTTTGTTCAGATAACATTAGATAGTATAAATAGGTTTGTATTTTGTTTGTCTTTTTGTTTGATATTTGTTAGTCTCCAGTTTTATGTTATTAGTGTTTGTACAAAAATGCACAGTACTGAATGTAAACATCTCTTATATTTTTGCCTCTGTCTCTTTATGTTTTCTACCTTTATTTGAAGAATATATTGTTGATATAATTTGTATACACATTTTACAGATTTCTGTCTATAACCTATTCTCTACTCTTTAGTAGAGTTCGAGACACTGAAGTGCAATATCTGTGCCCAAATTAGGCAAGTATTTGCTAAAAGGGCCTCTTTCTATAAAAATTTGTCTTTGTAATTTAGTGTAAAGTGCATCAGAAATCATATTTTATCTGCCATTTTAAGCCTATGTTCCATTATTAATCAGGTCTTTCTCATCTGGAAAATCGCAGCCTAGAAAATTACAAGGAATATGAATGCATTTAATGGATGATTAATTTACACCTATGACTGGAAACTGCTATTTTCTAAAGACTATCAGGAAGATTTAAATGTTATGACTGCTGAATATGCTAATACCAAAAGATGTTCAGTAAAAAAGTAAACAAGTTAATATAACTGTAGATAAAACCACATAATAAACCTATATGACTAAGGGATTTTTGCCATTCTAGCTCCACTAACTAAAGACAACCACTGATAACAAGATCAGAGTCAGGAAGGAACTTTTCAAGTAATGGAATTTTAAATTTACATTAAAGGTGTTAGAATTTTAAAGAGATGTGCAGAGGGAGATATGAGGTTCATGACTGCTTCTTGGGGTAGATGAGAAATACCCCAATAACACAAAAAAAAGACACAACAAAATATCATATATGAAAACAAAATATGTTCTAAGCAAAGAATACAGTAGTATTCCTAGGGAACATTAGTTTCCTTTTGTTGTCTGTTTTAATTTCTTTTCTTTTCTTTTTTTTTTTGTCCTTATAACTGGCCATGATTGTCTATGTGCACATTTCACCAATATACAGAAACAGCACCAATTTAATTTTCCTCCATAGCAAAACCAAGAAAATGTCATGTTTCCATATTACACTAAATAGAGAGACAATTGATGTATTAATTGGGGTGGGGGAGTGAATATTTCTTGTTAATTAAATTAGATGTAGACTTTGTAATGTGTAACTTGAAGATATGTAATTTATGGTTAAACTGTGTGTAAATGTTGTAATATAACGTGTGGTAAATGTATAATTTCATTGGTGAAGGTTTCCACTGAATGTTGAGAAAGCTTCTCTTCTTGTGCCCAGCAGATTATGTAGCGTTTTGAGAATATATTGTTCCCATTATGAAACTCTTTAAATTATATTTGATTTGATGTGTAGAACAACTACTCACTTTTAATTACAAGAGCTTAATTAGTGAAGTTTCAAATTAATTAGTATTATTTTTATATATATTTTATCCATTGTGTTTGTTAATATTTAAAGAGATTTGGAGCATACTGGTAGTCCAGGTGCATGTCCTGAAAGACTGATGATGATTGAAAGTTTATTGAAATATGACCATGTGTAGGTGTTGATATTGTTGCTGATATTGTTGACAATGAAGATTTAAACCTGGGGAAAATAAAGAAAACCAGAATGACAAAATCAGAACTTCCAGTAGAATTTAGGTCTTTTTCTTTAAAAACTAGGGAAGATAATGTGTGAGAATATCTTCTTCTATTTTAGTTATTTTAACATTTTCTTATTTACACATTTTAGTTGTGGTCTACACACACAAAATTAAATAAATAAAAAGATAAAGGGGGAAACTGAAAAAAATATGTTAGGAATATGATTGAGTATTATGTTGATAAAAATCAGAATAGGAACCAAAATTAGATATTTAGGGATTTTTTTCTTATAGTGTGATTTATTGAGTTTTAAGTGTGGCTCTTAAATCCTCCTATGTAAAAATTGGCAATATTTTGATACCTTTCCTAGAGATATAGGAATGAACAAATATGCTTTTATTGCCCTTTCTAACTCTGACTATATAGTCAAGCTTAGACTGTGTTAATAATATTAAAAGACTGGGCATCCTCTTCTGGGTTTGGACCAGAAGGGCATTGAATGGAAGCAGGCTAGAAGTAGCCAAAAAGGCAAAGGGAGTGAGCCCAGTTATTCTCCCGTACTCATTCTCTTTCAAAGCTTCCACAGGTCTGGCCTTGGCAACCTGTAACTTCCAAGGCTTCAGATCTGATGAGATCTTTCTCATCATATTGAAAATTCTTTCTTTGAATGGATGGACAGAGCTATAGATTGACAAAGCTCAAAGGTGACTCTTCCGATGTGCAAAAATTTAGACTCAGAAGTAGAAAAAGTATTGTTTTACCATCAATTGAAAATAATTCCCTTGAAAAAAAAGAGAGATTTGATTTAGTTTGAAATTAAAACTTAAAATTGAATGGCAAGTATGATAATATGTTCAGTGAGACTGGTTATTCAATTTTTGTGGCTGTGTTCAGTTATATGTGGTTAATAATTTACTAGCTATAGCATTAATATATCATATTTATAATTATGTATTCAAACACTGTGTATCTTATACGCTAAGTGCATACACATTTTTTCTAGAATCTTATCTTCAAGTTTTAGTTAATACTGTATGGGTGTATTAAAAACAAACTTATATATGATACAGACAGTGTAATAAATTTAGAGAGTATATTTTGTGTAGTCTCATTTAGCTATTTAACATTTTGTTTCTGGTAATGTAAACTTGGTTAGCAAAAATGGCTGTTAAAAAATTAGTGCTATTGTGTATTGGTGACAGATATGAAGAGCCTCTGCCTTCCCAAACTAATATTTGTTGCACACTTTCATTAAAATGGGTAAAAGTAGCCAAAAAATCACAAATTGTGCAGTCTTTCCTTATAATGAAAACATCTCTCTCTCTCTCTCTCTCTCTGTCTCACACACACACACACACACACACACACACACACACACAATCCTTTTTAGTCATGGAAAATTTAAGTAAATTTGACCCACATGTATCTGTCAAAATTAGTTTTTTGTTGTTTACATTAAGACTGAATGTGCATATAGCTCCTAATATACATTTATTTATGAACATCTAGTTGTTTAGGCTTTTTTTACACTCTTTTGATCCATATTTTCCAGTACGGTTATCATTTCTGTTTTTCTTCTTTCATATTTAAAACCAAATTTGCAGTTATGTTTACAAAAAGTTTTTATCACAACCATTGAACACTATTTTGGCTGTTTCCAATTGGCACAAATGCCCTGGAAAATGTGGGAGCAAGAGAAGCTGAACTGTATTTGAAAAAAAAAAAAACACACGTTTTTACATTACGTGCCAATTACCACACCAGAGCAATTTCATGCAGAGGCCTTAAAATATTCATTTGTAGTAGCATTTGGACATTAACAATCCATGTGCTTTCAGTAAACGTAATTTTTAAAATCAGTGCAAGTTGACAACAGCTGACAGTTGACAGTAGTAATGAAAAGGCTACTCAGAACAATGTGTGTGCACAAATGAAAAAAAATATATGAAGGCAATTGTTTCGTGACTGTATGTGATATTTTTAGAAATAAAATGTATGAAATTTATGCTATCTTTGTTTAAAACACTTGGAATTTTATGAAATATAGATTTATGCTTGTATTTGGAGAAGATTCCTCCTCTGTGACATCATACAGTATCTGAAAGTGAACAGTATCCCAAAGCAGCTCTAGCTATGCTTTGGAAGTCAGAAGGTTGGATATTGTATGACCCAGGATGGCAGTATGCAGTCCAGTGGCAAATGTGTATTAATTGTTCTATTCCAGGTTCTGTATTGCATGTCTTCTTATATTCATTAATATAGGTATTAATAAAATTATAAAAATAAAGGTGCATTTTTACTGTGTGTTTGTTAGTTCAAAAGTTTTATTTCATTTTAAATTGGTTTTAAATTCATATAGAGTAAAATACACCGTGCTGGTGATACACTTCTATGTTATACTTTTTTGTCTTCTCGGTTAAGCCTTTCTATATAATTCTTTGAATGAACATCATTTCTCTCACTTTTCACAGATGGTGAACAATACTGTGGTGTTTAGAACATTTTTTTTATAGCACAGGTGGAAATTTATTGAAGAACAAGTACAGACTTCCACATGGGGAGAGGGAAAGAGTCCCACAGAATGGAATCCCATGTGGGGAGGAGAAAGGGTCCCCTAGAACATTTACTTTACATATTTTAAGACTAAATTAAGAGATAGTTAGCCATGTTGGTGTGGCTCAGTTGGATGGAGCATCATCTTATACACCGATTCCCGGTCAGGGCACATACCCAAGTAACTGGCTTGGCCTCCAGTCCTGGCATGTGCAGGAGGAAATTGATCAATGCTTCTCACTGCATTTGGCATTTCTTTAGTCTTGAAGTTTGTATAAGATTTATAGAGCACAGAATCAGGTGCTTTTTGTCTTCTTTTCTTACCCATTTTTCTATTATTATGATATTGATTTATGCATTATCACCAAGGGTTTGCTGATGAAGGAAGAAAACAAAATCAGAATTTAAATCAAGCAAAAATTTAACCTCTGGCAAAAAGAGATCACCCTTTTAGAAGTATAATATATGTATAAATTAATTTATGTTATTTCTCATCCTGACTCCAGCCATGTGTGAAAAAACTCAAACTTCAGTGAATAATATTTAGATTAGAAATCAGCAGTTTACACGTAGATATTATCATAATAATCTGGGCAAGTGTGCTAAAAACCTGAGAAAGTGAATATGATGAATACGTACTTTGTGAATAGGAAAAAAGTACTGTACTGGAGAAGAATGTTGAAAATATCTGATATTTCAATAAGTAGAAAAATTAGTGAGCTAATATTTAGCTTTATTAAAAACATAATTGAACTCGTTGATCTTATTTCCAGAAATAGCCACATTAATTTATAAAATAAGTTGCTAATGGTGTAATGAAAATAGCTTCAAACAAAACAAAACAAAACAATAAACAATACAGAATACCTGTGAAGCAGGCAAGTAGGTTCAGAATTTAACTGCTGCATTTTGGGTTACAAATTCCATTGCCATTTCAAGTATGTGAGGATCTACAGCATAGCTGCATAAAAACAACTGAAGTTTAACCTGTGCACAGGCTTAATTCCTACCTTGTCTATCAAAGTATCCTAAAGTTAATTTGGGGAAGAGAAACAAAAGACAAAAACACATAAAACAAACACAAACAACCATAATCCTGTTAGTGACTTAAGTAACTCATGGATCTACTCACATTACATTTTCTTTATAAACATTTTTGAAAAGTTTTAGATTTACAAAAATGTTGCAAAGATAATAAGGTTCCCAAATACTCCACTCCCAGGTTCTATTATTAACATGGCATATTTGTTATAATTAATGAGCTGATATTGATACATTATTACCAACAAAAGTCTATAGTTTGTTCAAATTTCCTTAGTTGTTTTTTTCTTAATGTCCTTTTTCTATTCCAGGATCTCATTCAGGATTCTATATCACATTTAGTCGTCATGTCTTTTTAGGCTCCTCTAGACTGTGAAAGTTTCTAAAACTACTTTCTTTTTAATTCAAATTTTATTTTTCAAATATACTTTTCATTCAACATTATTTTGTATTAGTTTCAGGTGCACAGCATAGTATTTAGACAATCATATACTTTACAAAGTGTTCTCCCTGATATATCTAGTACCCACCTGGCACCATACATAGTGCACATTGAAAGGAAATTAATTAGAAGGTGGCTGGTGGGGCAGGACTGGGCAAGATGGGCCAGACACACCTTGGAGTCAACCTCCCAGGGTCCCTCCCCAACAGGCCACACCTGGGGTGGTGCTGTGGCTCGGAGGGTGTCTGCGGAGTGAGCAGGGTCCCTTCTGGCAGGTGGGGTCCCTTGGCCTGGCCTGTGAGGATCAGGCTGAAACCGGGTCTCTGACATCCCTGGAGGGGTCCCGAGTGTGAGAGGGCACTCTGCAAAGTTGCTGTCATACAGGGTGTGGAATGCAAACACAAGTGTGCAGTAAACCAGAAGGTGGAATCATGTGGCCCAGCAAGGAATCGAGCTCCCTTCTCCCTGGTTTTGGGGTGCATCACCTGAGAACTGCCACTGCTAACTTATTGCAGCTCGGTAGCTCCTGTGTTGAGCATCTGCCCCTTGTGGTCAGTGCGTGTCATAGCTACCAGTCGGATGGACACTTACTAGTAGCATATTAGCCTTTTATACATATGTAGATTATTGACTATATTCCCTATGCTGTACTTGACATCCCCATGACAATTTTGTAATTGCCAATGTGTATTTCTTAATCCCTTCACCTTTTTCACCCAGCCCACCAACCCCTTTCCCTTCTGGCAACCATCAGTCTATCCTCTGCATCTAAGAGTCTGTTTCTACTTTGTTTGTTTGTTTATTTATTTATTTACTATATTCTTATTGTTTTCAGAGAGGAAGGGAGAGGGAGAGAGATAGAAACATCAATGATGAGAGAGGATCATTGATAGGCTGCCTCCATGGCCCATACTGGGGATTGAGATTGCAACCAAGGTAAGTGCCCTGACCAGGAATTGAACCAGAACCTCCTGGTTCAAAGGTAGTTGCTCAACCACTGAGCCATGCTGGCTGGGCTTGTTTATTTTATTCTTTATATTCCACATATAAGTGAAATAATTTGGCATTTGTCTTTCTCTGACTGACTTCACTTAGGTCCATCCATGCTGTTCATTCTTTATTATGGCCAATATTCCATTGCATATATGTACCACAACTTTTTTACCTACTCATCAGACTTTCCTTCTTAAAGATGACCTTGACAGTTTTAAGGAATATTGGTGAGATATTTTGCAGAATGTCCCTCAACTGGAGTTTTTCTGGTGATTTTTTCTCTTGATTAGACTGGGGTTACAGGTTTTGGGGTGGAAGACCACAGAAGTAAATTTCCTGTTTCATCATATTTTATCAGGTGTGCATGATACTACATTATTTAACTATACAGATAATATTTGGCATCATCTCTCATTATGTTTGAGTTTCACTCTTTACCATTGAATCAGATACTCACCATTTTTTAACGGTTTGGTGCACTCAGGCTTAGGACATATCAACAATGTGCCTCTTCTGAGTTAGAATTCCCTGGGAAAATTAAGGACATTCCTCTTCCTAAGCTCCCACTTATCACAAAGATTAGTAGCCTTGCATTTTAATTTAATTTTTCAGTCTTTAATAGGGTAATTTTTACTACAGCATTAATAGAAAATAAGTAAATGTGTGTATGTCTCTAATCCTAGTTTGCAACAGAGAGTTTCTCAAACCCTCATAAATTTATTTATTTATTTATTTATTTATTTATTTATTTATTTTTAATATATTTTATTGATATTTTACAGAGAGGAAGGGAGAGGGATAGAGAGCTAGAAACATCGATGAGAGAGAAACATCGATCAGCTGCCTCCTGCACACCTCCCACTGGGGATGTGCCCGCAACCAAGGTACATGCCCTTGACCGGAATTGAACCCGGGACCCTTCAGTCCGCAGGCCGACGCTCTATCCACTGAGCCAAACCGGTTTCGGCAAATTTTTAAATGGTAAGAGCACTAGGGGCATCTTTTGTTCTAATATTTGGTCTTTGACCTAGTTCCTAACACAAGGCTCCTGGAATCCTTGCAATTTCCTGGGTGACATAGAAGTGTCTTTTGTTCTAATCAGGCAACTCTGGCTTGGGTCCTCCTAGATAGCTCTGGGGTGAGGACAAGTCACCATATAAACCAAGCCACAATCAGAAGATTGGACTTTTCATTCCCATTCCTCCTTCTCTTGAGGAAAGAGAACTAAAAAATAAAATTAATAGTCCCATCATGTCTAAGTGATGAAGCTGGGGGGGGGGGCAGGGGGGAGGAGGTTTGTAGGACTGAACCCTTAACCTGTGAAATTTGATACTATCTCTGGGTACAGTCTCAAAATAGATATGAATTGTCCACCCAGCTGAGGTCACAATAAATTGTTTGTTGTGTGGAAACACATCCACACATTTGATGACCAGCTGTGTCAGAAATTAATTGTTCTGTGTGAGTAACAAAGGAGACACCCAGGAAAGAAAAAACACAGAAGGAAGTGGAGAACTGAAGTTTTTCCTTTATAATGGCAAGTAAAGGGAGATCTTAAGCATCTAAAGGACAGAGGACAAACACAATATACATAATAGGTACATATCCCTTGTTTCCGAGGTTGAGGACAAAAAAATGCTGGATTTTAGCTTGCTTTTAGAGTTTTGGAGAAATGTAGATAAAACTATTATTTGATAGATGAATGCTTTGTTTTTTTAAATGTTATTTCTTTATTCATTTGAGAGAAAAAGCGTTAGAGAGACATCTATTTGTTGTTCCACTTATTTATGCATTAATTGGTTGATTCTTATATTTATTGTATGTGGCCTGACTGGGCATTGAACCTGCAACTTTGGTGTATTGGGATGATGCAATAACTAACTGAGCTACCAGTCCAGACCAATAGATTGATGTTTTGAAGTTTAAGTTTATCTACTAGGAGATATTCATTAGATATTGTAAAGGGAGAAGTGTTATTGAAGATTGAGCTAATGATAGAAAACTGTTGGCCTTCTCCTTAACTCATTTTTAATTTCACACTAAGCCAATTGTCTTTTTGACACCAGTTACAAAGACAAAAAATGTGTCTTTCATAAACTAAAGAAATAAAATTTTTGGCTTTCAATTCAGAATGCTTCTATAAGAACAGTTCACATTTATAGAGCAAATTACACTGCAATAGCCCAAGGTAAATTTTCCCACTGCATTCTTTATTCATAGGACTAGAAAAAAATCAAGTATTGGATGACACAACCTTTTAGATGCAAAGATGATAATGCATGTCACTGCATATTTTTCTCTGAAAGCATTCATGTGATCAACCTGAATGAAACTAATATCCTGAGTCATACACTGCCCATTTCCCAACATTGAAAATAATTCTCCTACACATTATGATTCCATCACATGCCTAGAAGGGAACATTCATTTAATGGATCAGCCATCAACTCCCTAAATCATTTTAGTTTATCTAGTTTATCCAGTAGGGTATCAAGAAAATTTTTATTACACACAAATGTGTTTCTTACCCAGTAATGACACTGAAGAAGTTGAACTTTAAACAAAGAGTAAGAATACAAAGTACTTGTCTTGCCAGCCACACAATTGAAGGAAGCATCCAATCATTCTAACATGCTAATCTGAAGAAATACGCTGCCTGAAGAAATCCAGGAAGTGGTTTGGACTATTTATTTAGAATATCCTATTATCTCTATCTCAGGTGAAAAATATCACAATAGATTTCATAATAGAGTAAACTCAAGTGATCAGAGTTGGCAGATATCCAAAAATCTGTGATGGTTGATTTTATATGTCAATTTGAGTAGGGTACAGTGCCAGATATTTGGTCTGGAATTTGTTGTCAAGGTATTTTCTACATGTGAGTAACTATTTTAACAGGTATTTTTTTAAATTTATATATAGTTGGTATACAATATTAGATAAGTTTCAGGTATATAATTGGTGTATGGTTATTCAACCTTACAATCTGATCACCACGCTAATTCTAGTAATTATCTGTCACCATGCAAATTTATTACAATTATTATTTATTATATTCCTCTTCACCCATTCCATTACTCCCCTGTCCTCTGACAACCATACATTTGATCTCTGTTTCTATGAGTTTGATTTTGTTTTCTTTATTTTTTTTGTTTTGTTTAGATTCCACATATAAGTGAAACCATACAGTATTTGTCTTTCTCTTTCTGACTTATTTCACTTAACATAATACCCTCTAGGTCTATCCCAGTTTTAATTCTTTTTTTCATTGCTGCATAATATGGGGTGTCCCCCAAAATGTATACACACTTTAATAGCTGCCAACTCACTTAGTTTTCACTCCTTTTCAGGTTTAACTGATTTGAAATAATAATCAGATTAAGGTTTAACAAAGAACATTTATCCTAAAGTGCCATTAGACATTTTTTAATGGGGATACATAAAATATTAAGTTTACAGTACAAAACTGTGCTGGGCTGGCATGGCCATGGGTGACCCTGAACTTAGGCCCCTGTTCCCAATACTCAGCCCCATATGTGTCGCACCTGCACAGGCAGGTTTAGTGAGCCTGAGAAAGGGCAGTGAAGGATTTAGAAGACAGACAAAAGAATAAAAGCTGGATCTAGGTGGGATGCTGCTCTCTGATGGAGAGACAGTGCCACAGCCTGTAAGCCGAGTCTTTATTTTATAGCCAGATTCCAGGAGGCAAAGTAAGGGTGTGGTTGGATTTCAAATCTACTCAATTACATGCACCTGATCAAGCTTTGTTTACTTGCTGCACTTCCTACAGCCCATATCACTCAGCCACGTGGGACCACAGGTTTGGAAGTATAAGGTCAAGCTTACAACAATAGCCTTTGGCTATAATTGTGCTGGGACTTGCACGTGGCTTTGCCATGAAAGGATCGTGCCCTCTAATTAGTCCCAGGCTTGAACTTGTTCAAATGCTGTAGCTGCTCTCCACACAAAACCAGCAACAGTTGACAAATTGAGGGCATATAAATACTGAATGAAATGATTCTTGAAGTTTATGATTCTACTGTTTTGAGTTATCAGCAGTGCCTGGACCAGAGTCATCAGTTTGAAAACAGACATTGACAAAACAATTAAACAATGTCTGTAGATTCTATTACATTTTGAAAATGAACTATATTTTCATAAACACTGCCTTTATAATTATTAAAAGTATGTACACATTTTGTACACCATGTATAATATATACACTGAGTGCCCAGATTATTATGATCTCTGAATGCATAATAATCTGGCCACTCAGTGTGTATGTGTATATATATATATATATATATATATATATATATATATATATATATATATATATTAGAGGCTCGATGCATGAATTTGTGCATGGGTGGGGTCTGGCCAGCCTGGCCAGGGGGAGGGGACATGTGCGGTTGGCTGGCCTGCCTGCTGGTCGAACTTCTGGTCGAGGGGACAATTTGCATATTAGCCTTTTATTATATAGGATATACACTGAGTGGCCAGATTATTATGCACTCAGAAATCATAATAATCTGGCCACTCAGTGTATATACTAGAGGCCCGATGTACGAAGATTCATTCAAGAATGGGCCTTCCTTCCCCTGGCTACCAGCACCACCTTCGCATCGCCCAGAACTGCCTTTCTGCCTTCCCACGCTGCCCAGAGGCCCGGAATGGCTGGGGCAGTGCAGAACACCTGCGTCATCATCATGGCAATGATGCAAGCGTCCTGCCCTGGCTGCTCAGCGCCTGTGTATGCAAATTAACTGCCATATTTGTTGCGTTAATTTGCATACTCACTCCTGATTGGCTGGTGGGCATCACAAAGGTATGGTCAATTTGCATCTTTCTCTTTTATTAATGTAGATATACATACATACATATATACATATACATATATCTATATCTATATCTATATCTATATCTATATCTATATCTATATCTATATCTATTGCCTTTATAAGCTATTACCTTTTACCATTCAATGGCAAAGGGAAATAGAAAACACACTAGTCAGCCCTGCTGTGTCCATGGAGAGATGTTTCAACTCTGAGACCCTTGAAATCTAACCTCCTGATGAAGTGAGGTTGTTGGTCACCTAAAGAACAGAAGTGCTTCTCATTCCTTGATCCTTGAGGCAATACTTAACCTGACTATGGTCATCATATTAGGACTGAAGTTTTATATCTGTGATCATATTAGTGAAGAATAAAGTAGCAAATATTTAAAGAGTGAGTTAGTGAGGCAAGGAAGAAAATAAAAATATTCCTGAGATGAGAGAGAGAGAGAGAGAGAGAGAGAGAGAGAATTAATGCATTCTTTTGGTATTTAATATGTGCAAGCACTGTTCTAGGCACTGAAAATACAACAATAAAAAGAAAAATGGCTTCTGATCTTATGGAACTTATGTTCTAATAATGTGCATGTATTAGAAAATGTCTGATAGCAATAATTCAGGAAAACCAAAGTAACATGATAGAGGCTTATTATTTTATCTAGGATGTATATCAATTAAAATGCTTTTGATCCAACCCTGGCCAATGTGGCTCAGTGTGTTCAGCATTATCCCATGCACTGAAAGGTCCCTGGTTAGATTTTGGTCAGAACACATGCTCAGGTTGCAGGCTCAATTCCCAGTAAGGGTGTGCAGGAGATATTTTCTCTCTCTCTCTCTCTCTTCCTCTCCCTTCCTCTATCTCTATAAAAAGCAATAAAAATTAATTTTTTCAAATAATATTAAAATTAAAATAAAATGCTTTCAGTTCCATATAACAGGAAAACTTGATTCAAATAACTTCAAAATAAGAAATTTTATTATTTGACCTAACACAATATCTTAACAGAAGGAAGTTTCTGGCAGGTTACTCCCAGACTCTTAACTTTTCTTCCATGTAATTCCCTTGGTGTTACTTACCATTGTTTTTTGGCTTCATTCTCAGGCTGGGATTAAGAAGACTGCTGCCATTTTGTTGTCACATCTAGACACAGCAACATTCAGAAAAAGAAGATGAGATGCTATTATTTAAGAATGAACAGAAAATATTTCTCAAAAACCATCCAGCTCACTATTTTGTTGGCCAAAATGAGGTCACATGCTCCTAACAAAATAATCACTGTTAAAATGAATGGGATTGCTTTATCAGAGCATACATTTATGTGTGAGGATGATGTTAGTTCAAGGTTCCTGGAGGCTACTTAACCATACAAAATGGATGTTGAGGCAGAAGTATCATGTAGTACCTTAGCTGATCTCTCAATAACCTTGTAATGCTTCTGTGAGAAGACATTGAGATAAGATGAAATATGGATAATAAAGAAGCAACACATTGCCTGGCCGGAGTGGTGCAGTGGTTGAGCATTGACCTATGAACCATGAGGTCATGGTTCCATTCCGCATTGGGGCACATGCCTGGGTTGCTGGCTGGATCCTTAGTGTGAGACTTGGAGGCGGCAATGATTCTCTGTCATCATTGATGTTTCTAGCTCTCTATCCCCCTCCCTTCCTCTCTGAAATCAATCAAAATGTATATATTTTTTAAAAGAAGCCACCCTATGATTAATTGGGGAGGTGGAGAAAATAGAGATGGAAGAAACAAGAGTAGTCCTGTGGAAGTCAAAGAAGGAAAGAATATCAACAATGTGAATGTTTGAGTCTGTTTAATGTCAGAACTTTAAGGTAATGTCCTTTCACTTCAAGTGTATCTTAATGCTGCCTGACAACCATACCATATTAGCTTATTTTTCTCCTACTCATCCAGATGATCAGTTCACTCATCCTTATCTGACAATCTTGATTCTTATTTTGATGAGAAAACTAAATTTGCATTAGTTTCAACAGATTTTTTAGGCTTCAACATCCCCAGTCTGTTTTAAATGTAGCTTTATAGCTTGGGAGTGCTTCAGAGTTTTCTGTTCTTACAACTTGCCTCTACTGCTTTGTAAAATATGTATAGCATTGCTCCTGTTGGGGAGGAGGAATTTATCCTTTTCCCTCTTAGTTCTTCTAGCTGGTTGAATAATTGAAATGATATAAAACAGATTAACAGGGGGAAATAACCAAATTATATTATGAATGTACAGGATTTCATAAGAATATGGGACCCAAGGACAAATTGGTCAGATAAAGCTTTTATGCCATCTTGAGCTAAGGTGAAAGGGGAGTTGTGATGTGGGACTTCAAAGGAGAGGAAGGCAATTCATATGGAGATGGAAAAGCAAATGTTTGATAAACAAATGTTTGCTGGGCCATATTTTAAAATGGGGCACAGAAACAACTTTTTTTTAAAAAAATTTATTGATTAAGGTATCACATATTTGTTCTCATCCACCCATTCCCATCCCAAACCCCTCCCCACGCATGCCCCCACACCCCTGTTGCCCATGACCACTGGTTAGGCTTATATGCATGCATACAAATCCTTTGGTTGATCTCTCCCTCTTACCCCACTTTACCCTACTTTCCCTGTGAGGTTTGACAGTCTGATCGATGCTTCCCTGTCTCCGGGTCTGTTTTTATTTATCAGTTTATGTTGTTCATTATTTCCCCTAGATGAGCGAGATCATGTGATACTAGAAATACACTTATAAGAACCGAAAATGAGACAAGCAATAATGGTTATGCTGAGAGGCAAATGAATCAGTCTGTAGTGAGTTTCTTTCTGGGCCAACAGTTCTTTTGAGTCCCAATTTCAATGTCAAACAGTTCCTTATGTGTACATGTCAGCAATGATATTTCAGTTCTGGATGGTGGACAAATGGTGGTAATGCAGGTCAGACCCTCTCTGGTTTGGTCCTGGGCAACCTGCAGCAACGCACAACTGCTGACTGCTAGTATGGATAGGCGTCGTCAGCGTCTTCAATCTCTGGACTGTTTCTCTTCTGTCTTCATGGCTGGAGCAGTCCTGTCAATTCCTCTCTGTTGCAGGAATCCACATGATCTTGGAGTTGTTTTCTGAAAATATACAAACATATTCTCAACCAAAAGTTAATAAAGGAATCTTTGCTATACATTTGACTTGGGACCCTTTCTCATTTTTTGTCCAAATGATTTTCCTTAGGCTTGTTTTGACACCATGTGTGTTTTTCATGGGTGTCTTGCTGTTAGCATTACAAATGAAAGTTAATTTTCTAAAGTAAAAATTTTCTAGATGTAATTTACTTACAGGATATATTTCCTTACATGATACTCTTCTACTATCCCCCCTTTTTTGATTTAAATATTAGGAGGCTTTTGGAAATTTGATAATGTAGTCTTGATAGCTTTTAAATTTTAATTTTTTGAACTAAAATATGTCTGCTTTAGGTTCATTACATATTACGCAATTTTACCATGAGATGAACTACCAATAAAAATTTTAGTTAACACTTTAGGAACAGCTTTTTGTCCAGTACCATTAATTTTTGTAGAATATTCACTTATTTCATTTAGTCAATTTAAATTAGTCTGAGAACTTGACTACTATTTTACTGTCAAATTTAATACTCTAACAACAATCTTATTTTACCCTGTAAATATTACTAGTAAAGATTATTTGCCTTCTTGAGTAGGCCCTGAGCATTCCTGGTGTTAGGCTGGATTTAGACATCAAAAACCCACTTCCCCACACCATGAGTACAAGACAACTCAAATAAATCTTATTGCAGTGAGAGGGCAGCTGCTGTCGGCCAAGTCTCTGTCTGTTACCTGGGTCCTGATTTGAGATGGGCATGGAAAGCAAAGAAGCCATGTGGGCAGAAGACCTCCCTCAGAAGGGGTGAGGGTACAGGCCCCTGCAAAGTTGGGAGGGTGAGGGTCTGTGCCCCACCTCTGTTGACCCCCAAGTTCTCTCCTGATGGCCCCTCTGTGACTGTGCCTGTCTTAGGTTGTTCCTTCCCTGAGGAATCTTACCCGTCTCTGGTGAACCAGCCATCCTCTGGGGCCAAGCAGGGTGATGTGAGGTTCAGTTCTGCCACCTTGGTAACCTATGCTCCCATGGCCTCCACGCCCAGCACCTGCCTTGGGATCCCCTCTCCTGCTGGTGGGGCCCCAGCACTGATCACATATCTTGGGAAACCCAGGTTTCTTCTCCAGGGAGGGCCCAGCTCACCCCACTGGGTGAGAGAGAGATCTATGGTACCGGCCACCACGAGACTTCAACCTCAGCATGAACATAAAGCACAGGTAACAGCTGTGGGCAATTGGATTGTGAGAAGAGGGTCCCTCTTGGCCAAAAGGGCAAGAGG
This sequence comes from Plecotus auritus, assembly GCF_963455305.1. Classification (NCBI taxonomy): domain Eukaryota; kingdom Metazoa; phylum Chordata; class Mammalia; order Chiroptera; family Vespertilionidae; genus Plecotus; species Plecotus auritus. The sequence continues at coordinate 67,751,396 of NC_137784.1, forward strand.
GGCCAATATAGAATGCTCAGGTGTCTTCCCAGGGGGCCCTCTACACATGGAAGAGATTAAATCCTTTCATGTCCTTTTAAATTGCTGCCAGACATTCAAAGAATTAGTTTGCAAGTTTGTTTGGGATAATTGTACATTATGCTGTTGTAATTCTAAAATATCGAGAGATGTGTTACCTTTGTCTCCAAGCACCAAAAAGATGATTTTTTATTAATTCCCAAGGGTGCGAGGTACTATTATATATAATGGGGGTAATACAAATCTGGGGAAAATTATAATGACATTGTAGAATAATAACATGTAAGAATATTCTTTGCTCTAGGCCAAGGCAATTCCATTTCAAACTGGTTGTCAAATCATATCAAGCATTTTCTTAGACCACAATGGTATAATATTAGAAATAAACTACAATAAAAACATTTCAAAAAATTCAAACACTTGGAAGCTGAATAGAAAGCTACTAAACAATGATTGGGTTTTCAATGATATCAAAGAAGAAATTAAAAACATCCTGGAGACTAATGACAATAAAAACACAACATTACAAATCCTATGGGACACAATGAAAGCAGTCCTGAGAGGGAAGTTTATAGCTCTACAGGCCTACCTCAAAAAACAAGAAAAAGTGGTAATAAATCATCTAACTCAACTACTCAAAGAATTAGAAAGAGAGCAACAAGAAAAGCCCACAGTGAGCAGAAGGAATGAAATAATAAAGATCAGAGCAGAATGACATTGAGACCAAAAAAACAATACAAAAGATCAATGAAATCAAGAACTGGTTCTTCAAAAGGATAAACAAGATTGATGAACCTCTAGCCAGGCTCACCAAGAAGCAAAGAGAGAGGACCCAAATAAACAAAATCAGAAATGAAAAAGGTGAAATAACAACAGACCCCACAGAAATACAAAGGATTATTAAAAAATACTATGAACAACTCTATTCTAACAAACTAGACAACCTGGGGGAAATGGACACATTCCTAGAAAAATACAACATTCCAAAACTTACTGAGGAAGATTCTAAAAATCTCCATAGGCTGATAACTATGGAAGAAATTGAAGCAGTCATCAAAAAGCTTCCAGCAAACAAAAGCCCGGGGCCAGACAGCTTCACAGGGAAGTCTTAACAAACAATCAAGGAAGAACTAAAATCTATCCTCCTCAAACTATTCCAGAAAATTCAAGAGGAAGGAACACTTCCAAGCTCTTTCTATGAAGCCAGCATCACCCTAATACCAAAACCAGATAAAGATAACACAATGAAAGATAATTACAGGCCAATATCCCTCATGAACATAGATGCCAAAATCCTCAACAAAATTCTAGCAAATTGAATCCAGGAGTACATCAGAAAGATCATACACCATGAGCAAGTAGGATTTATCCCGGGGATGCAAGGATGGTACAATATTCGCAAATCAATAAACGTGATACATCACATAAACAAATTGAGAGATAAAAACCACATAGTCATATAAATTGATGCAGAAATAGCATTTGACAAAATCCAACACCCTTTCTTGATAAAAACTCTCAGCAAGGTGGGAATAGAAGGATCATACCTCCACATAATAAAAGCCATATATGACATACCTACAGCCAACATCATACTCAATGGGCAAAAACTAAAACCATTTCCTCTAAGAACAGGAACAACACAGGAATGCCCACTCTCACCACTCCTGTTCAACATAGTGCTGGAAGTACTAGCCATTGCGATCAGACAAGAAGAAGAAATAAAAGGCATCCAAATTGGAAAAGAAGAATTAAAACTGTTTTTATTTGCAGATGACATGATACTGTACATAGAAAATCCTAAAGACTCCATCAAAAAAATTATTAGACTTAATAAATGAATTCGTCAATGTAGCAGGATAAAAAATTAATGCCAAGAAATCTATGGCATTTCTATACACCAATAATGAACTTACAGAAAGAGAGACTAAAAAAGCAATCCCATTTTTCATCGTACCAAAAAAATTAAGATACCTAGCAATAAACTTAACTAAGAAAGTAAAAGACCTATACATGGAAAACTACACAACACTGAAAAAGAGATAGAGGAAGACAAAAACAGATGGAAGAATATACCATGTTCATGGATTGGTAGAATCAACATCATCAAAATGTCCATGCTACCCAAAGCAATCTATAAATTCAATGCACTTCCCATTAAAATACCAACGGCATATTTCACAGACCTAGAACGAACCTTCAAAAAATTCATCTGGAATAAAAAAAGACCCCGAATAGCTGCAGTAATTCTGAGAAAGAAGAACAAAATAGGTGGGATCTCAATATCGGATTTCAAGCTCTATTACAAAGCCACTGTTCTCAATACAGCCTGGTACTGGCACAAGAACAGACATATAGATCAATGGAATAGAATAGAGAATCCAGAAATTGACCGAAACCACTATGCCCAATTAATATTTGACAAAGGAGGCATGAACATACAATGGAGTCAAGACAGTCTCTTCAACATATGGTGTTGGGAAAATTGGACAGATACATGCAAAAAAATGAAAGTAGATCACCAACTTTCACCATACACAAAAATAAACTCAAAATGAATAAAGGACTTAAACATAAGACTGGAAACCATAAATATGCTAGAAGAATCCACAGGCAGAAAAATCTCAGACATATGTGGAAGGAACTTCTTCACTGATACTGCCCTTAGGGAAATGGAAACTAAAGAGAAAATAAACAAATGGGACTACATCAAAATAAAAAGCTTTTGCACAGCAAAGGAAACCATCAATAAAACAACAAGAAAGCCCACTGCATGGGAGAACATATTTGCCAATGATATCAATGATAAGAGTTTAATCTCCAACATTTACAGAGAACTCATACAACTTTACAAAAAGAAGATAAACAACCCAATCAAAAAATGGGCAACTGATCTAAATAGACACTTTTCGAAAGACGACAGAAGGAAAGCCAAGAGGCATATGAAAACCTGCTCAAAGTCACTAATCATCAGAGATGCAAATCAAAACAACAATGCTGTACCATCTTACACCTGTCAGAATGGCTATCATCAAAAATCAACAAACGACAAGTCTTGGTGAGGATGCGGAGAAAAAGGAATCCTTTTGCACTGCTGGTGGGAATGCAGACTGGTGCAGCCACTGTGGAGAACAGTATGGAGTTTCCTCAAAAAACTAAAAATGGAACTCCCATTTGACCCATTGATCCCACTTCTAGGAATATATCCCAAGAAACTAGAAACATGAATCAGAAAGGATATATGAACCCCTATGTTCATAGCAGCACAATTCACCATAGCTAATATTTGGAAACAGCCTAAATGCCCATCAGCAGATGAGTGGATTAAAAAACTGTGGTACATCTACACAATGGAAGACTACACTCTGGTGAAAAAGAAGGACTTCCTACCATTTGCAAAAACATGGATGGAGATGTAGAGCATTATGCTAAGTGAAATAAACCAGGCAAAGAAAGATAAATATCACATGATCTCACTCATTTGTGGAATATAATGAACGGCATAGACTGATGAACAAGAACAGAACCAGAGACTGAGAAACGTCGATCAGAACCTCAAACCTCAGGGAAGGAGGGGGTCGGTGGGAGTAAGGGGGAGAGATCAACCAAGGGACTTGTGTGCATGCATATGAGCCTAATCAATGGACGCAGACAACAGGGAGTTGGGGCATGTGTGGGGGGTGGAGGGTAATGGGGAAATAAGGACACATATGTCAAAAAATAATAATAATAATTTAAAAAATAGAAAAGAAATTGTGAGGTAACCAGAACCCCAAGAACACCTGATAACGTCTTTCTTGCCATGCTAGCAGTCATCAGCTGTATGGTAATATTACCTGGGGCAAATGGGGAAGTATTTTGGACTTATGTTCCTGACCCTTCATGGGTAAGAGCCCTTACGTGGGCTGATCCCCCATCTAATGTAGTCACCAATAATACCAAACACCTTGGTCATCCAGGAGGACCATGGGTGGGGCAAGGAAGTATAATTACACGGGGGTCTCCACCCAGCTTCACTTTTGCATGACACAAAATCAAACCACTGCTCCTTTGTGTGTAAAATTAAAGAGAGGTTTCTGGCTTGTGTGGACATCAAAGGAAGGGACTATCACTACTTGCTCCTGGGAGAGGTGCAGAAACAACTTTGATTAAACAGTCCTCGCTAAGTTCCTCCCTGTGTATCACACCTAGTTCATATAAAACTATAGTCATCAATGATGATAGCTCCCTTCTTGGAGCTGGTTGTCTATCTAAATTATTTTAGGCAGTTAGGAGTAAGGTCAAAGATTTTTTCTGTGTTTTTTGTCTCTTAAAAATAACCAGTTGAAAATCACTATTACAAAGACACATATTTGGGGTAGCAAACTCTGTTCCCCTTCACTCTAGAACTTGTGATGGTAACAGTTGCTTACTACTCAGTGAGATTCCTTTTTTTATACATAAGATTGCTTGATAGTAATTTCAGGTTCTTCAATTTGCCTCCCTTGGTATGGAACCTCCATATTATGAGTAATCTGATATAAAGACAATCATACCCTAGTCTCCTCAGACTACCATACTTGGAGAAGGGCTTGTATCCACCACATAAATCAAAGATGGGTGAAGGAAGAGACTTTCAGACACTCTTGCCTAAAATAAAGATTCTATAACACAAAACTTGGAGGAGCCCTGGCCAGTGTGGCTCAGTTGGCTGAGCATTGTCCCATGCACCAAAAGGTTGCTGGTTCTATTCCTGGTCAAGACACAAGCCCAGGTTGTGGGCTCAATCCCCAGTAGGGGGTGTACAAGGGGGTGAATATCGGTGTTTGTCTCTTTCTTTCCATCTTGATTCCTCTCTCTAAAAATCAATAAAAATTCTTAAAAATAAAAAGAACTTGGGAGGAGTAGAAATACTGATAGCTCTCCCATCCATAGAAGACACTGCAACATTAGACCGGAAATTTATTCTATCTTATAGTTCTTGGCTGATTCCACCTTAAGTGGTCCTCTCATTATTCTGAACTGGGGTAGGGATGATTAAATAGGTTATGGCTCAAATGTTACATACACAATTTTTATTATTGTTTTTTACCAATATTTTGTAGATTTTTTTGAAAAAAAAGTTTTATTGTATGTCTTTATAAAAATTTCCAGAGATTGAAATGGTTGCTTATTTGTTTTATTAATAGCTCTTACCAATTATGGTTGTTTTTATCAGAGCAGGGTCTTCACACTGCCATTCTGAAATCAGTTCTTTTAACATTTAACCTAAAAACTGAAGAAATTGCAAATGAAACCAAAAGTCAATTTTTAAAAAATACAAATAAAATAGGTAAACCTCTGTGTAAATTTAGTGAGAATAATGAAGAAAGTAAAAACATGTCATACAAGAAATAAGAAAAAATATATAATTACAAACACAGAAGTTATTTAAAAAATTAATGTGGAACACTACTCAAATAAATTTAAGTAGGAAAGAAATAAACTATTTTATTGCTAATAAAAATTAACAAAATTGACCAAAAATGATAAAATACCTAAACATAAAAGTAATCATAGGAAGCAGAATAAAGGCTATAAAGGACCAACTGATTTAAAAAGAGACCAGGCTTAAATGGTTTTCCAATTCAGTTATATACAACTTTTAAGACACCTAAAACTCTTATAGTTTTCAAACTCATTTATCAATAGAAAAAAGATGAAAATATCTGTAATTCATGGTATAAACAAAGAAAACCTTACTACTTAAGTGTTAAACCTCAAAAGTAGCATAAATAAATATTAAACAAAATAATTATACAATTTTAATTATTAACATAAAAAACAATTTTAAAAATAGTTAAACAAATTAACAAACTAATTAAGAGAACAGTGTCCAATGATGCTAAGTATATTTTACATCATAAATGCAGCATTCTTTGTTCTTAAGGAAATATATCAACAGAATTTACTCTATCAATAAATTAAAGGGGTAATAGATGCTGAAATTAAACATCCACTAAAATAAAATGTCAGTACAAAGAAATTAAGGGAACTACAAAATATGATAAATACATTTTGCAATAAAAGTAAACAGAATACATAAGTAATAATGAGATAGTATTTTTTTATTTTAATCTTTATTGTTGAAAGTATTACATAGGTCCTCCTTTTCCCCCTATTAACCTCTTCCAGCCCGCTCCAGTCCTCTCTGTCCCACCTCACCACCCCATTATCTGTGTCCATGGGATATACATATATGCATACAACTTCATTGGTTAATCTCTTCCCACCCACCCTCCCCTACCATCCCTCTGAGATTCAACACTCTGTTCATGCTTCTGTGACTCTGGGTCTATTTTTGATCATCAATTTACTTGGTTCATTAGAGTCCACATTTAAGTGACATCATGTGATACTTATCTTTCTCTGACTGGCTTATTTTGCTCAGCATAATACTCTCCAGGTCCATCCATGTTGTTGAAAATGGTAAGAGTTCTTTCTTTTTTATTGTTGCATAGTATTCCATTGTGTAGATGTACCATGGTTTTTTTGTTTTTTTGTTTTTTATATTTTATTGATTTTTTTTTTTTACAGAGAGGAAGGGAGAGGGATAGAGAATTAGAAACATCAATGAGAGAGAAACATCGATCAGCTGCCTCCTGCACACCCCCTACTGGGGATGTGCCCGCAACCAAGGTACATGCCCTTGACCGGAATCGAACCCCGGACCCTTGAGTCCGCAGGCCGACGCTCAATCCACTGAGCCAAACCGGTTAGGGCCCATGGTTTTTTTATCCACTCATCTGCTGATGGGCACTTAGGCTGTTTCCAAGTATTGCCTATTGTGAATTGTGCTGCTATAAACATAAGGGTGCACATATTCTTTCTGATGAGTATTTCAGGTTTCTTAGGATATATTACTAGAAGTGGGATGACACTGGGTTTGTTATTTGAGTTTCCTATATATTTTGGACATTAACCCCTTATCAGATGTATCATTGGCAAATATGTTCTCCCATGTAGTGGGCTCTTTTGTTATTTTGATGATTGTTTCTTTTGGCCTGCAGAAGTTTTCATTTTCATGTAGTTATATTTCTTTATTTTTTTGCTTAGTTTTCATTGTCCTAGGAGATGTATTGGTAAACATATTGCTATGAGAGATGTCTGAGATTTTAGTGCCTATGGTTTCTTCTAAGACTTTAATGGTTTCTCGTCTTACATTTAAGTCTTTTATCAATTTTGAGTTTATTTCTGTGTATGGTGTAAGTTGGTGGTCTAGTTTCAATTTTGTGTGTATATGCAAACAGTATAGAATTTCCTTAAAAATTAAACATGAACACCCATTTGATCCCACTTCTAGGAATATATCTTAAGAAACCAGAAACACCAATCAGAAAGGATATATGCACCCCTATGTTCATAGCAGCACAATTTACAATAGCTAAGATTTGTAAACAGCCTAAGTGCCCCTCAGTAGATGATTGAATTAAAAACCTGTGGTACATCTACACAATGGAATACTACACAGCTGTAAAAAAGAAAGAACTCACCATTTGCAACAGCATGGATGGACCTGGACAGCATTTTGGTAAGCGAAATAAGCCAGTCAAAGAAATATAAATATCACATGATTTCACTCATATGTGGGGTATAATTAACAACATAAACTGATGAACAAAAATAGATCGAGACACAGAAGCATTAAACAGATTTTCAAACCTCAGTGGAAGGCAGGGGAGGGTGAGTGGGTGGGAAGAGATCAACCATTGAACTTGTATGCATATATGCATAACCCATGGATACAGACAATAGATTGGTCAAGGCCTGGGGTGGGGGCAGGGTTGAGCTGGGAGAGGTCAATTGAGGAAAAGGGGGACATATATAATAATTTCAAGAATAAATATTTTATTTAAAAAAATTAAAAATATTAAAAAAGATCAAAGACCTAACAAGACCTAAAATTGTAAGTTACATAGAAGAAAATATAGGTATCAAACTTATAGACCTGGGTGGTAGAGCACATTTTATTGACTTGACACCAAAGGCAAGGGAGGTGAAGGCAAAAATAAATGAATGGGACTATATCAAACAGAAGAGCTTCTGCGCAGCAAAAGACATGGGCAGCAAAACAAACAGGCAGCCAGCCACATGGGAGATGATATTTGCAAACAGTAGTTCCCACAAAGGTTTAATTTCCAAAATATATAAAGAACTTGTAAAACTCAAAACCAAACAAATAATCTAAAAAGTGGGCAGAGGGCCTGAAAATACACCTCTCCCAAGAAGACATAAAGACAACCAATAGATATATGAAAATATTTTCAACCTCACTGTCAATTAGGGAAATGCAAATCAAAACTACAATGAGATACCACCTTACACCTGTTAGAGTGGCCATTATTAACAAGACAAGCAATAGCATGTGCTGGAGAGGTTGTGGAAAAAAGGAAACCCTCATTCACTGTTGATGGGAATGTAAACTGGTACAACCACTATGGAAAGCAGTCTGTATAGTCCTCAAAAAATTAAGAATAGAGCTACCATATGACCCAGCAACCCCACTCCTGGGTATATACCCAAAAATTCAAAATCATAAATTCACAAAAATATATGCACCCCTATGTTCATTGCAGCATTATTCACAGTGGCCAAGACATGGAAACAACCAAAGTGTCCTGAGATAGAGAACTAGATAAAGAAGATGTGAACAACATAAACTAATGAACAAAAATAGATCCAGAGACATAGAGCACTGAACAGACTAACTTCAGAGGTAAGGCAGGGGAAGGTGAATGGGTGGAAAGAGATCAACCATTGAACTTGTATGCAACATATGCATAACCCATGGTCACTGACCGTAGGGTGGTCAAGGCTTGGGGTGGGGGGCAGGGGAGAGCTAGGAGAGGTCACATATACACATTGGAATACTACTCAGCCATAAGAAGAGATGAAAAAGCTCCATTTGTAACAACATGGATGGACCTTGAGAACATTAAGCTAAGTGAAATAAGTCAGACAGAAAAAGTTAAGAACCATATGATTTTACTCATATTTGGGATATAAAACTGAAACGTATGAACACAAATAGCTGTGTGGTGGTTTCCAGAGGGAAGTGGGGGGCGTGGAAAAGGAGATCCTAATATGAGGTGATAGGAGAAGATTTGACTTGGTTGTAGGCACACAGTGCAATATACAGATCTTGCAACATAGAAACCCACACATGACACCTATAAGTTCATGTTGACCAATGTCACCCCAATCAATTTAATAAATTAAAAAAAGAAAATACTATGAACAATGATGTGCCAACAAATTGAATATAAGGAATAAATGAATAAATTCCTAGAAACAGACAAGCTCCCAAGATTGAATCCAGAGGAATCAGAAAATCTGAACAGACCAATTACATCCAAAGATATCAAAGCAGTAATAAAAAAATCCCCACAAACAAAAATCCTGGACTGGAATAGATGGATATACAGACAAATTTTACCAAATATTCAAAGAAAAAATAGCACCTATCCTTCTTAAACTCTTCCAAAATATACAAGAGAAGGAAAAACTCTCCAGTTCCTTTTATAAGGCTAGCATTTTCATATTTCCAAAACCAGATAAAGACAAAACAAATAAATTATAGGCCAATATCCCTCATGAACATAGATTCTAAAATCCTCAACAAAATATTGGCAAACCAAATTCAGCAATACATTAATCATACACCATGAACAAATGGGATTTTTCATGGTATGCAAGGATGTTTAAGCATCCCCAAATCAATTAATGTGATAAAATAATAAACAAAATGAATGATTATATGATTATATTTATAGATGCAGGAAAATCATGTGACAAAACCCAGAACCAATTTATGATAAAAAATATCAGAAGAGTGTAAATAGAGAAAACATATGTCAACATAATAAAATTCATATATGACAAACCAACAACCAACATCATACTCAGTGGAATAACTGAATATACAGAAAAACTAAAAATGTTTTCCTTAAGATCAGGAACAAAACAGGGATGTCCACTCCCACCACTCCTTTTCAACATAGTACTGGTAGTCCTAGCCAGAGCAATCAGACAAAAAAGAAGAAATAAAAGGTATAGAAATAGAAAATAAAAGTAAAACTGTCATTATTTGCAAATGACATGATATTGTATATAGAGAACTGTAAGATTCCATGAAAAATTCCTCTAACTAATAAGTAAATTCAGTAAAGTAGCAGAATACAAAATAATTATTCATAAATCCGTTGCATTTTATACATCAGTAATGCACTTGCAGAAAGAAACTAAAAACACCACATTTGCAATTACATTAAAAAAACAACAACCTAGGAATAAATTTAGCCAAGGAGGTAAAAAATCTGTACTTAGAGAATTAGAAGACATTCAAGAAAGAAATCTAAGAAGATACTAATAAATAGAAGCATATACCTTGCTCATGGATAGGAAGAATTAACATCATTAAAATGTCTGTAACACCCAAAGCAATCTATAGATTCAAAACAATTCCTATTAAAATACCAATGGCAATTTTTCACATAACTAGAACAAATAATCCCCAAATTTGTATCAAAACACAAAAGACCCAAAATAGTGACAGCGATCTTGAAAAAGATCAAAGTGGGAGATAACAAACTGCCTGATATCAAATTGTATTACAAGACTATAATAATGACAACAGCATGGTACTGTAATAAAAATAGAAACAGAACAGGGAGCCCAGAAATAAACCCACTCCTATATGGTCAATTAGTATATGACAAAGGAAGCAATAATATACAATGGGATAAAGATAGTCTATTCAATAAATAGTGTTGGGAAAAATATGACAGATATGTGCAAAAATGAAACTAGATTACTTTCTTACACCATACTTAAGAATAAACTCAAAATGGATTAAAACCTTAAAAATGTAAAACCTGAAACCATAAAATTCTTAGAGGAAAACATAAGTAGTAAAATCTCTGAAATATCTTGTACCAGTATTTTTTTCTGATATATCTTCTTGAGCAAGAGAAATAAAAGAAAAAATAAACAAATTGGACTACATCAAGCTAAAAAGTTTTTGCATAGCAAGGGAAACAAACCATTAACAAATCAAAGGGATAATCTCCCAAAATGGAAGAAGATATTTGCCAATAATACATTCCTTATGAGATTAATAACCAAATTTTTAAAATTCAGACATTTCAACACCAGAAAGACAACCCATTTAAAATGTGGCACAGACCTGAATAAACACGTCTTCAAAGAAGACATACAGATCATTAATAGATGTATGGACAGTTGTTCAACTTCACTAATCATCAGAGAAATGTGGCATACTTACTATTGACTACACATATGTGAATTTGGTTATCATTTCTGGTAAAATGACTGCATAGCTACATTTCTTCCATATTGATTCAGTAAACCATATCAAATCATTTGACAAGAGAATAAGAGTCTATTGACAACTAGTGATAAAGTAATGGGAAAAAAACTCATTAAAACTTATTAATTGGGTGCACCAGGTTATTAGAAAAATACAGAAGACAATAATGGAATACTCTTCATGGCACAGAGGCCAATATTATATTGAAAAATATATAAATCTATAATCTCAATTTGAAAAGCAATTGATAACAGTTGTACCTTCAGGGTAAAGAAATATGAGAATTATTTTAATCAATTTATTTTACTTATCTTTCCCTTTTTATTAATCCACAAGGGTAATATAGCATAATATCTATATCAACATTAATATGAAGTTTTTCAATGATAAAATAAAAGTTATAAGTGATAAGACAGCACTGTGTCAGTTGAATTGGAAATGCCATTTTCCTTCTTTGTGTGCATAAAATAATATCATATAATTAATGGTATGATAAAATAATTAAATATGTTAATGAAATTTAATAAAATATTTTGTATAAACTAAAGATAATGAAAAATTTATTAAGCTAGGTAGTGAATCTATAATCCATAAAACAAAGTATGAATATTTTGCCTAAAAAAGTAATCTGGAAAAAATACCATAAACAAGATCAAAATATGAACAATAGACTAATACTCACAAAATGTCTAATAGAACAACAATTAATAACAATAAAATAGGAAAAGATTCTATAAATTGAAGAGAAAAAAACAACCCTGTTAAAATATGAAAAACCATATTAAAAGACAAATTAAGAAAGATGTATTAAAGAGCTAGAATAGTCCCTTCATTCACTAAGACCATACTCTAGAAATTTCTTGCAGAATATAAACTAATAAATTCTGAGTATTGTCATCTACTTCAATCATAAGTAACCATTAAACACCAGACACATTTAAACATCCAGTATTTCTTAGATTTAGAGAGAGATCAAAACCTTGTGTTGTTCTGAACTGTGTCCAGCATGGGCAGTGGTTAACCTGAGGAGGGGCGGTGAAGGATTAAAGAAAACAGACAAGAGAATATAGTTGGGGCCTGCATCTGGATAAGGACACAGTGACTCCACCTATAAACCGAATCTTTATTTTAGTCAGATCACACAAAGCAAAACAAGGGAATGGTCAAGATATTTACAATCTTCTTGTGAGTTTCAAATCTGCTTCTTTCCTGTTATTACAATTCTCTGAACTCTATCAAGCTTTGTTTTGGCAGCACTTGCTGTACCTCCCACAGCCCACATCCCTCAGCTACCTAGGACTACAAGGTTGGACTATAAAGTCAAGCTTACATACAACCATAGCCTTTTGCTATAATTGTGCTGGGACTTGTATGTGGCTTTGTTGCAAGAGGACCATGCCCTCTCATCAGTCCAAGGCTTGATCCTGCCCAAACACTGTAGCCATTCTCCACATTGTTCATTTTAAGGGAACTGTAAGTGTGATAAAACTTGTTGGCCAATATCTATTTCCTGCTTTCCTAAATGTTTTACATCATTGTAATTTGAAAAAATAAAAAAAAATATTATAATCTATACAGTGGAATGTGACATACTAAATGTGTCCACACAAATTTGATACTACTTCCCCTGATAGAAAGATTTAAGAGACTGAGCATGAATTTGGGTGGACTCCCTGACTGCTTGGATCATTAGAATACAGCAGAAGTGATGCTATGTCAGATTCTAGGCTCAGTCTTTATTTTATTTATTGATTTATTGAATTGTTTATTTATTGCTTTGTTTATTTATTTTTTATTTATTTTGAAATGCATTTCTATTGATTACAGAGAGGAAGGGAGAGGGAGAGAGAGAGACAGAAAGGTCAATGATGAGAGAGAATCATTGATCGGCTGACTCTTGCACACCCCCCACTGGGGATCTAGCCCACAACCCAGGCATGTGCCCTTGATCAGAAATCGAACCATGGACCTTTTAGTCCGCAGACCAACACTCTATCCACTGAGCCAAACCAGATAGGTCTAGGCTCAGTCTTTAAAAGACTGTAAGCTTCTACTTTCTGCATGGCAGAACTCTAGAGCAACAACTCTCTAGGCTCTGGGAGACCTGAATTAATTATATTAGAAATGCTACTACCCTGCTGTAGAGATGATATGCAGAAGTTCTGAGATGACTAGTACATAGAGAAACCCAAATAAATGCAGGCCTCTAGCCATGCCTCCAAGGTGACAGACATGTGAGTGAAGCCTTCTTGGATCCTCCAAACAGGACCAGCTATTAGCTGAATATCACTGAGGCACCTTAGTTGACATCATGTCTCCATTGAGGGATATTTCTGTGAAACGCTGACCAGTTGGCCGCTATGTCTCAAAGTGGTGGCAGAGTTGTTGAATTTAGTGTACACCAAGGGAGACAGGAAGCTTTCCCAAATTTTGTTTTATTTGGAATACAAGCCCCCAAACATACATTAATTTCCAAGAACCACCATGCCTAGCTTAGGAGGAAATTAGTATTTTCCCAATGAATAACAACTTTTCTCTAATTTCCTACATAATATTGTTTAAAGATAATTCTTGTTCCTTAACTTCTAAGTATCTGGAAAACATGGCCTCTGGTAGTCTTACTGAAATATTTAATCTAAATTTAATCATGAAAACCAAGAATTTATATCTAGATTATAGGGAATTCTAAAATAAAACTTCCTGGACTCTTCCAAATAGCAATATAATAAAATACAGGCAAATGAGGAGGAATTATACCTCATAAAGGGAACCTAATGACAACCAAGTGCAATGTGTGTGTTTTTATTAGGTTCTGGTTTGGGTATAAGGGTTGACAAGGACTCCCTCCTTGATAAAATTTTAGTCAGTCTTCTGTAAGCCTTCTTTGCAACTAAGAGGCTTGTCCTTGGTCTGCTGAACCCTTTTTTGTCAAAAAATTCAGTTAATCCCACTTTTAGCAAGACTCCTGGTAGGAAAGTTTAGGGAGAATAACCCTACCCTTAATATCCAATGAAATTTCTCTTTGTAATTTTTTTTTTATTATTATTCAATGATTCCCTCACCCTGTCCTTTGGCTATAAATCCTCCTCTGCCATTGTTATATTTGAAGTTGAGCTCAGTTCTACTTTTAAGTCTCTCCCACTAATGAAGTAATTCAAATAAAATCTATCATGCCATTTCTGTTTAATGCAGTTTCCTTTTAACAGGTGAGACAGCTTAATAGGATATTTTTTACTTTTGAAAAAATTTCAATATAGATTATATTTTAGATATGATTATTGTTTCAGTTCTAAATATTTGGGGTATAATATATGGTATTATGTTTGTCCTTGTCTTAAGAGATACATGTTGAAGTATATACTGGTAAAGTTTTAAAATGTCTGAAATGTATTTTGAATGATTTATCTGCCCTGTCAAATATGTGTGTGTGTGTGTGTGTGTGTGTGTGTGTGTGTGTGTGTGTAGAAAGAGAAAGAGAGAAACATTGATTGATTGATTGAAGGTGTGCTCACTATATCGTTCCCGAAAAATTGAAAAATTTCAAATTTAAGCAATTCTAGAGAGAAAAAACAGTCTCTTAAACGCTATCACAGGCATATCTCAGGGATATTGTGGCTTTGGTTTCAGATCACTACAATAAAGTGAGCATCATAATAAAAGTGATTTATAGTTTTTTTGCTTGTTGAGGGTCTTGCCTTCAATTTGTAAAAAAATACAATATCTGTGAAGTGCAATAAAATTAAGTACAACAAAACAGTAGGTATACCTATAATGCTTGTTCCTTTGAAGAGAGAGATTTATAACATAACTACAGGCCTGATGCATGAAAATTCTTGAAAGAGTAAGCCTTTCTTCCCCCAGCTGCCTGCACCAACTTCCCTCCAGCACTCGGGACCCCGGGTTTCCTTGCTCCAGCCGCTGCCAGGCACCCTGGGCACTGGCTTCATCCAGAAGGACGTCCAGAAAGATGCCTGGTCTAATTAGCATATTACCCTTTTATTAGTATAGATGCTAAGTGAAATAAGCCAGTCAGAGAAAAAAACTGTATGATTCCACTTACGAGATATCTACAGTAGTCAATCTCATAAAAACAAAAAGCAGCATGGTGGTTGAGAAGGGTTGGAGGGAGAGGGGAAAGAGTTTTTTATGGGTATAGAGTTTCAGTTTTATAAGATTAAGTAGTTCTAAATATCTTTTTCAAAATAATGTCAAAATATTGAACACTACTGAACAGTATACTTGAACATGGTTACATTGGTAAATTTTATGTTGTGTGTTTTTACCATAATAAGAAAGAAAAAGAAAAAAGTACAATCAGCCTCATATCTAAATACTAGAGGCCTGGTGCACGAAATTTGTGCACGGAGGGGGGGGGTGCCCCTCAGCCCAGCCTGCACCCTCGCCAATCTGGGATCCCTCTCACAATCCAGGACTGCTGGCTCCCAACTGCTCGCCTGCCTGCCTTCCTGATTGCCCCTAACCACTTCTGCCTGCCAGCCTGATCACCCCCTAACCAATCCCCTGCCAGCCTGATTGATGCCTAACTGCTCCCCTGCCAGCCTGTTTGCCCCTAACTGCCCTCCCCTGCAGGCCTGGTCACCCCTAATTGCCCTCCTCTGCAGGCCTGGTCCCCCCCAACTGCCCTCCCCTGCAGGCCTGGGTCCCTCCCAACTGCCTTTCCCTGCAGGCCTGGTTGCCCCCAACTTCCCTCCTCTGCCAGCTTGGTCACCCCTAACTGCCCTCCCCTGCAGGCCTGGTCCCTCCCAACTGCCCTCCCCTGCTGGCCATCTTGTGGTGGCCATCTTGTGTCCACATGGGGGCAGGATCTTTGACCACATGGGGGCAGCCATCTTGTGTCTTGGAGTGATGCTGAATTTGCATATTACTCTTTTATTAGATAGGATAGAGGCCTGGTGCATGGGTGGGGGCCAGCTGGTTTGCCCTGAAGGCTGTCCCGGATCAGGGTGGGGGTTCCCTTGGGGTGTGGGGCGGCCTGGGTGAGGGGCTTGTGGTGGTTTGCAGGCCGGCCACACCCCTGGTGACCCAAGTGGAGGCCCTGGTATCTGGGGTTTATTTATCTTCTACAATTGAAACTTTGTGGCCTGGAGTGGAGCCAAACCTTCTGCTTGCTCTGTGGCGGCAGCCATTTCTATTGGGATTTATGTATCTTCTATAATTGAAACTTTGTAGCCTTAAGCGGAGGCCTGGGCCAGCCAGGGTGTGCAGAAAGCTTGGCTTCCTCCATCGCTGAGGGCAACCCTAGCCTCCTCTTTCCAGCTCCGTGCCTGCCGCCATTTCTGTTTGGGTTTATGTATCTTCTATTATTGAAACTTTGTTTTTTGTTTTTGTTTTTAACATTAACAAAGGATAATTTTATTTGTTTCTATTTTAACTTTAATTTTTTTTTATTTAATGTATTTTATTTTATTATTTTTTTTCTTTTAAAATTTTTTAATTGTTTGAAATATTACAAATAGTAGTACATATGTCTCTTTTTTTCCCCCATTGACCTCCCCCCAGCCTCCCCTTCCTCCCCAGTACATGCCTTTACCTGCCCCCCCAAGTGTCTTTTATCCATTGGTTATGCTTATATGCATGCGTACAAGTCCTTCGGTTGATCTCTTACAGCCCCCCTACCCCCCCAAAAAAAACCTCCCCTGCCTTCCCGCTGTAGTTTGACAGTTTGTTCAATGCTTCTTTGCTTCTGTATCTATTTTTTCCCCTTTTCGTTCCTTTAAAAAATCTTGCCTCTGCAGACTAGAAATAAACATATAATAACAAAAAATGTTTGAGTCCCCATTTCAATGTCCAACAGTTCTGAGTCCCCGTTTCAATGTCAAACAGTTCCTTATGTGTACATGTCAGCAATGATATCTGGATGGTGGGCACATGGTGGCAATGCAGGTCCGACCCTCTCTGGTTTGGTCCTAGGCAAGCTGCTGCGTCGCACAGCTTCTGACTGCTAGCATGGCAAGGCGTCGTCAGCGTCTTCCATCTCTGGACTGTTTCTCCTCTTGTCTTCGTGGTTGGAGCAGACCTGTCAATTCCTCTCTGTTGCAGGAATCCACATGGTCTTGGAGTTGTTTTCTGAAAATATACAAACATATTCTCGACCAAAAGTTAATAAAGGAATCTTTTCTATATAATTGATTTGGGATCCTTTTTATTTTTGCCTAAACGATTTTCCTTTGTCTTATTTAGACACCATGTGTGTTTTTCATGGGTGTCTTGCTGTTAGAATTACAAATAAAAATTAATTTTGTAAAGTAAAAATTTTCTAGATGTAATTTACTTATAGGATATTTTTCCTTACATGATATTACCCTACTATCCCCCCTTTTTTGATTAATGGAGGCTTTTGTAAATTTTATAATGCAGTCTTGATAACTTTAAATTTTAATTTTTTGCACAAAAATATGGCTGCTTTAGTTTCATTGCATGTTCAGGAATTTTACCATGAGATGAACTACCAATAGAAATTTTAGTTAACACTTTAGGAACAGCTATTTGTCCAGTAAAATTAAATTTTCTTGAATATTCACTTATTTGAATTAGCCTATTTAATTTAATCTGAAAACTTGATTATTATTTCACTGTCAAATTTAATACTCTACCAACAATCTTAGTTTACCCTGTAAATATTAGTAGAAAGGATTATTTGCATTCTTGAGTAGGCCCTGAGCATTCCTGGTGCTAGGCTAGATTTAGATATAGGGCAGCTGCTGTCAGCCAAGTCTCTGTCTGTTACCTGGGTCCCAATCTGAGCTGGGCCAAGTCACACTGTCTGTCACCTGTGTCCCTATCTGAGCTGAGCGTGGGAAGCAAAGCAGCCATGGGGACAGGAGACCTCCCTCAGACGGGGCGAGGGATCAGGCCCCTGCAAGGTTGGGGGGTGAGGGACTGTGCCCCACCTCTGATGATCCCCAAGTTCTCTCCTGATGGCCCCTCTGTGACTGTGCTGGTCTTAGGTTATTCCTTCCCTGAGGAATCTTACCCGTCTCTGGCTAACCAGCCATCCTCCGGGGCCAAGCAGGGTGATGTGAGGTTCAGTTCTGTCTCCTTGGTAGCCTATGTCCCCGTGGCCTCCACGCCCAGCACCTGCCTTGGGATCCCCTGGCCTGCTGGCGGGGCCCCAGAACTGATCTCATATCTCGGGGAACTCAGGTTTCTTCTCCAGGGAAGGCCCAGCTCACATGATTGGGCGAGAGACAGATCCATGGTACCAGCCACCACAAGGCTTCAAGCTCAGCATGAACAGAAAGCTCAGGCAACAGCTGAGGACAATTGGATTGTGAGAAGAGGGTCCGTCTTGGCACAAAAGGCAAGAGGGGCCAATAGAGAATGCTCAAGTGCCTTCCCAGTGCCTTAATTCCTTCTGAAAGGGATTAAGTCCTTTCATGTCCTCTTTATTTTATTTTATTTTATTTTATTTTATTTTATTTTATTTTATTTTATTTTATTTTATTTTATTTTATTTTTTAAATTGCTGCCAAACATTCCAAGAATTAGTTTGTAAGTTTGTTTGGGATAATTGTACAATATGCTGTTGTAAAATACCTAAAATTATAATGACATTGTAGAATAATATCATGTAAGGATATTCTTTGCTCTAGGCCATGGCAATTCAATTTCAAACTGGCTGTCAATTTCTTTTTGTAACTTTATATAAACTTTGTCAGGGAGGCAAAAACGCAAATTATTCCCCCATAACCCCCCACCCCCCAATTATGCCCCACCCCCTTGTTGTCTGTGTCCATTGATTAGGCTCATATGCATGCACACAAGTCCCTTGGTTGATCTCTCCCCCTTATCCCCATCCTCCCCTATCTTCCCTGAGGTATGACGTGCTGTTCGACGTTTCTCAGTCTCTGGTTCTGTTCTTGTTCATCAGTCTATGCCGTTCATTATATTCCACAAATGAGTGAGATCATGTGATATTTATCTTTCTCTGCCTGGCTTATTTCACTTAACATAATACTCTCCATCTCCATCCATGTTGTTGCAAATGCTAGCAACTCCTTCTTTTTTACCGCAGCGTAATATTCCATTGTGTAGATATACCACAGTTTTTTAATCCACTCATCTGCTGATGGGCATTTAGGCTGTTTCCAAATCTTAGCAATGGTGAATTGTGCTGCTATGAACATTGGGGTGCATATATCCTTTCTGATTCGTGTTTCTAGTTTCTTGGGATATATTCCTAGAAGTGGGATCAATGGGTCAAATGGGAGTTCCATTTTTAGTTTTTTGAGGAAACTCCATATTGTTCTCCACAGTGGCTGCACCAGTCTGCATTCCCACCAGGAGTGCACGAGGGTTCCTTTTTCTCCACATCCTCGCCAGCACTTGTCATTTGTTGATTTGTTGATAATAGCCATTCTGACAGGTGTGAGATGGTACCACATTGTTGTTTTGACTTGCATCTCTCTGATGATTAGTGACTTTGAGCAGGTTTTCATATGTCTCTTGGCCTTCCTTCTGTCTTCTTTCAAAAAGTGTCTATTTAGATCAGATGCCCATTTTTTGATTGGGTTGTTTATCTTCTTTTTGTTAAGCTGCATGAGTTCCCTGTAAATGTTGGAGACTAAACCCTTATCATTGATATCATTGGCAAATATGTTCTCCCATGCATTGGGCTTTCTTGTTGTTTTATTGATGGTTTCCTTTGCTGTGCAAAAGCTTTTTATTTTGATGTAGTCCCATTTGTTTATTTTCTCTTTAGTTTCCATTGCCCTAGGGGCAGTATCAGTGAAGAAGTTCCTTCAGCATATGTCTGAGATTTTTCTGCCTGTGGATTCCTCTAGTATTTTTATGGTTTCCCATCTTATGTTTAAGTCCTTTATCCATTTTCAGTTTATTTTTGTGTATGGTGTAAGTTGGTGATCTAGCTTCATTTTTTTGCATGTATCTGTCCAATTTTCCCAACACCATTTGTTGAAGAGACTGTCTTGACTCCATTGTAAGTTCGTGCCTCCTTTGTCAAATATTAATTGAGCATAGTGATTTGGGTCAATTTCTGGGTTTTCTATTCTATTCCATTGATCAATATGTCTGTTCTTGGGCCAGTACCAGGCTGTTTTAAGAACAGTGGCTTTGTAATACAGCTTGATATCCGGTATTGAGATCCCACCTACTTTGTTCTTCTTTCTCAGGATTGCTGCAGCTATTTGGGGTCTTTTTTATTCCAGATAAATTTTTGGAATGTTCGTTCTAGGTCTGTGAAATATGTCGTTGGTATTTTAATGGGAAGTGCATTGAATTTATAGATTGCTTTGGGTAGTATGGACATTTTGATGATGTTGATTCTACCAATCCATGAACATGGTATGTTCTTCCATCGTTTTATGTCTTCCTCTATCTCTTTTGTCAGTGTCATGTAGTTTTCCATGTATAGGTCTTTTACCTCCTTAGTTAAGTTTATTCCTAGGTATCTTAATTTTTTTGGTGCTATGGTAAATGGGATTGCTTTTTTAGTCTCTCTTTCAGTAAGTTCATTATTGGTGTATAGAAATGCCATAGATTTCTTGGCATTAATTTTGTATCCTGCTACATTGCCAAATTCATTTATTAAGTCTAGTAATTTTTTGATGGAGTCTTTAGGGTTTTCTATGTACAGTATCATGTCATCTGCAAATAAGGACAGTTTTACTTCTTCTTTTCCAATTTGGATGCCTTTTATTTCTTCTTCTTGTCTAAATGTAATGGCTAATACTTCCAGTACTATGTCAAACAGGAGTACTGAGAGTGGGCATCGCTGTCTTGTTCCTGTTCTTAGTGGAAATGGTTTTAGTTTTTGCCCATTGAGTATGATGTTGGCTGTGGGTTTGTCATATATGGCTTTTATTATGTTGAGGTATGATCCTTCTATTCCCATCTTGCTGAGCGTTTTTATCAAGAAAGGGTGTTGGATTTTGTCAAATGTTATTTCTTCATCAATTGATATGACTATGTGGTTTTTATCTCTCAATTTGTTTATGTGATGTATCATGTTTATTGATTTGCGAATATTGTACCATCCTTGCATTCCTGGGATAAATCCTACTTGGTCATGGTGTATGATCTTTTTGATGTACTGCTGGATTCGATTTGCCAGAATTTTGTTGAGGATTTTGGCATCTATATTCATGAGGGATATTGGCCTATAATTCTCATTCATTGTGTGATCTTCATCTGGTTTTGGAATTAGGGTGATGCTGGCTTCATAGAAGGAGCTTGGAAGTGTTCCTTCCTCTTGAATTTCTGGAATAGTCTGAGGAGGATAGGTTTTAGTTCTTCCTAGAATGTTTGGTAAAACTCCCCTGTGAAGCCATCTGGCCCCGGGCTTTTGTTTGCTGGAAGGTTTTTGATGACTGCTTCAATTTCTTCCATAGTTACTGGCATATTGAGCTGTTTAGATTCTTCCTGATTGAGTTTTGGAAGGTTACATTTTTCTAGGAATATGTCCATTTCCTCCAGGTTGTCCAGTTTTTTGGAATAGAGTTGTTCATAGTATTTTTTAACAATGCTTTGTATTTCTGTGGGGTCTGTTGTTATTTCACCTTTTTCATTTCTGATTTTGTTTATTTGGGTCCTCTCTCTTTGCTTCTTGGTGAGCCTGGCTAGAGGTTCATCAATCTGGTTTATCCTTTCGAAGAACCAGTTCTTGATTTCATTGATCTTTTGTATTGTTTTTTTGGTCTCTATGTCATTCATTTCTTCTCTGATCTTTATTATGTCCTTCATTCTGCTCACTGTGGGCTTTTCTTGTTGCTCTCTTTCTAATTCTTTGATTTGTTGAGTTAGATCGTTTATTAGCATTTTTTCTTGTTTTTTGAGGTAGGCCTGTAGAGCTATAAACTTCCTTCTCAGGACTGCTTTCATTGTGTCCCATAGCATGTTCATTGTTGTGTTTTAATTGTCATTATTCTCCAGGATGTTTTTAATTTCTACTTTGATCTCATTGATCACCCAAGCATTGTTTAATGACCTGCTATTCAGCTTCCAAGTGTTTGAATTTTTTGGAATGTTTTTATTATAGTTTATTTCTAGTATTATGCCATTGTGCTCTGAGAAAATGCTTGATATGATTTCAATCTTTTTGAATTTGGGGAGACTTTGCTTGTGACCCAGTATGTGGTCTATTTTTGAAAATGTCCCATGTGCACTTGAGAAGAACGTATATTCCGTGGCTTTGGGGTGAAATGCTCTGAAGATGTCAATTAGGTCCATTTGATCTAGTGCGTCATTTAGAATTGCTGTTTCTTTGCTGATTTTTTGTCTAGAGGATTTATCCAGTGATGTCAGTGGTGTATTAAAGTCTCCTACTATGATTGTATTGTTGTCGATCTCTCCCTTGATATCTTCTAGGAGTTTTTTTATGTATTTGGGTGCTCCTGCATTGGGTGCATATATGTTTACTAGAGTTATATCTTCTTGTTGAATTGCTCCCTTTAGTATTATGTAGTGGCCTTCCTTATCTCTTGTTTTGGCCTTTACTTTGAGGTCTATTTTATCAGAGATAAGTATCGCAACCCCAGCTTTTTTCTCATTTCCATTTGCCTGAAAAATGTTTTTCCATCCCTTCACTCTCAGTCTGTGTGAATCCTTTGCTCTGAGGTGGGTCTCTTGTAGACAGCAAATACATGGGTCATGTTTTCTTATCCATTTAGCTACCCTATGTCTTTTGATTGGTGCATTTAATCCATTTACATTTAATGTTATTATTGAGAAGTACATGATTGTTGTCATATTTTTCCTTAGAGTTTGTGTTTCTTTTTGCCTTTCTCTTTCTTCTTTTTACAGCAGTCCCTTTAGCATCTCTTGCATTGCTGGCTTGGTAGTGATAAACTCTCTTAGCCCTTTTTTGTCTGTGAAGCTCCTGATTCCACCTTCAATTTTGAATGATAGCCTTGCTGGGTATAGTATTCTTGGATTCAAACCCTTGCTTTGCATCACTTTGTATATTTCATTCCATTTCCTTCTTTCCTGGTGTGTTTCTGTTGAGAAATTAGTTGATATTCTAATAGGAGATCCCTTGTAGGTAACTTTCTGTCTCTCTCTGGCAGCCTTTAAGATTCTTACTTTGTCGTTAGTGTTCGCCAATTTAATTATGATGTGTCTTGGTGTCGTTCTTTTGGGGTTCAACCTGTTTGGGACTCTATGTACTTCTTGGACTTGCATAGTTTTTTTCTTGCCAATATCAGGGAAGTTTTCTGTCATTATTTCTTCAAACAGGTTTTCTATTCCTTACTTCTCTTCCTCTCCTTCTGGTATCCCTATTATTCTAATATTGTTTCGTTTTGTGTTGTTTCAAAGCTCCCTTAGGCTCTCCTCTTGCTTTTTAAGTCTTCTTTCCAGTTGCTGCTGTGTTTGTGTGTTTTTTCCTACCTTGTCTTCTAATTCTCTGATGCGGTCCTCAGCCTCTTCTAGTCTACTGTTTAAGCCTTCCAATGTGTTCTTTATTGCAGCTGTGTCATTCTTCATCTCTTCTTGGTTTCTTTTCATGTTGGTGACATTCTCATTCAGCTCCTTATAGTTCTCATTGAGTTGTGTGTATTTGTCATCCATCCGTTTAAACATCCTTATAACCATTACTCTGAATTCTTTCTCTGTTAAGCTACTAGCCTCAATTTCATTTAACTCCCTCTCTGGTGATTCCTCTTTTTCTTTCCTTTGGGAGTTGCTTTTTTGTCTCCCCATGTTTTCCTGTAATGTTTTAATTGTAGATCCAATTGCTTTGCTACCCAGGTTCTTTTGGTGATGGTGCTACTGGTGTAATCTCTCAGTTCACCTGGGCTTGGTAATCTAGTGTAGCTCCCTAATTGAGCTATTTGGGTTCTCTTGATGTAGGCCTGTGAGCTTGAGAGGCACAACTGCGGTGTCTAGAAGTCAGCAGTAATGGAGGGGAGTATCCCAATTTTTGCTGTCTTGCACCCTTAATTGAAACCACACGTGCCCAGTGGGGACTCACAGTGGCACCAAGGAACTGTCTGTTGGGGTGATATGGCTCAGGGAGCCTGCACTCTGGAAAGGTGTGACTGTGATGCCCAGAGTTCTGTAGTTATGGGTTGGGCAGACTCAGCTTTCACTGCTGCACCTGTGGTGGATAGGCGCTTACTCCCAGTGGCGGCTCACAGGAGCACCCGTGGTAAGTTTGCCAGTGAGGCACACTGAAGCACTCTGAAGGTCTCTGGCAGTGTAGCTGTGTAATTGAGGTGCTTAACTTCTAAACATTTCTCTTTAGGGCAGTTTCTATGGCCTCAGGGAGTATTGAGATTCCATGGTGTTAATCAGTGTGAGATCTGGGTGTGGCTATATTGGTTGCCTGGATACTGGAGGGAGGGGCTATCTTTCAGGAGAAAATGGCAATGGGGCCTAGATATGACTCAGCACCAGACTCATTTCCACCTCTCTTGGACCATCCGCTGCCTACTCTCCCCAGATTCCACAATCCCACTCCCTCTTCTGCACCTCAACTACAGGTAAGCGACTGTATCCTAATAGTCCTATGAACCAGGTTCAGTGGAGAAAGGCGCAGGCCCCAGAGCAAGGAGGGACTGCGTCTCTGCAAGTTCCTCTCTTGCCAGCACTGCGTGGTCGGGCAGCTCCTCAGGGCTGCCTTAGAGCTCAGATCCCAAATCCAGACTCCAAGGTCTAAAATCCCCTACCTCCCACAGTCCCGTGGACCCCCCCCCCTTTTTTTTTTCAGTCAGACGCTTTGCCTGTCCTCAGGGATGCAGCTTGGCGCTGTGTAGTTTCTCCTTGACCTAGGCTCAGAGTTCCAGCAGATTCTACTGCTTAGATCTTTGACTTTACCTTTATCGGGGGGATCTCTGCCCTTCCCGGCTGCAAACTGTCTCACCAGCTGCACCTCCTGCGCCAATTCAGGCTGGATTCCACTCGTTTCAGCTGCTCCCTCTATCTGCTCCAGGACAAGGCTCAGGACATGTCCATCTATTCTGCCACCATTTGAAAAATAGAGCCTATCCTGATTTATTGTCTCCACAAATGTGTGATGCTTCTTTGGTTCATCTCCTCTTCTCCTTTCTTCAAAAGAATTTGTTAGGTTGTTAAAAGAAACCCTGACAAAATAGCAAATCAACAATTTCTACTTATTTTAACCCCTCTCTGATTTTCATTCTCCCAAATGGATATCTAAATGACCTTCAAATAGTTAGGTGGGCTCAGTTTCCATGGCTAAAGTGGTGGTCTGTGGGTTGGGCAGAATACACAGGTTTTAGAGTTACCAACTTTGCTGGTTCACCCTGGACAACTTATCTGTGTTTAGTTGCCTTCAGCCCTCTGTAATACCATGAACAAAGTGACCTCCCTCTTTTCTCTTCTGGCAAGACCGTAATTTGAATACTGAGTTCAGGTTGAGTGTTTATAGTTATTGAATTATAGTTGTCACTGAGATTAATGCTTTGAAAAATAGTTTGTGTTTTCAGGAGAGTATAAAATATGGTCGTTAGGCCAAATATGAGAGGTCTAGAGAGATTATCAATTCTTTTTATCTCCTATCTTCCTTGGGTTCCATTCACTCCCCTCAATCTGTTCTCCCTCTCCATGTAGATGTTTTTTGTATCCTCTTTTCTGGACAGTGACTCTCAAACCATCTACATTACAGCCCCTATTCCTTCTTCCACCTCACACTTCCATATACCATAGGAAAAAAAACACTAGTTCTTGCTTCTCAGGGAAGGAGAACTGCACTTCCTCCACTTGCATAGTACTTCTTATCACACTATAAGATACTATTAGGGATACTATTAACAGTATTTTTATTTTCGTATATTGCACTAAAGGCCCAGTGCACGATTTTCGTGCATGGGGCGGGGGGGGGGGGTGGGCGGTCTCTCAGCCCAGCCTGCACCCTCTTGCAATCAGAGACCACTCGCCTGCCTGCCTGTCTGATCACCCCTAACCACTCTGCTGCCTGCCTGATTGCCCCTAACTGCTCGCCTGCCTGCCTCATGGACCCAACCACATCTGCCTCAGCCCCAGCCACAGCAGCTTCATCCGGAAGGATTTCCAGAAGGTTGTTCAGCTGTCCTGTCTAATTAGCATATTATGCTTTTATTATTATAGATTAGTCGTACAAATACCTTCTGTTACCTGAGGCCTTGTATACATGGAAATTTGGTTGATTCAGTGCAAAAAACTAGCTTGCTTTATTTATTTTACATTGATTCAATAAGATGTTATTGAATGGACCAAAATATGCAGGTTTGTGTGCATACACAAAACATCAGAACTCAGCAGGTAATCCTATCTAATAAAAGAGTAATATGCAAATTAACCATCACTCCACTACACACACAAGCCACACCCACAGGCCACGCCCACCAGTCAATCAGGAGTGAATATGGAAATAAACCCAACCAAGATGGCTACGGCCACAGAGAGCAGGAGGGAGGCTTGGGTTTCCCTGGCAATGGAGGAAGCCAAGCTTTACGCCTGCCCTTGCTGGCCTAGGCCTCCACTCAAGGCTACAAAGTTTCACTGTCCAGAAAAGAGGATACAAAAAACATCTACATGGAGAGGTAGAACAGATTGAGGGGAGTGAATGGAACCCAAGGAAGACAGGAGATAAAAAGAATTGATAATCTCTCTAGACCTCTCATATTTGGCCTAACGACCATATTTTATACTCTCCTGAAACCACAAACTATTTTTCAAAGCATTAATCTCAGTGACAACTATAATTCAATAACTATAAACACTCAACCTGAACTCAGTATTCAAATTACGGTCTTGCCAGAAGAGAAAAGAGGGAGGTCACTTTGTTCATGGTATTACAGAGGGCTGAAGGCAACTAAACACAGATAAGTTGTCCAGGGTGAACCAGCAAAGCTGGTAACTCTAAAACCTGTGTATTCTGCCCAACCCACAGACCACCACTTTAGCCATAGAAACTGAGCCCACCTAACTATTTGAAGGTCATTTAGATATCCATTTGGGAGAATGAAAATCAGAGAGGGGTTAAAATAAGTAGAAATTGTTGATTTGCTATTTTGTCAGGGTTTCTTTTGACAACCTAACAAATTCTTTTGAAGAAAGGAGAAGAGGAGATGAACCAAAGAAGCATCACACATTTGTGGAGACAATAAATCAGGATAGGCTCTATTTAGGAGAATTTTTTTTAATTTAGTTTCATAATTTTCTCTTCTTTCATAAAAATTTAAACGCTACTGAAGATTCATGTGTTGGGCTAATTTTAAGCTGTTTTAAGTTTTCCGAATAGAATGTAGGGAATTATACTTTAGAAACAGTATCATATATATTTGTGTCCCATATAACCTTAAGCCTTAGCATCTGTTTTCTTCCCTAATAGGCCACCAGAAAAAGGATATACCAGGTGTAAAGAATTAAAAATAAAAAATAATTTGCCTACATCTGTAAAAAAGAGAGGGATTTATTTGTAATGTTTAGTTTTTAAAATTATATATATATATATATATATATATATATATATATATATATATATATATATATGGCTAATATGGATAGTGTCCCCTCAGGAGTTTGACCAGGAGACAGGAGACCGGGAGTTCACTCACTTGCTATGATGTGCACTGACCACCAGAGTGCGGCATGGAATGAAGGAAGGCCCCGGCCAGGAGCTGGAAAGTCTTGATCGGCCCTGTTCGCTGGCCAGGCCTAGGGACCCTACCATGCATGAATTTTGTGCACTGGGCCTCTAGTGTGTGTGTGTGTATATATATGTATTAAAAGGGTAATATGATAATTAGACCAGACATCCTTCCGGATGAAGCTGGGGCCACAGGGAAGTTGCCCGGGTCCTGGGTGCCAGAGGGAAGTCAGTGCCGGCAGCTGGGGGAAGGAAGGAAGGTCTACTCTTACATGAATTTTCATGCATCAGGCCTCTAATATATATATTTTAAATTTATTTATTTAATTAATTTATTTCATGCATCGGGCATCTAATATATATCTTCATCAAATATAATATGCCATTGATTATTAGATGCAATATGATTTTATATACTCTTAAGGGAAAATATTCTGCCTATTAGACTATGACCCAAGAATATAATGATGATTGTGGATAATACAATGCTTTAATAATATTCCTGCACTATATATTAATGGGTTATATCAGCTTCTCATTGTATTGAATTTCTTTCATCTATTTCCAGCAATGTGGGAATTCTCTTGCCTTCAATTATTTGTCATGTGATTGGCAAACTCCTTGCCTATATCTCTATAATAAATCTTATTAGAGCTTCATTTACTTGGATTGTTCTTTCTTTGCTCTTTTAAAGTACCTTGTTATTTCTTTGGAAAAAAATAAAATTGAACTCTGTGGTGGACACTATAATGTCACTTCTGATTCTCTTTCAGGAAGGGAGGATGTAATCTCCCAACTACTAAAAGTATTGCCACTAGACAGCCCTCAGCTGTCAGCTTTCTTCAGAATTGTCTGGCTAAAGTGAATTTCCACATCTAAGGGCACACTCCGTTTCTGGGGCAAGTTGTATTAAATGCCTAATGTCCCATTCTCTTTATTCCACCTCTGGATGATTCTAAAGGACCAACCCAGCTTCAGAACTTCCTTTGAGTACAGCTGAAGCATTTGTAAAAACACAAATCTTATCCCAACTTCTCATCTGTCCAATTCCACTTCTTTGTTTTCTTTCAACAGGTGTTATAATATTCATGACCACTGATTGGTTTCTGTGCTTTTCTGCATAAATGGTATTTTTATTTAAATTCTAAATCATAATGTGATATTTTAAAAAATATTTTAAAACATTTAACTCTATGTCTGTAATACAATGATGTCTATAACTCAGTTTGAGTGATGACAATATGAACAGTTTTTTTACTGCATTTGAACATGTGCAGGCAATGATAACTATGCCATGATTGCTTCCCTGACAAAGGCAATTGTAAGACACCATCAGTTACAAGTTGTATCCTATTTTCATATATGTTAATTTTTTAAATAAAATGGTGCCTCAGCATCTATGTAATATACTTTTAAGTTTTATGTCAGCAATGGTTATCTGGACAGAAAGATTATACATTCTTCCTGATATAAACATTATATTAAAAACTAATTAAAGCTTTTAAAAAAATGGAATTATCTTTAATTGTGCCAGGATATTTGTATCTCCTAACTTGGGTCAACTAGAGTTAAAAAGAAAAAAAAAAGAATGCACTGACTAGTTTGTTGTGGATAAAGGGGTAGATTGGAAGGATAAAATCCAGTTTAGGAATACATTTTTCTTGCTAATCTAGAACTTTATGATCTACAGCCTTGTGTATGGGAATAAGACTAATTATAAATTTAGCAAACGGGGATGAGGGCTAGGTTTTTAATAATTTGAAACAAATTTAAAAGTATCTTATTACTGCCCATGTGATTTATAAGCCCATGGTTAATTTCAAGATTTTTCAGTTGCCTTTGGTAAAGGCTACAGACATTGAATTTTATATAGATCTCAGTGCAATTTTCTAAGTAAAATTGATGTTAGATTTTTTGATCCTGTTAACATGTGTTATTTTTGATAGTTTGACTATAATGGTGATTTGGCCACCTGGCCTGTCAAGTACAGTTCTTTTTATTTTTATTTATTTATTTTATTGTTTAAAGTATTACAAATAGTACATATGTCCCTTTTTTCCCATTTGACCTTCCCCCAGCCTCCCCTACCTCCCTGGCACATGCCCTCACCCCTCTCCGAGTGTCTTGCTTCCATTGGTTATGCTTATGTGCATGCATACAAGTGCTTTGGTTGATCTCTTACCTTCCCCCCACCCCCACAATCCTCCCCAGCCTTCTCATTGTAGTTTGACAGTCTGTTTTATGCTTCTCTGCCTCTGAATCTATTTTTGTTCAACAGTTTATGTTTTTTATTAACCACAAATGAGTGAGATCATGTGGTATTTTTCTTTCTCTGACTGGCTTATTTCACTTAGGATAATGCTTTCCATCTCCATCCATGCTGTTGCAAATGGTAAGAATTCCTTCTTTTTTATAGCAGCATAGTATTCCATTGTGTAGATGTACCACAGTTTTCTAATCCACTCATCTGCTGATGGACATTTAGGCTGTTTCTAAATCTTAGCAATGGTGAATTGTGCTGCTATGAACATAGGGGTGCATATATCCTTTCTGATTGGTGTTTCTGTTTTCTTAGGATATATTCCTAGAAGTGGGATTACTGGGTCAAATGGCAGTTCCATTTTTTTTTTTATTTTTTGAGGAAACTCCATACTGTCTTCCACAATGGCTGCACTAGTCTGCATTCCCACCAGCAGTGAAGGAAGGTTCCTTTTTCTCCACATCCTCTCCAGCACTTGTCATTTGTTGATTTGTTGATGATAGCCATTCTGCCAGGTGTGAGGTGGTACCTCATTGTTGTTTTGATTTGCATCTCTTGGATGATTATTGACTTTGAGTATGTTTTCATATGTCTCTTGGCCTTCTGTATGTCCTCTTTAGAAAAGTGTCTATTAGACCACCAACTTATACAATATACAAAAATAAACCAACTTACACCACACACAAAAATAAACTCAAAATTGATAAAGTTCTTAAACCATAAAAATCTTAGAAGAAGCCATAGGCAGCCAAATAACAGACATTTGTCATAGCAATATATTTACCGATACAGCTCCTAGGGCAATGGAGACTAAGGAGAAAATAAACAAATGGGACTACATCAAAATAAAAAGCTTCTGCACAGCAAAAGACACCATCAACAAAACAACAAGAAAGCCCACTGCATGGGAGAACATGTTTGCCAATGTTATCTCTGATAAGGGTTTAATCTCCAACATTTACAGGGAACTCATACAAATCAACAAAAGGAAGATAAACAACGCAATCAAAAAATGGGCAACGGACCTAAATAGACACTTTTAAAGTACAGTTCTGAACTTAATTTTTTTTTATTGAAAACCTACAACATTTACAATATATAATCAGTTTTCATGTTTTTCCAAATAGTGCTGCAATTTTTCTTATGTAACAGTATTTCTATTGGATATATTCCCTTATGTAGGGCATCTGAAAACAAGATAAAGACAGACAAAAAATGGAAAGAAGAGTAAAGAAAGAGATAGAAGTTATTTAGAGGGTGAGAGAAAAGGAAATGAGAGTATCTGAGAGAAGGGGAGAGGTGGGGATGGGAAAGGAATAAAGAAAAAGAAAGAGGAAGAGGAAGAGGAAGAAAGAGAGAAAGAGAGAAAGAGAGAAAGAGAGAAAGAGAGAAAGAGAGAAAGAGAGAAAGAAAGAAAGGAAGAAAGAAAGAAAGAAAGAAAGAAAGAAAGAAAGAAAGAAAGAAAGAAAGAAAGAAAGAGAGAAAACTAACCATATACATAAAAGCAACAGAGAGGCAATGGTATGCTTTCACTTACTTTTTATAGTGACTGTGGAAGTAATTTTCTACAGATTAAAATATGTCACAAATCCACAGACAATGAATAAGGGTATCATATTTCACAGATCCTTGTCAGGAATAGTTTTATGGACTCTAAAAATGTTTGTCAATTTATTGGATAAAAACAATAGTTTACTTTTAACTTTAACTTCCTTACTAAAGATTTTGTATTTATTAGTCACTTCGATTTGTTCTTATGTTAGATTTCCATTCATAATCTTTTTAAATTTTTTATTAAGATTTTTGTCTTCTGTCTCAATTTGAGAAAACTGTTTTTTTTTTGGTATCAAAGTTTTATCTAACATCTGCCTTGCATGTATGTTTTTCCTAATTTATCATTACCTTTTGACATTGTGAAATACAATCTGATGTCAAGAAAAATTTTAATTTCTTAAGTTTATTGAGGAATATTTGACAAATATATTTGTGTATATTTAAAATGTGAAACATGATGATTTGATATTAATATATATTATAGAATGATTACCAAGATTAAGATAATAGGACATCCATTACTAGATATAGTTAACACATTTAACTATTTTTTATTTAATTTTTTTAATTTTTATAGTCAAGCATTTCTTCCTTCTCTTTCTAGCTTCTGTATTTTCTATCCTGAATGTTCTTCCCAAGTCATTGGTTACATATATAAACTATATTTCTTTGTTATTATGATAATGCTACAATGAATACTTATGTACATATGTTTTTGTTTCTAAAAATAATGTTGAATGTTGAGATACAATATTATATCAGTTTCAGATGTACAACATAGTGATTAGACATTTTTACAATTTACAAAGTCATTATCCTGCTAAGTCTAGTGCACATCTGACACCATACATAGTAATTGAAATATTGACTATATCCTCAATGCTGTATTTTAAATCACTGTGACATTTTTTATAAATGGCAATTTGCACATTTTAACCATTTTCCCTTTTTCACACATTCCTCCAACACCCCTCCCATATGGCAACCTACAAAATGTTCTCTGTATCTATGAGTTTTTCTCTCTTTTGTTTATTAGTTTGTTTTGTTTTTTAGATTCCACATATACGTGAAGTCACATTTCATTATTTTTTATGTCTGAGTCATATTTCATTGTTTAAAGATACCACTTATTTATCCATTTGCCTATTAATCAACACTTAGGCTGCTTCCATAACCTCCCTACTGCAAATAATGCTGCAATCAACAGATGGATGCATACCATCTGTTTGAATTAGTATTTTGAATTTCTTCAGATAAATGCCCAGTTGTGAAATTACTGGGTCCTTTATTGTATCTCATTGCAGCCTTTGTTTTAAAGTCTATTTTGTCTGGTATAAGTATTGCTACCTCAGCTTTTTGTTGTTTGTTTCTATTTTCATGAAATAACTTTTTCATGAAAAAGTTAACTTTTTCTTTCAGTCTGTGTGTGTCTTTCTATATGAAGTGAGTTTCTTGTAGACAGCATATGTAAGGGTTTTGTTTTGTTTTTTATCCATTCAGCCACCATATGCCTTTTTATTGGAGCATTTCATCTTTTTACATTTAAATAATTATTGATTGATATGTAGTTATTACCATTTTATTATTAATATTTTTAATCTTTTTTCCCCTTCTGCTTCTTAAAGAAGTCTGTCTCTTTAACATTTTTTTGGGGGGTGTGATACTGGATTGGTGGTGCTAAACTCTGTTTTTTTTCTTGGCTGGAAAGCTCTTTTATCTGTTCTGTGATATTAATGATAGCCTTGCTCTGTAGAGTAATCTTGCTTATAGGGCCTTGCTTGAATATTTCATGACAATCTCTCTGGCCTGCAAAGTTTCTATTGCAAAATCAGCTAATAGCAATAGCAGTTCGACATAACTCGTAGAAACAAACACTAAGAGCCAGTAAAAACGGGCAGACAAAGAAGAAGCTTCCAATGAAAGACAGGATAAATTTCAAAAAGGAGGCTGAATAAAATTGAGGCAAGCAATTTATCAGATATAGCATTTTTAAAAAATGGCTATAAGAATATTCAAGGAACTTAGTGAGAACTTCAACAAAATGAAAAATGACATAGAAACCATGAAAAGGGAGAAGTCAGAAATAAAGAATACAATAACTGAAATGAGGAATACACTAGAAGGAATAAACAGTAGATTGGATGAAGCAGAGGATCAGATCAGCAATTTAAAAGACTGGTAGCAGCCAAAACCGGTTTGGCTCAGTGGATAAAGCGTCAGCCTGCGGACTGAAAGGTCCCAGGTTCGATTCCGGTCAAGGGCATGTACCTTGGTTGCGGGCACATCCCCAGTAGGAGGTGTGCAGGAGGCAGCTGATCGATGTTTCTCTCTCATCGATGTTTCTGACTATCTATCCCTCTTCCTTCCTCTCTGTAAAAAAAAATCAATAAAATATATTTAAAAAAAAAAAAAAAAAAAAAAAAAAAAATAAAAGACTGGTAGCAAAAAACATCCAGTCAGAGCAGCAAAAAGAATTAGAAAAAATTAGACAGTTAAAGGGACCTTTGAGACAACATGAACCGAAACATCTACATCATAGGGGTATAAGAAGGAGGAGAGAGAGAGCAAGATATCAAGAAACTATTTGAAAAATAGTTTGAAAAGAAAAATAGGCTGAAAACTGCACTATCGTGAGGAAGAAACAAGACACACAAGTCCAGGAAACTCAGAGATTTCCAAACAGGAACCAAAAGAGGTCCACACCAAGACACAACATAATTAAAATGCCAAATGTTAAAGACAAAGAGAGAATTTTAAAATCAGCAAGAGAAAGACAGTTGGTTACCTACATACCTACAAGGGAGCTCCAATAAGAGTGTCTGCTCATTTCTCAACCAAAACATTTCAGGCCAGACGGTATTGGTATGAAATATTCGAAGTGATGAAAAGCAAGGACCTACATCAATACTACTTTACTAACAAAGCTATCATTTAACATTGAAGGAGAAATAAAAAAAATTCCAGGCAATAAAAAACTAAAGGAGTCCATTACCATCAAACCAGTATATAGGAAATATTAAATTTCTCCTTTAAGAAGAAGAGAAAGAAGGAGGAGGAGAATGAGAAGAAGACGGAGAAGAAGAAGAAAACAGAGGAAAATAGTTGTAAAGAATAAAATGGGTGCTCAGCTGGCATGGCTCAGTGTTTGAGTGTAAACCAATGAACCAGAAAGTCATGGTTTGATTCCCAGTCAGGGCATGTGCCTGGGTTGTGGGCTCAATTACTAGTGCAAGGCATGCAGGAGGCAACTGATCAATGATTCTCTTTCATCATTAATGTTTCTTTCTCTCTCTCTCCATCTCTCTTCCTCTCTGAAATTAATAAAAATATATTTAAAAAATAATAAAATGGGTCCTGGCTAGGTACTACAAAAAAAGAAAAAGAAAAAAGAAAAGAAAAACCAAACACAAAGCTAAAAACTAAAATCAAAAATTGAAGAGAAGGTAACACATGCTAACTCATCTATGAATCCAGCATCACCATGATATCATATAAATGCTAGACAAAGATAATATAAGAAAGAAAATCTACAGACTAAAATCTCTTATTAATATTGATGCAAAAATATACAACAAAACACGAGTAAACCAAACTCAGGAGTATAGTAAAAGGAGTATACACCATGACCGAGTAGAATATATTCCTTGAATGCAAGAATGATTCAAAATACAAAAATAAATCAATGTAATATACCAAATTAACACAATGAAGGAAAAACGTATGATCATCTCAATTGATCCAGAAAAAAAAATTAGATGACATTGACATCTTTAATGAGTAAAATACACAAAAACTAGGACCAGAAGAAAACTATAACTATATAATAAAGACCATATATGAAAAGCCTAGAGATAATATATTCAATGTTGAAACACTGAATGTTTTTTCTTTAAGATCAGGAAGAAGATAAGGATATCTGCTTTTGCAATTTCTATTAAACACTGTACTGGAAGCCCTAGACAGAGTAATTAGGGAAGAACAAGAAATGAGACATCCAAATTATAAAGGAAGCAGTAAAATTATTTCAGTTTATATATAATATGATTGTGTATGCAGAAAATCCTAAATATTAAAAAATACTCTCAGAACTATTAAATTCAGTGAATTTGCAGGATAATATCAACATGCAAAAATGAGTTGCATTTCTATACACTAACATTGTAAAACTTATGAAATTAAGAAAACAATTCCATTTACAGTAGGATAAAAAATAATAAGATATTTAGGAATAAACTTAATCAAGTAAGTTAAAGACTTGTACACAGAAAACTACAAACTTTATAAAAGTAATTAAAGACACAAAAATGGATAGACATCTATGTACAAGGAATGGAATACTTAATATTGTTAAAATGTCAGTACTAATCAAAAGTGATTTACATGTACAATGTAAATTCATAAATATTTTATAAACAAAAGTTTTCGTTTTTCAGAAATAGAAAAATTCATTTTTAAATTCATATGGAATCTCTAGGAGCCTTAAGAGCCAAAGTAATTTTGAAGAAGAACAAAGTTGAGTTTTGAGATTTCCTGATTTCAAAATTTATTAAAGAGTCATAATAATCAAAATAGTATTATACTACATAAAGGTAGTTAGACTAGTGGAATAGATTACACAGACCAGATATAAACCGTCATACATACATATGGTCAAATGACTTTTTACAAGGTTGCCAACACATTTCGTGGAGGAAAGAGAGTCTTTTCAACAAATGGTGCTACAATAACTCGATATCACATACAAAAGAATGAATTTTAATCTTTTAACTTACAACATATGAACAACTAACATAACATGAAGCAAATACTTAAATGTAACAGGTAAAACTATAAACCTCTAAAGAAAACACAAGAGAGAAATTTCATGACATTGGATATGGCAATGATTTCATGGTTATGACACCAAAAGCAGAAGCAATAAATGAAAAATATAGATAATTTGGACTTCAGCAAAATTAAACATTTTTGTGCACCAAAGAACACAATCAACAGTGAATAAGCAACCCACATAATAGGAGAAAATATGTTCAAATGATATATATTATAAAGGGGTATTACAAAAAATAAAAATGGGCAAAGAACTAGAATTGACATTTATCCAAAGAAGATCTTGAAATGATCAATAAGCACATGAAAAAATGCTCAACATTACTAATCATAAGGGAAATGCAAATCAAATCCACAATGAGACACCACCTCACAACCATTAGGATGGCTACTGTGACAAAAACAATATAATAGGTATTGATGGAAATTTGGAGAATTTGGAACCATCATGTACTTTGGTGGAAATGTAATATAGTGTAGCCATTGTGGAAACAGTATGGCAGTTCCTAAAAAATATTTAAACAAAGATCTTACTAATAACGTAGACATTACTATATGATCTAGTAATTCCTTTTCTGGGTAATATACTAAAAATAATTGAAAGCCAGGTCTGGAAAAGCTATCCATCGACTTCTGTTCATAGCAGAATTATTCACAATAGCCAAAAAGTGAAAACAAGTCAAAGTATCCATCAATTTAACTTGTATCCACACAATACAATATACAGGCAATTTATTGTAGAATTGTATACCTGAAACTTGTATAATTTTATTAACTAATGTCACTCCAATAAATTCAATAAAAAGTGTCTATCATCAGATTAATTGGTAAATAAAATGTGGTATATTTATGCAAAAGGAACATTATTCATTTTTAAAACGGAAGAAATTCTGATACAAGTTACAACATAGATAAACCTTGAGAATATTATGCTAAATGACAAAAGCCAGTCACAAAAAGACAAATATTGTGTGATTACCCTTATATAATATACCTAGAGTAGCCAAATTCATAGAGACATAAAGTAGGATCGATGCCATGGACTGGGGAGAATATGGAGATGGAAAATTCAATGTGCAAAACGTTTCAGGTTTCCATGTAGAAAAAAAAAATACTTGAGATGGATGTTGGTGATAGTCTCACAAAAATGTGAATGTACTTAATTCCACCAAACTGTATATTTAAAATGGTTAAGGGTTTGACTTTGGGTGGTAAGCACAAAATGCAATATACCGATCATGTATCATAGAAATGTACACTTGCAACATATATGATCTTATTAACCAATGTCACCTCAATAAATTTAATTAAAATGGTTAAGATGATACATTTTATACTATGTGTATTTTATTACAATTAAAAGTAACAATCTGAAATATTTCTAAATTTCTCCAATACATATTTTTTTTCTGTTTTGTCCTTTTCTGATTTTAGTCTAGACACTGAAAAGGATCAGAAAAAAATAAAAAATAAAAACTATTTCAGAAGAAAAACTTGGACCAGAAACTTTTTCACTATAAGGCACCATTTCTGACCATGGTATTACCTCAGTGTCTGTAATTTCCAAAGTTAATTTCATTTTCTTTCTTAGGAATAGAAGAATATAGTTAATAAAGGACACAAACCTTAGGATAAATGTTGGGTTTATTTCCTGTTTCTGTTATGGACATTTGCTCTGGCTATCATTTTCTTCATATATGAAGGAGATGATAATGTGAGTGAAGCACATATACTGAAATAATATGAATTAAAGCACCTCCACATACAAGCAAAAAAATAAGTGTTAATTCCTTTCCTCTTACCTGAAAAGTGGGTAGAGTTGAACAGAGATGGATTTGGTCAAAAAAGAAGAGCCTTAAAAACTGAAAGCATATAGAGCAAACTGAATTTTTTTTGAGATATTTTAAGATTCTGATTTCTTTAAATGCTTATCATTAGAGAAATAAATAACATATAGGTAATTTTCTGTCAATTTCTCAGTCATTTATATATTTGACTGGGAAGGTAAATATTATAGCAAATAACTGAATATGAAATTAATTTTTGTGTTAATATCATGTGAATAGATGCAGAGAAGAAAAAATGTCAAAAGTTATAATTTTGTCAAATAAAAGAAAAATATATATATTTTAGAAAAGTTGTAAAGAAATGGAAAATAAATTTATTTTTATTATTTTAAGAAGAATTATTTTTACAAAGAATCATCAGAATCTCTGATATGGAGCAATCACTAAAGATGCATTAAATATATGATGTCATTGTGTGGGATGTAATAGTGATGGTAAAAATATTTCATGTGAAGATATTTGAAAGCATGACAGGATTTTCAGAAACTAATGTTATAGTGTTCATAATTTTAAAATTCCAACATTCTGTTAATTAGTTTAAAATGAATTCTACTAAAGTCAGCAATATCAGCTCTGCTTTAGTGGGGGAAAAAACAAACAAGGCAAAATTATTGAATATAAGTAACTAAAGTAAAAGTTGAGGATCAAATCTAGCTTAGACAGAGATGTGTTAATTCAAAACATTTTGGCTGTTAGTTTGGCCCCAATACTACTTGCATTCTTTTTTTTTATTTCAGTCTATTGTCACAGGAAGCCTGGGATTCATATTCTGATATATGTGTGAAAGGGGTGGAGGACAATCTTAGTAAATTAAAGAACAAAATGAAATCGACATTCTTCAGCAAATATTACTGAAATGACTCTTGATTTGGGCTGCAATATTGTTGTGCTTTTATTATAAAACAACAGAAAAAGACCAACTATAGCAAGAGCAATTTCATTTTTATCTGTCAATTGTTTCTTGGTTAGGCACCACACTGTCAGAAAAAATGTTTTGTGTGTTTTTTGCTCAATTATTTTTCCCTCACTGTGCCACATATTTTATTTTTATATAGATCATTTAAATAATCGGTGCACAGGAAAAATAGTAAGCAAAAGAAAAAAAACCCCACAAATGTTTGTACTAAGAACAAACCTTAAGTTGAAGAGAGTTCTAACCTTTGAATTTAAAAAAGCCTTTAAAAATGTCTTATAACATGTATAAGATGATGAGAAAGTCAGTAGATAACACTTACTGGCTATTTCATGATATTAAGGAATTATTGTTCATTTTAAGGGTAATGATTGCATCGTGGTTGTATTTTTTAGAATCCTTAACTTGCAGAGGTATATACTTTATTATGAAGTAATATACTTAGGTAATTTCCTTCATAACACCAGATATTATGGGGACAGAACACTGTGTAGATGTCCAGATTAAACAAGATAGGCCAGTGTTGAATAATTTTTAAATTTGGTAATGAGACCATGTGGCTTTATTATAAAATCTCTTAACTTTCTCCATAGGTTTGAATCTTCTCGTTATAAAAACATATATAAGTGTAAAATCAATTTATTCATTTACTACCATGTATTATTGGCTTTTGAAGGAAATATTTTTGTTATAGATTTAGCATGAATTCACATATTTTTAAAAGATTATTTAATTGATTTTTTAAAAGAGAGGAAGAAAGAGGGAGAGAGAAATATTGATATGAGAGCACACACTGACCAGCTGCCTCTTGCACACACCTGCTGCCAGGAATCGAGCCTGAATCAAATTATCAGCCCATCGGTGCATGGGATGACAGCCCAATGAACTGAGCCAAACTGGCCAGGGTGGATTTGCATTTTTTTAAGTGAAGCCCAATGTATTGAAATATTCTGCTCCTTTGGCACCCAGGCCCTCTCCAACTATCTAAACCTTGTATTTCCAATCTTCACTGAAGAACAGGTAGAATATTTTCAGAGACTCATGAATCAAATAGCAGTATTAGGTCAAGAAAGCAAGAAGACCAGCATATGCTCACTTTCAATCAGGAAGCTCCACAAAATGTATTTATAATGCTAGAATTTTGAGTGACAGACTTGTAGAAATCAAAAGTATCAAAACAACCACTAAACAAGTCTACAATAGTTATAAAATAATCATTCCTACAGTGTTATCTCAAACCATATACATATAAACATTTATCACTCTATTCACTATTCTGTTAACTTTAGTTAAATGCAATAGCTTTTTATTCACCTGACCTTACCCTCTTATGTACTTACTAGAGGCCTGGTGCATGAAATTCGTGCACAGAGGGGGGTTCCTCAGCCTGACCTGCACCCTCTGTAATCTGGGACCCTTAGGGGGATGTCACACAGGGATCGGGCCTAAACTGGCAGTCAGAATCCCTCTCGCAATCCAGGACAACTGGCTCCTAACCACTCACCTGCCTGCTTGCCTGATTGCCCCTAACCCCTCTGCCTGCCAACCTGATCGCCCCTACCTTGACCCCCTGCCAGCCTGATTGCCTCTACCTTGCTCCCCTTGCTGTCCTGATTGCCCCTACCTTGCCCCCTGCCTGCCTGATTGCCCCTAACTGCCCTCCTCTGCTGGCCTGATCTCGCCCCCAACTTGCCTCCCCTGCTAGCCTGATCAACCCTAACTGCCTCTGCCTCATCTCCCACCACCATGGCTTTGTCTGGAAGGAAGTCAGACGTCTGGAAGATGGCCAGTCAACACGGTCTAATTACCATATTACCCTTTTATTAGTATAGATAGATTATATAGGATAGGATTACTTAAATGGGGGGGCGGGTTCAGCAGGAGGAGATGCTCTTGGCAGACAAAAGCACATAATCCCTATATCTGGACTTATAGCCAGCCATATGCACTATACTGCCAAACGGGTCATTAAAATTTTAATCACTTTCTTACACCGTACACCAAAGAGCTGTTGCCCTTAAAACCCCTCTTCAGCCCCCACCTTAGGTTCTGCCTTCACAGTTCACCCAGATTTGGGTCTGATTGGTTGGTTTCTATGCCAGGCAGCATCAAAAGCTCCGCCTCCTAGGCAGCCATTGGCTCCTTGCACTTCACCCAGATTTGGTGCTGATTGGTCGGTTTCTATGTCAGTCAGCATCTCTGGGCCTATCTCCGGGCCTGATCATAGAGGCGGGGCTGATCACCAGCTACCCAAGGCTGCTGGTGAGCGGGCTGAACTGCTGACCTCTGAGAGAGAGAGAGGCTTGGCTGCTGGCAAGGCTCAGAGAGAGAAGCAGGGTCTGATCACCCTGCTTCTCTCTCTGGGCCTCACCAGCAGCCACTGCCACTGCTGTTCAGCCCCACCTCTCTCTCTTTCTGAGAGGTCAGCAGTTCAGCCCACTCGCCTGTTGCGTGCGCAGCCTTGTGTTTGGTTGAGCCTCCACTCATTGTGGATGATATGACCCTGGCTCTTTATACATATAGATGAAGCAAATTTCACTAGTTTTATTGAATAAATGATTTTTCTTTGACAATAACTTGATGCTTTGGTATACCTATTCCTTCTTATAATGCATCTCACAACTGCTCAGCTTGATGATACTTTTGACAGATTTTGCCATAAAGTATGCATTCTCAGTTATAACAAAAATAAAACTTACAGTCTGACAAATATTTGGCAATGTTTATGGCACACTAACTGGTTGAGAATCTGTGTCTTAGTGATGGAATTTAAAATAATTGTTCATTGTAGATGTCCTTTGGTTGTTTACTAAAGTGTCTAAGAGCAACAAATTGGCTGTATTTTATTTTATGTGCCTGGTCAGTCATAGAACTCCAACTATATTAAAAATGTTAGGGGCTTGTAAGGGCAGAGGGAACTTGGAGAACGGTAAGATCAGAGATCTGGGCTGGAGAGAGACGCACAACCACTGAGCCGAGAGGGTCAAGAAGAAGCTGCACTGTACCAAGGCCATGTTCTGTGGGGAAAGGCATAACATCCAAATGTGGAAAGGAAGTCCACAGGGCTGCTGGCTTGTGGGCAATATAGAAGTAAGCCCAAAGCCACAAGAGACTACGACCAGAAAGTTGGCCTGAAGAGCAGTGTGGTGCTGGGGGGAGAGAGACTTGCAGTCATGTCATTGTTTTGCCTTTGCTTTTATTCACTAAAACCAGTTAATAGGCCCTTTCAATTACAAACACTCACCCGAGGCTGCAGTGCCAGTAGAGGGGCAGATTTGTGGAGTCTGGGGAGAGGCTGTGGAGGAGAGCAGGTCAGGGAGATGTTACCAGGATTCTGGCACTGCAACATTCATGACCCTCCAAACCTAAGAGGCCATCTTTCCCTTGAGGAGCCAGCCCCTCCCAGCAGTCTTTAGACAGCTAATACAGCCACACCCAGCCTACATCTTGAGCTTTATAAAT
Organism: Plecotus auritus; assembly: GCF_963455305.1. Classification (NCBI taxonomy): domain Eukaryota; kingdom Metazoa; phylum Chordata; class Mammalia; order Chiroptera; family Vespertilionidae; genus Plecotus; species Plecotus auritus. Next base: position 67,794,194 of record NC_137784.1, read on the forward strand.
GAAACAAAGACTCTGAATAGCCCCAAAGAGCCTTCAGGGATTGAGTTGAAGAGGGGCCATTCAGTCCCAGAAAAAAACTGACTCTTGAGTGGTGAAGATTGACAATAAGCAGGCAGGCAAAGCAGGTGGATTGGTTTCACCTGCTTGCAGCCAAGGCCTGTGAAGACAGACACAAACAGTGGAGCAGTGGATCGCTTGGAACTTCAATATAATGATGAAAGTAGTCAGCGCCTAACTACCTAACAGAATACTCAGAAGTGGCAGGCAGAATAGAAGAGTGGGGTCTTAAACCAGCCCCCATGGGGCATTAAAACTTGGCTGAAGAGAATGACACTTCAGTTTTTTATCTTTTATTTTTCTTTACTTTTGTTTGTCCATTTTTTATATTTTAGGATTATTTTTTTCTTTAGTCTATTTTTATTTTTTGTTATTATATTTTATTTTATTTTTATCTTTTAGGTTTTTCCCTTTTTCTTCCCTCCCTTTTCCCTTTTTCATCCTGTTTTCTCTTCTCCTGTCCCTGCTTCAGTTTTTCTCCTTTCTTTTTACCCCTTGTTAAAAATTGATCTTTATCTGCTTTATTGATGTGTTATTATTATTGTAGTCTCTGTTGGCTTACTCATATATATAATTTCCTCTTCCGTGCTCCAAGTCCATGCATCCTTCCCTTATCGCTTTCTTCGCTAGTCAATTTTTTGCTTTTGTATATCCTCTCCTCTCTTGCTCTTTTCTTCTCTTAATAATTTAATTAGTTTCACCCACTAAGCTCAAGCCTAACTGCTTTCTCCTCTATTCTGCTTTCCCAAAAATAAATGAATAAATAAATCCTATATAATAAAAGGCTAATATGCAAATTGTCTCCTCGCAAGTTTGACTGACCAGGCGGTCGACCACTCGATATGATGAAATACATTTAAAGTTTAGAAATATCTACCAATAAGTCACTCAATTAAAAAAAAATGGGCTATCAATGAACAAATCTACAGCAAAAAAATTAAAAATATAGGGACCCATTATGCAACAGAGTTATAAGGGTCTTTTATGCTGTATATTATTTAAAAAGACTAGTTTTGGATGCAGTACTAAACAATCCTAAAATCTCATTGGCTTAGAGCAACAAAAGTTTGTTTTTTGCTCATGCTAAAAATCTATTACAAGTTAGCTGGGATCTACGTTCCATTTTGTCTTTATTCCAGGACTCGGGCTAAAAGAGCAGCTACCATCTGGGATGATGCTGGTCACTGAGGTAATGGTAAAGAGAATATGGAAAAATCATGTACTGTCTCTTAAAGCTTCCACTCAGAAATGAAATAGCATATCTCTTCACATTTTATTGGTTAAAGCTAGTCCAGTGGCCATATCCAACTTCATGGGGATGGGGAAGTACAATCTCATACAACTGGAATGAATGAGGAAAATCTAAAATAGAGAAGAACAAGAAGACTACCTTGCTGCCCTTTGGTTCACAAAAGAGTTAGCTCATTTCCTTCCTTCACACAGAATAGCTTCACTATCACTTCAAGGAGAGCAACAAAAATAGCTCATCCAGTGACTATATCAAACTCAAAAATCCAAGATCTCTGAGTTAAGCATTATTAATCCATGTATCAGATCCAGATATGACTCTTCCTCATGTGAAAAAAAATTGAAAGATAAAGAAATAAAAATATAAAGAAAAGATATCTGCTTCCTACACATACTTAAATACCATGGTCAAGAAAGATAAGATATTACCATTAAACACCTTCATTTGGAAGGGAGGAGGATGGGAAACATACTCATGCTGGCTGTAGAAGCTTCCGCTTAGAGTATTATACAGTATATCAGTTCTTTTCAAATTTCATTGGGCAAGCCAAATCACATGACTATATATAACTTACGGGATTTATGAAAGTGAAATTTTAATGTGATCCTGTAAAAAAAAAAAAAGAGAGAATCTGAAATAGATCGTATACAACACTAATGATTACTGCAAGTGAAAAAAACAAGGATATCTGAAATAACAATATCAAGTAAAAAAGGAATACTATATAATAAAAGGCTAATATGCAAATTGTCCCCTCAGGAATTAGACTGACTGGGAATTCAACCACTGGCTGTGATGTGCACTGACCACCAGGGGGTGGCACAGAACGAAGGAAGGCCCCAGCTTGCAGCCAGGGGAAGGAATGCCCCGGCAGGCAGCTGGAAGGCCCCAATTGGCCCTAACTGCTGGCCTGGCTTAGGGACCCTACCCATGTACGATTTTCATGCACCGGGCCTCTAGTAGTCTTTATAACTGTGTTCTTCTATTCCCTGAAATGCAATCCTTACTTCTCAGGCACTAAGTACATCCAATCTTTTGATCAGACCACAAAGAGAAATGATAAGGCCAGTCAGTCATAGGTGAGTTTTGCACATGTTTATATCCTATATTAGAGGTAGTCTACACAAAAGACAAGCTGCTCTAATAATTACAACAAAGAATACAGCAAGTTTAGAATGCATTATAATTTTATTTTTTATGTTTAATAGAACTTTTTATTTTTCACTGTTTTAATGTATCTTGTTAATAGCATTTCAGAGTTTTTGAAGTTTATAAAACATTACATTGTGCATAAAGATCACCTTGGATCCTTCTTATATATGTAGTTATTGGGCCCTACTCTTTATTAGGTCTGTGGTGCATCTAAGAATCTAATATTTTTTGAAAAATCCTCACCCAAGGACATGCTTAAAGAAAGGAAGGGAAGGAAAAGAGAGAGAGAGAAAGAGAGAGAGAGAGAGAGAGAGAACATGGATCAGCTGCCTTCCATATCATATGTGCCATGTACCCTGATTTGGAATGGAACCAGCAACCCTTTGGTGCACAGGATGAAACTCAATCAACAGAGCCACTCAAGCTGGGCTAAGAATCTAAACTTTTAATAAACATTGCTGATTATTCTGAAGTGGGTGTTCTATGCAAACCCCACTTAAAAGTGAATGAAATGAGGTAACTAGTCAAAGTAATCATGAAATTTCTGAACTATTTTGCAGTTGCAGTGAAAATCTATATTAATAATAAAATTAATATCCCATGTAAATAATTGAATAAATAACTTACAGAACTTAGCATAGTTTATGCTAAAGTAGATAAATCAATTAGGAATAAAGTTAATTACTTACTGGAAAAACTAGATTACATTTTGAATCTGATATATTAGCTGTTGAATTAAATATATAACCTTCTGTATCAGATACATAATTCATTAAGTTATATCACTTGCTGAAATAGATGTTCTGCTTGAATCTGATACATTACTTCTTGAATCAGAAACATAGCCTTCTAAATTAGATACAGAATTTACTGAATCTAAATCAATCAAAGTTACCACCCACTAATTCATGAGCATTAAAATGAATCTATTCTCAGGTTGCATATATCTTTAAAGAACTAGTACATGCCCTGAATTGTTCATATTTTAGATTTTATGTGAGCAAACCCCTAGAGACTTTCATTTTATTTTAATGCTTTAAGACTTGGGTTAATTTCCCCAACTTAGTGTTTCAAATGACACCAATTACCAAGATAATGAGGTATGTCTCTGCATGAAATACACAAATATATATTTTTACCTAGGGAATCTAAACAAAGACAATATTTACTGAATTCTATGCAAAGACCATATCTAAAGTGTAGAAAACGAGTAGAAATTTGTCATTTACCTATCAGTTTAATAAAATGTTTTTTAAAATAGTGATATTTTGGTGGTTTGTGAAGATCTTATAGGTAGGATTGTGACTAGTTTAAAATTCAGATTGAACAAAAATGTTGCTATTATTTAATCACTATATTTAAATGTTTGGATATGTTTTGAATGTGATGAAAATTATATTTTAAATAAATTAGATTATGAATTGAGACCTACAGCATTTGGCCAAAATGCAATCTATGAAACTTTGCCTACTTGTATCTGTATGTCATGCTTAATGTTTTTTTTTCTTGTTTTTTTTTTTAATAAATCTTTATTGTTCAGATTATTACAATTGTTCCTCTTTTTTTCCCCCATAGCTCTCCTCCACCGGGTTCCCACCCCACCCTCTGCCCTTATCTCCCCCGACACTGTCCTCATCCATAGGTGTACGATTTTTGTCCAGTCTCTTCACGCACCCCCAACACCCCTTTCCTCCCTAGAATTTTCAGTCCACTCCCTTTCTATGCCCCTGGTTCTATTATATTCACCAGTTTATTCTGTTCCTCAGATTTTTTATTCACTTGATTTTTAGATTCACTTGATAGATATGTATTTGTTGTTCATAATTTTTATCTTTACCTTTTTCTTTTTCTTTCTCTTCTTAGAGAATACACTTCAGTATTTCATATAATACTTCTTTAGTAGTGATGAACTCCTTTAGCTTTTTCTTATCTGTGAAGCTCTTTATCTGCCCTTCAATTCTGAATGATAGCTTTGCTGGGTAGGGTAATCTTAGTTGTAGGTTCTTGCTATTCATCACTTTGAATATTTCTTGCCACTCCCATCTGGCCTGCATGGTTTCTGTTGAGAAATCAGCTGAGAATCGTATGGGTCCTCCCTTGTAGGTAACTAACTGTTTTTCTCTTGCTGCTTTTAATATCCTCTCTTTGTCTTTTTCCCTTGGCATTTTAATTATGATGTGTCTTGGTGTGATCCTCTTTGGATTACTTTTGTTTGGGGTTCTCTGTGCTTCCTGGACTTGTAAGTCTATTTTTTTCACCAGGTGGGGGAAGTTTTCGGTCATTATTTCTTCAAATAGGTTTTCAAGATCTTGCTCTCTCTCTTCTTCTTGCACCCCCAAAATTCGGATGTTGGTATGCTTGAAGTTGTCCCAGATGCTCCTTACACTATCTTCATATTTTTGGATTCTTTTTTCTTATTGCTTTTCCAGTTGGGTGCTTTTTGCTTTTTGTATTTCAAATCTTTGACTTGATTCTTGTGATCCTCTAGTCTGCTGTTGAATCTCTGTATATTATTTTTTATTTCAGTCAGTGTATGCTTCATTTCTAGTTGGCCCTTTTCCATATCCTCGGGGGTCTCGCTAAATTAATCGGCCTTTTCTAGAAAATTCTTGAAAAACCTTATAACCGTGGTTTTGAACTCTATATGCAGTTATTTGCTTTCCTCCATTTCTTTCATTTGTGACCTGTTTCTTTGTCTCCACATTTTGGCTGCTTCCCTGAGTTGACAGAGTGGCTTTGTGTGCTAAGTGTCCTATAGGGCCCAGTGGCTCAGCTTCCCCAGTTACCTGAGGTGGACACTCTTGGTGCACCCCTTTGTGGGCTGTGTGCACAGTCTTGTAGTTAAGCCTTGATTGTTGTTGGTATCTCTGTGAGGAATTGACCTCCAGGCCAATTGGCTGTGAGGATCAGCTGTGTCTACGCTGGGAGAACTTCTGTGCTGGAGACACCCTTATGAGACAAGACTTGCAAAAGCTTCTGTGCTCAGCTTGGATGGGGCGGAGTCTCAGGGTGGAACAGACAGCAATGACTTTCCATCAGCCTTGCCATAAGAGGCCCCTGTGTCTCAGTATCCCGTGGTAATCGCTGCAAGCACCTCTGAGAGAAAGCTGCCCTTGAGTTCAACCCGCTGCCATATAGTCCAGTTTCTCCCCGAATGAGTCTGGGTCCCCAGAGTCTTGCCTGGAACTGGAGTTCAGTGCAGTCAGGAACTTTTGTCTCCCTCCAACTTGAGAAAGCCAGCCGTGTACTCAGTTTCCTGCCCTTTTCGCACACGCACCTCAGTACCTCTGCCTTCCACAGTTCTTTCTGCCTGTATGGAGTTCTTTTCCCAGCTCTGGGACCCTGGGTTGGGGATCTGCTGTGGCGTTGGGACCCTTTGCTCCTCTGGATGACCTCTTCAGAGATGATCTCCCTAAGGATTAAAAAAGCAGCCCATATAGTTGCCAGATCAGTCTGTTCTGTGCCTCTGCACCTTCAACCTTTCTCAGTGTGATTTCTTCTTTACTGCTTTAGTTGTAAGACTTCCTTTCAGCCAGCTTTCCAGTGGTTCTGGATGATGGTTATTCTGTATTTTATTAGTAGTTGTAATTTTGCTGTGGTTGTAGGCAGTGGTGAGTACAGCTGTTTATCTGCGCCTCCATCTTCTTTCCTCCCCATTGTGTTTTTTATTACAAATATATAATTCTTCATTTCCTCTTGATTCTTACATATGTTGTTCATTTATTCACCCAGCCAGTTTAGGAACTTTATGATCCTTGCTCTGAATTGTTTCTCAGACATATTGTTTGCCTCCATTTAATTTAGTTCCTTTTCTGGTGATTCCTCTTTTTCTTTCAGTGGGGGTGGGAGGTTTTTTTTTTTGTTTGTTTTTTGTCTCCCCATTTTTGCTGCCTCTTCCTGGCCCTGGGCACCCTGCTTGGGGTTTGATATGTTGAAGACCCTTATCAGGCCAATGGTCCAGAAATCATTATCCCAGAGGCTGGGTCTGCCTTGAGTATCACACCTTTATTGTCTCTCCTCTGAATTGTATCCCCTTCTCCTGTGGATCTAGTCCCTCAGTTGTCCACTTCAGATGCTTGGGGTGATGGAAGCTCATGCACAGTTACTCTGGTGTGTGACTCCCTGTGAGGGCCCAGAGCCCTCTGGCATGCAAGTCACTGTGTGGCCTGAACACCTGTGGCAGGATGGCACCTTAGTTCCCTCTGGCAGCACACTTGCAGTGCAGTCCTGTGGCTCCCTTCTGGGCACACTAGATTGCTCTGGGTAGTCCCAGCAGCACTCTCCTGTACCCTGAGTTGGGCGCATGCAGGGTTGCTCTGGGTAGCCCCAGCAGGACTGCCCCAGGGGCTTTAATGGAGCGGAGTGGATGTACTACCCATATTGAGATAGAATGGCTGCCTTTGGAATCACCTAAGCTCCCCTTATGTAGTTTCTGTGTTCTTGAAATGCCACAGAATTAAGGTTTTTCTCTTAATTAGTGTATTTAAATAAATGATTGCAATATATTTTTTCAAATATATCACCTGCTATATTGTATTACATCAGTGTTCAATAATTTGACTTTTTATGAACTATTTAAAAACATCATTTCAAACACAAAACAGGAATAGCTTTATAATAAAAATAATTTAAAGCAAGATAAATAATTTTCTAAGAAAAATATAAATAGGCCATTTTAATGTTAAAACTCTCATAACTCACATAGTACTCTTATCATTACTCAGATATCGTCTATGAAAATCTATACATTGAACTTAATATTCTTGAAGTAATGTTAACAGACATCTCAATCTGATGCTGATTTTAAGCATTACAATTTTGCATGTTTATGCTTAATAATTAATTACTTCTCAATAAATCTTGTAAGTTAAGTTAGGAAACTTCAGTATTGTCTGTTTTATTTTATAGATAAAGAAAAGATAGAGACATCTTTTCATGTTTGCATATTTTTGGTGTTATTGTTAATCCTCACCTGATTATATTTTTTCCATTGATTTTTAGAGAGAGTAGAAAGGAGGGAGAGAAACAGAGAGAGAAACATCAATGTGAGAGGGACACATCAAATGTGATTGCCTCCTGCATGTGCCCTGACCGGGATGTGAGATCAAGCCTGCAACAGAGGTATGTGTCCTTGACCAGAATCAAACCTGTAACCCTTCAGTCCATGGACCAATGCTCTAACCACTGAGCAAAACAGACTAGGGCCATGTTGGCATATTAATAATATTTTAAGTAGGTTGTTTGTACTGTTAAAAAAAACTCCCTCATATATGATTAAATTATAAAAAGTTTAAAAAAGTATTAATCTTATGTCTTTGTCAAAGCAAACACTCTTCTTTCTTTATCAGGTATTGTACCTTTAAAAAGATTTTATTTATTTCTCATGTGTAAGAATAATGCCTTTCTATTCAACTTTTTTGAATTAATTCCATAAATCAACTTTAATTTTACTATAACACTGTCTTACATAGAAATTTCCTTCAAAACTATGGATTCTCTGAACACCACATATTTCTTAAGAAATGTAGTAATGTTGCCCTAACCAGTTTGACTCAGTGGATAGAGCATCAGCCTGTGGACTCGAGGGTCCCAGGTTCGATTCCAATCAAGGGCATGTACCTTGGTTGTGGGCACATCCCCAGTAGGGGGTGTGCAGGAGGCAGCTGATTGATGTTTCTCTCTCATCGATGTTTCTAACTCTTTCTTCCTCTCTGCAAAAAATCAATAAAATATATTAAAAAAAGAAATGTAGAAATGTATCTAAAACATGAGTAGGGGAAATCAGACCCATAAAATATTAGGATTCAAAGCACTGGTGGAAATGTTGGTGGTGGTGAGAACAGCACTAGGTGTTACACTGGGGAAGTCAGACTGAATGTAGGTTCAGCAACCTTATTACTTGAGTTCTGGCTAGGAAAGAATTCAGAGCCAAGACTCAAACTCTAAGATAAAGTTTATTTAGAAAGTCACAGAGGTGGAAGATGTGAGCAGAAGAAGAAATGGACTCAGGTGACAAATTACAGAGGCAAAAGAAGGGGCCCTTGGAGCTTAGTAGAGAGTCAGGTAAAGGTAATGTGCCTGGGAAGAGAAAGGGTAGGGGAAAGGCATGGACATGCTTTTGGGAGGAAAAATGAACTGGGTCCTACGTCCTAAGGGTTTTTCAGGGTGGATATTTTAGGTGAGGTTACAGGAGAGGATCTCAACAGAATAGTCATCAGCTTTTCAGTTGTGTCCTTTCAGGGTTATGGTCTCTACTGATTGGTCGGCACTTGGACAGAATGTCATTAGTCAATGTTGTGATCCTGAGGTCATCCATGACATTGCTTTTCTGGTTTTGCTGCTTTTCTTGGCCTGGAGCTGAAACACAACTAGATATTATCCCTAGGGTTTTATGCTTAAGGGAGTGGTTGTGCAAGGGTCCTCATGGGAGTTGCATGAGGCCACTCTTTGACTCTTGCTCCTCCTCCAAAGAGGCTACCTCATGACTAGTGACATGCCAGGGGAGGAAAGGTCAGGGTAGGGTCCCGACATCATAACCAGTCATATAAAAGGACAGCAGGTCTAAACCATATGACCAGTAATATGCTAGGAGAGGAAAGGCTACCGTAGGGACAAGGCCCTTATTTTTCCAGTTTTGCCCATTCCTAGGCACCCATAACTTTCTGCCCTGGTGACTTTGTGTACCTGACCTATCAGCCTTGACTGCTCATGTATGTCTAACTGCCTACCACAGAAATATTTATCCACTCTTGTGCTTTTCCCCTGAGGATTGGCAAGACAGTAGGTAATACATGAGCTATTTAGATTTGAGTTAAACTACAGTAGACTGATATTGGAAGAAGTGAATCAGTGAAACAAGACAAAAGTAAGGTCAGATCCATATTGGCAATGCTTTCTCATTGTTAAAACTTCTCTTAGAAATAAATCACCTGTTTTGATTTAATGAATTCACTCGCTTGTCCCATTCTTTAATACTCAAGGTTAATATTGAAATTACATATCAACTGGGTGTTTGAAATGTCTTTGAATTCCCAGAAGATGACATACTATAAAATTCTTAAGAATAATGATGGGTCAGATGGAAAGGGCATTTAAATAAGTCAGAAAACATGGTTCTCAATGCTTAATCCATAACAATATAAACTTAAAGAAATCATTTTACATTTCCTAACCTCATCTATTAAATAGAATTACAGATCTACTCCTCCCAAACATTGTAGGATGTTGTGAAGATTTATTACTTTCCATTAGGTAAAGATTTTTAAATTCTTAGAATAGAAGGAAGAAGGTATATAAGTACAGCAACTACTTTTAAAAGTTACATAGCATAATATAAAACAGCATCATAAAGCTTCAGCTGAATATCAAATTTTCATAAATTCTATTATTCTATTGTTTTCAGTTATAATAAAATTCCTCATCTTGATCTTTAATCTATTGATTAGAGACTAAAAAAGTGCTTAGAAAGAAGTAGGAATAAGGTAAAAGACAAGGCTGAATAAAATAGGGAGAGACCAAACAAACAAGGTCTTGGAAGCCATGTTAAGTATATTGTTCTTTAGCCTAAGAAGAAATTGAAAGATATTTAATGATTTTAAACAGAAAAAAAAAGCAGATTTGCATTTTGTAAAGCTTACCCTGTCTGTAGTGTGAAAAGTTGATTTGTAGTGGATAAGAGTAGAAATAGCGAACTTAGGAAATCACTGCAGTAAATTAGGTTACAGATTACGGAAAATTTTCTTGGATTTCATTAGTGGAAATAATGAGAAGTGGCTCAAATACTAGTTTTCTTGAGTCAAGGCAGTCAAGATGATCATATACAGGAGGAGCACAAAGATAGACGTCAATTGTCAGTGTTTTTAAATTAGTGGGGATAGTTATTCCATGTGCATCCATTATAATGTAAATAAGAAAATAAATAAATTAAAAGACCCCATAACACAATCAAATGATATTTCAGAAGCAACTTTATACATCTTAAGGGAGTGGCAGAAAATATGTAAAGTGCTAAAAGAAAGGAACCTATGAGGTAGAATACTATATCTGGCAAGGTTATCATTCAGAATTGAAGAGAGATGAAGACTTTCCCTGACAAGCAGAAACTAAAGTAGTTCATAACCTATAAATGGATCTCACAAGAATGTTAGAGTCTTCTTTGTGCTGAAAAGTTCACAACCAAAAGTAAGAAATTTAAAAAAATCTCAGTGGGAAAAGAAATCTCATTGGTAAAGAAAAATACACAGTAAACACAGTGAAACAACCACTTAAAAAGCTAAAATTAAGTTTAAAGATAAAAGCAAAATTAACTGCAACTATCTATAATAATAAAAGCGTAATATGCTAATTAAACTGGAGAGCTGGACGACCTTCCAGACGAAGCCAGGGCTGTGATGGCTGAGGCACGAATTTCATGCATCGGGCCTCTAGTAATAAATAATCTTGAAATTCACAACTCAAAAAATATAAAACATAATGTAAAATAAGAGTAGAAGGGGGAATAAAAATGTAGTGCTTTTATAATTGATATTTAACTTAAATGTATATATATATATATATTAGAGGCCTGGTGTACCAAATTCGTGCATGGGGGGTGTCCCTCAGCCTGGCCTGCACCCTCTCCAATCTGGGACCCCTCGGGGGATGTTTGACTGCTGGGATCAGGCCTAAACTGGCAGTCGGACATACCGCTTGCATCTGGGACCACTGGCTCCTAACTGCTCACCTGCCTGCCTGCCTGATCACCCCTAACCGCCTCTGCCTAGCTGCCTGATAGCCACTAACCACCTCTGCCTGCTGGCCTCATTGCCCCTAACTACTCCCCTGCCTGCCTGATCACCCCTAACTGCCCTCCCCTGCTGGCCTGGTCACCCCTAACCGCCTCTGCCTCAGCCCACCCCACCGTGGCTTTGTGCGGAAGGACTTCTGGATGGCTGCCTGGAAGACATCCGGTCTAATTAGCATATTACCCTTTTATTAGTATAGATTATACAACATAAGCTTTAAGGTAGAATTGCATTAGTAGAAATGAAGAGACATTTCATTAAAAATGTATATTGGTTTGATATGATTCAAATCCACTTGTTTATGGCAAAAATCAAGTCTTTAAGAATAGGATTGTTTACCCTAGCTGCTTTTGCTCAGTGGCTAGAGCTTCAGGCTGAGGAGTGAAGGGTCCCATGTTTGATTCTGGTCAAGGGTACATGCCTGGATTGTGGGCTCAATCCCCAGTAGAATGTGTCCAGGAGGCAGCTGCTCAATGATTCTCTTTCATCATTGATGTTTCTATCTCTCTCCCTCTTCTTCCTCTCTGAAAATCAATAAAAATCTATTTTAAAAAATAAAAGAATAAGATTGCTTTGCTATCAAAGCCAAGTAAGGTGTGTCATTCGTTGTCCCTGATGAAGTCTGAGCAGCTCAGTTGCTAAGCGACTTTGCTGGATTCTTATTAAATAAAATCCATTGAGAAGCAACTATGCCCACCATGCATTTAGGCTATAAAGACCGAAAGTTGGGGAGGACAGAGCGCTTCTGGGGTAGGAGACAGTGAGGGCCAGTGGCTGGGCAGAGGGAAGACATGGGAATGCCCAGTGCCTGGAAGCACCAGAGAGTCTAGGACAGTGGTCGGCAAACTCATTAGTCAACAGAGCCAAATATCAACAGTACAACGATTGATATTTCTCTTGAGAGGCAAATTTTTTAAACTTAAACTTCTTCTAATGCCACTTCTTCAAAATAGACTCGCCCAGGCCATGATATTTTGTGGAAGAGCCACACTCAAGGGGCCAAAGAGCCGCATGTGGCTCGCGAGCCACAGTTTGCTGACCACGGGTCTAAGATGTGCAAATCTGCTGGGGGTGGGGTCAGGCCCTGTGCTAGGAGAGGTCAGGTCTGGAGGGAGGGCAGGGGTGCAGTTCCAGGGATCCCCTTCCTGCAAGGCTCCTCCTCCTCCCCTTAACCCCCTAGCCCAGCCATGGGCAAACTACGGCCCGCGGGCTGGATCCGGCCCGTTTGGCTGTTCTATCTGGCCCGCGGAGCCGAAAGAGCGGAGGGTTCTCTTTCTCTCCCCTCCACTCCTTTACTTTGAATTTATATTAGTTCACACAAACACTCCATCCATGCTTTTGTTCCGGCCCTCCAGTCCAGTTAAAGAACCCATTGTGGCCCTCGAGTCAAAAAGTTTGCCCACCCCTGCCCTAGCCTGTCCATTTGGATGAAGGGGGTGGGGAGCAGGTACACAATGCTTGCTCAGGATACCTCTCAGTCCTGGATCTCTCCTGGGGCAGGGAAGAGGTGTTTGTATTGGTTTGTTTGATTCTTCTTACATGTTAAAGGGAGTGCCAGGGGAGTGTCTGCTAGACATGGTTTCATTCTGCTTGCTCGCCAGAGCTGCCCCATGTGATGCCTTTTCCTTTCTTTCCCCGCTGCCCCGAGCTAACATGCATGAGATCACCAGGGATGAACCTGGGGCCCCTGTTGTATTGCGTGGAGATTGCACTCCACAGGAAACTGCCTAATCCAGGGAGGGTTGGAGTATTCACTGCGGGAAAGGCTCGATTTAAATGAAGCCGCTGCTCAGATAGGTGCCAGCTGAGTCATTTGTGGAGGGTTTATCATCCCTTCTGGCTGTTTCGTAGAAGCCACAAACTCAAGATAGCAGAGCCAGGGGCCGCCCCCAGGCTGGGAAACCTCCGGGCCTGGATGCATGGGGGCCACCTCCTGGTATTGGCAGTCCCCGCTCACCCCCTTCTGCTGTGCATGCCTCCTGCTAAGTGGCCGTGATGTTACAGTGTCCCAGCTAATTTGCATATTCCTTTATTATTATACTAGAGGTCCGGTGCATGAAATTCGTTCACTGGGGGGTGTCCCTCAGGCCAGCCTGCACCCTTTCCAATCTGGGACCCCTCAGGGGATCGGGCCTAAACCAGCAGTCAGACAATCCGAGACTTCTGGCTCCCAACCGCTTGCCTCCTGCCAGCCTGATCACCCCCTAACCACTCCCCTGCCAGCCTGATCGACGCCTTACTGCTCCCCTGCTGGGCCAATTTCCCCAAAATGCCCTCCACTGCTGGCCTGGTAACTGTCAACTGCCCTCCCCTGCCAGCCTGGTTGCCCCTAACTGCCCTCCCCTGCTGGCCCGGTCACCCCTAACTGCCCTCCCTTGCCAGCCTGGTCTCCCCCAACTGCCCTCTCCTGCTGGCCTGGTTGCCCCTAACTACCCTCTCCTGCTGGCCTGATCACCCACAACTACTCTCCCCTGCCAGCCATCTTGTGGTGGCCATCTTTGACCACATGGGGGCGGCCATCTTTTTCAAGGGTGTGAGGGTCAATTTGCGTATTTCCTCTTTATTATATAGAACTAGAGGCCTGCTGCAAAATTCATACACAGGGGGGGTGTGTCCCTCAGCCCAGCCTGCACCCTCTCCAATCTGGGACCCCTCAAGTGATGTCCAACTCCCCGTTTAGGCCCGATCCCAGTGGGCCTAAACGAGCAGTTGGATATCCCTCTCACAATCCAGGACTGCTGGCTCCTGACCACTCACCTGCCTGCCTGATCAATGCCCAACTGCTCCCCTACTGGCCCCATTGCCCCTAACTGCCCTCCTCTGCCAGCGTGGTTGCCCCTAACTGTCCTCTCTTGCAGGCCTGGTTGCCCCTAACTGCCCTCCCCTGCCAGCCTCATCACCCCTAACTGCCCTCCACTGCAGGCCTGGTCGCACCAAAATGCCCTCCCCTGCAGGCCTGGTCACCCCCAACTGCCCTCCACTGCTGGCCTGGGCACCCCTAACTTCCCTCCCTTGCCAGCCTGGTTGCCTCTAACTGCCTTTCCCTGCCAGCCTGATTGCCCCTAACTGCCCTCCCCTGCCAGTCTGGTCTGCCCCAACTGCCCTCCCCTGCCAGCCTGGTTCCCTACAACTGCCCTCCCCTGCAGGCCTGGTTCCCCCAACTGCACTCCCCTGCCAGTCTGGTCGCACCCAACTGCCCTCCCCTGCTGGCCTGGTTCCCCTCAACTGCCCTCCACTGCAGGCTTGGTCCCCCTCACCTGCCCTCCACTGCACGCCTGATGACTCCCAACTGCCCTCCCTTTCAGGCCTGTTCCCTCCCAACTGCCCTATCTTGCTGGCCTGATTGTCCACAACTACCCTCCCCTGCTGGCCATCTTCTGGTGGCCATCTTGTGTCCACATGGGGGCAGCCATCTTTGACCATATGGTGGCGGCCATCTTGTGTGTTGGAGTGATGGTCAATTTGCATATTACCTCTTTATTAAATAGCATAGGATATACCTCATGGTAATCAAAAACCTGAAACACATGAAATATAAAGATAAAGGAACCCAATTAAAACATCAAAGAAAGAAAACAAATCAAGAGAAGAAAAATAGCACAAGAGAAGAACTACAAAAATAGCCAAACAACAATGATCAAAATAGGAATAAGGACATACTTATCCATTGGGGAGCATAAGAAACTTGGTTGGAAAGTTGTAAGGAGGACATTCTGAGAAAATGGAAGTTCACCTGCCTTGTTTATAGGAATTCCAACTTAGGGGAGACTTAGGGGAGTATCAAAAGCAGCACCCCTAATTATTCCTTGACCTTTCCAAACAAGTCTGTGCATGTGCAGACCCCTGGGTGTTTACTGGAATCCTTATGCTTAATCCCTGGATGCCCTTGCCTAGAGGACAATGGAAACACATGAGTCCTCCAAAGATTACTCACCCTACTGATTGCATCTAAAAGATAAACTTTACTGTATCTCACACTGAAAGAAAAGACTAGCAAGGCAGGAAATCAGGGCTTCCTGGTTGCTATAGCCTGGTTGTAGAGATTTCACAGCAAACACTGTGTCAGAGTAATCCATTTATCCATCACTCAGGGGATGCTGGGAAGCCCTGGCAAGGTGGTGCCCCATGTGAAGACCAAGGAAGGCAATGAGACACAGCAGATCCCTTGAAAATGAAGAGGAAGGAAATGAAAATAACTGTGTAGTAAGTCATTGGAGCCTGCTTGGGATTTCCAGATTCAAGGGAATTGTTTTTCAGCTAAGATTTCACAATAGGATAACAACTGCCCACTGAGTTACAGCTCTCTTTGTTACTTAAAAAGTTATAAAAGCAAATGGTGCCTATAATTTATGATCCTTGGTTCCCTGATAATAGAACATTAGATGTTGATCTCTGAGAACAAGTAGGCAGGAATTTAAAGAGAATTCAGGCTCAGGGAAAACTAGTGCCTTTGTCACCTTTAACTGTGTGGGCTCTTGTTCGGGTTGCACTATGCCCACTTCATATTGATAATCAAAAGCCTACAGAAAGCCAGGAGTAGGACAAGGAGAGACTACCACTGCTGCAGGCACTCCCTGGACAGTGGAACTTCAGCACAGAGCCCACGCCATCTTGAAGGGGAGAACGGCCTTTTATAGGAACTCATCAACACCATGAACCAGACAGGCCTTGGAACTGCACCAAAGGAAGGGACTATCACTACTTGCGCCTGGGAGAGGTGCAGAAAATGTAACTAAGACCTTGTCTATACAAAAAGAAATTGACAACCAGTTTGAAATGAAATTGCCATGGCCTAGAGCAAAGAATATCCTTACATGATATTATTCTACAATGTCATTATAATTTTTCCCAGATTTGTATTACCCCCATTACCTATAATAGTACCTTGCACCCTTGGGAATCAATAAAAAATCATCTTTTTGGTGCTTGGAGACTTAGGTAACACATCTCTTGATATTTTAGAATTACAATAGCATAATGTACAATTATCCCAAACAAACTTACAAACTAATTCTTTGAATGTCTGGCAGCAATTTAAAAAGGACATGAAAGGGTTTAATCTCTTCCACTGTGTAGAGGGCCCCCTGGGAAGGCACCTGAGCATTTTATATTGCCCCTCTTGCCCTTTTGGCCAAGAGGGACCCTCTTCTCACAATCCAATTGCCCACAGCTTTTGCCTGTGCTTTCTGTTCATGCTGAGGGTGAGGCCTCGTGGTGGCTGGTACCATGGATCTGTCTCTCGCCCAATCGTGTGAGCTGGGCCCTCCTTAGAGAAGAAACCTGAGTTCCCCCAGATATGTGATTAGTGCCGGGGCCTTGCCAGCAGGCGAGGGGATCCCAAGGCAGGTGCTGGGCGTGGAGGCCACAGGGGCATAGGATACCAAGGATACAGAACTGAACCTCACATCACCCTGCTTGGCCCCAGAGGATGGCTGGTTAGCCAGAGACGGGTAAGATTCCTCAGGGAAGGAACAACCTAAGACAGGCACAGTCACAGAGGGGCCATCAGGAGAGAACTTGGGAGTCAACAGAGGTGGGGCACAGACCCTCACCCTCCCAACTTTGCAGGGGCCTGTACCCTCACCCCTTCTGAGGGAGGTCTCCTGCCCCCATGGCTGCTTCGCTTCCCATGACCAGCTCAAATCAGGACCTAGGTAACAGACAGAGACTTGGCCAACAGCAGCTGCCCTCTCACTGCAACAAGACTTGTTTGAGTTGTCTTGTACCCACGGTGTGGGGAAGTGGGTTTTTGATATCTAAATCCAGCCTAGCACCAGGAATGCTCAGGGCCTACTCAAGAAGGCAAATAATCCTTTCCACTAATATTTACAGGGTAAAATAACATTGTTGTTAGAGTATTAAATTTGACAGTAAAATAGTAGTCAAGTTCTCAGGCTAATTTAAATTGGCTAAGTGAAATAAGTGAATATTCTGGAAAAATTAATGGTACTGGACAAAAAGCTGTTCCTAAAGTGTTAACTAAAATTTTTATTGGTAGTTCATCTCATGGTAAAATTGTGTAACATGTAATGAACCTAAAGCAGTCATATTTTAGTGCAAAAAATTAAAATGTAAAAGCTATCAAGACTACATTATAAAATTTCCAAAAGCCTCCTAATAGTTAAACCAAAAAAGGGGGGATAGTAGAAGAGTATCATGTAAGGAAAAATATCCTGTAAGTAAATTACATCTAGAAAATTTTTACTTTAGAAAATTAACTTTCATTTGTAATGCTAACAGCAAGACACCCATGAAAAATACACATGATGTCAAAACAAGCCAAAGGAAAATTGTTTGGGCAAAAAATGAAAAAGGATCCCAAGTCAAATTTATGGAAAAAAATCCTTTATTAACTTTTGGTGAAGAATATGTTTGTATAATTTCAGAAAACACCTCCAAGACCATGTGGATTCCTGCAACAGAGAGGAATTGACAGGACTGTTCCAGCCATGAAGACAGAAGAGAAACAGTCTAGAGATGGAAGACGCTGACGATGCCTTGCCATACTAGCAGTCAGCAGCTGTGCATCGCGGCAGGTTGCCCAGGACCAAACCAGAGAGGGTCGGACCTGCATTACCACCATTTGTCCACCATCCAGAACTGAAATATCATTGCTGTCATGTACACATAAGAAACTGTTTGACATTGAAATTGGGATTCATGAGAACTGTTGACCCAGAAAGAAACTCACTACAGACTGATTCATTTGCCTCTCAGCATAACCATTATTGCTTGTCTCATTTTCGGTTCTTATAAGTGTATTTCTAGTATCACATGATCTCACTCATCTAGGGGAAATAGTAAACAACATAAACTGATGAATAAAAACAGACCTGGAGACAGGGAAGCATCGCTGAGACTGTCAAACCTCAGAGGGAAGGTAGGGGAGGGTGGGGGTAAGGGGGAGAGATCAACCAAAGGACTTGTATGCATGCATATAAGCCTAACCAGTGGTCAGGGACAACAGGGGGGTGGGAGCATGCGTGGCGAGGGGTTTGGGATGGGAATGAGGGGATGAGGACAAATATGTAATACCTTAATCAATAAAGAAATTAATAAAAGAAAAAAAAAGCCAGGAATATTTACCACCACCCCCTCTCCTGAAGTAGAGCCTGTAAAGCCTGTAATACCTAAGACCCCCGATCCATTCCTCTGCCTCCACTGTGGGAAGGCTCATCACCTAGAGAAAATGAGGCTAACAGTCCGTTTACAAAAGGACTCCTTAATGCTTTGTCTGAAAATTACCACATGAGTTCTTGGGACTGGCAGATTTTGGCTTAAACAACTTCAGATGCCAGTAAATATTTGCTATGGATAGCAGAATATGATGAGATCTGTGAACAACAGACTGTTTGCTGGTGTTCACTGTCGACCCCGCCAGGGAGCCCTCTGCGCCCCATCTGGCTGTAAGTCCCAGGCCATGTAAAACATCTTCTGAAAGATCCATGGAGAGAACTCTGATTTATTAAGTCTTGTCTGTGTGTTATGCACACCTGTAAATATTGTATATATGAGTGTCTGTTGATTGTTGTCTTATGTGTCTTTGTTGTTTGGTTTAATTGGTTTAAAGATTGGGCACGTTTCACTTTGCTGGGGGCCTCAGCTACTTATGGCAGGCTGAACACTTGGCAGGGATCACAGGAACTTCCCAGTAGTTGCCAAGAATTCTTAATCTTGGGGATCTTTCCTGCTCTCCCTCTCAAGTCATGAGCCACTGGAAACTCATAGCTAGTGAAAGTTCTTGTGTGTAACTTGGTTAATTATTGATGTTCTTGGCTGGCTTTCTTCTCTTTGGGGGACTTAGTTTGAAGATTTTAAGGCTAATGTCCCAGTCTACCCTTTTATGAGTATTCATCTATTTACTGTAGGGTTGTTTTTTGTTGTTGTTTTCTGTTTCTGTTTTTAAGATCCCCTTCTTATATGTAAGATCTAATGTTGTTAGCCTACTCAGAAAGAAACAATATAGAAAATAATCATCTAAACCCCCAAGTCTTTTTTCTAGAAGGATCAGACCTGTAGAAGTGCCCTCCAGCAGGCTGCAGAAATAGCAGTTGTGGGGGCCACTCTCATTTTTGTAAAACAATAAAATAGTACTTTAACATTAAAGCCACTGAAGGTCAGTGAGTTATTGCTGTTACAAAATTTGCCAAGAAAAATGCGTTGGGTAATAATATTTGGCTTGAAATCTCAATGTTGTTAAGGTAAAATAAATATAACTAAAATGAAGGGTCATATGGCAAAGCTTTTTCAGTGGTGATTATATATACCTAAACATAGTTTTCCAAAGTGTTTGATAACTTAAAACTTTAGAGTTTGCTGGATTAAATCATTAAAATTATTATATATTTAGGTATTTTGAAATAATAGGATACTGAAATATTAATCTGAGTTTGCTTCATATGGAGAATCTAGAATATGGATTTGAATCTGTTAATGAATGTCTTGTATTTTATTTGAAATAGCTCTTAAAATTTGAATGTATTGCTAATCTGAGGAATGTTAATTACTTACATGTCACCTAAAAATTAAGGTTTCTAAGGGTTAAGAATTCTAACTAATTAGAAAGAAATTATAGCTTTGTTGTAATAAAGCATGAGACATGGAGATGAGTTTTGAATGAGAAAGAAAGTGGTTTCTAGAGCTGTTTATTTCTGAAAGTTGTAAGGTTTCCAGAGAAAGGCTTGTGAACATAGTAGAATTTTGTAAAGAGAAATGTTGAAAGGAAATTGTATAAATGACACAGGCCAGTAAGCCAGAAGTAGTAGAATAGGGAAACTGAGATGGTTAAACAGCAATTTGGAGCCATGTATTAAATTCTATTTTCCCTAAACCAAGGACACTTAAGAGTAAATGATTTGCATTTTGCCTCCCTAACCAGAGGTTATAACCAGATGGTAAATAGCTTATATAAATGTACTCAGGGAGACAGATAACAGAAATCTAATTAGTGTCATTTACTGACCACACCCAAGGACAAATGAAGTTAGAGAATAAACCTCATTTTGGTTAGTCTTTTTCTAGTCTATTAAAAGGGAAATGATCTTTCCTATTTTTCTACCCATGAGGCAAAAGTTCTATAAATTTTTTAAATGGTTATATGTCATATTAATCAGGTATTTTTTACAAAAAGGCCATCTTTTAATCATGGGAACCAAAGTTTGCTAGCCTATGCTTGTGTCTATCTTTTGGCAAAATAAATTTGACAATACTTCCAGAGTTTTAATTTTAAGAAACATTTTCTTGACCCAGAATGGCTTTAGATCACTCCACTAGGCTCTGGAATGCCTCAATTATTTGTTTTCTTTCTCATGAAGGAAAATTTTCTGCTTAAGGTACATGGGAAGCTTTGTCAAATAATAATAACCTTATTATGCTTTCATTTATAGCTCTAATTGTTATTCTGGAATATTGTATTTTGCAGAAAGGACAAGATTCCATGTCATTTGAAAGTATCACTGATTCTTAAACTTTTTGTTTTTTCAGATATAAAAAAAGGATTTTTAACACAAATTTGGTAAATTATTCTCCCCACGTGTCCCTCCAGTATTTGGTAATTCTTACCTAATAAATGAGTGGAAGATACTCACCAATTACATATCTGATAAGGGGTTAATACCCAAAATGTATAAAGAACACATACAACTTAATGCTGAAATAATAAACAAGCTGATTTTAAAATGTGCAGAAGGCCTGAATAGAACTTTCTCTAAGGAGGACACACAGATAGCCAATAAACATATGAAAAGATGCTCTCCATCACTAATCATCAGAGAAATGCAAATTAAAACCACAATGAGATATCACCTCACCTGTCAGAATGTCTTTCATCAATAAATCAACAACAAAATAAAGTGTTGGTGAGGACATAGAAAAAAACACCCTTGAGCACTATGATGGTGTTACAAATTGGTGTTGCCTCTGTGCAAAACAGTATGGAAGTTCATAAAAAATTAAAATTGGCAATGGGTTAATACCCAGCAATTCCACTTCTGGGTATACATATGAAGAAACCTGAAACACTAACTTGAAAAAATATGTGCACCCTTATGTTCATTGCAGCATTATTTACAATAGCCAAGATACGGAAGCAACCTAAGTACCTAGCAATAGACGAGTGGATAAAAAAGCAGTGGAACATGCTGGGCCTATGTGGTAAGTGGTTGAGCTTTGACTCATAAACCAGGAGGTCATGGTTACATTCCTGGTCAGGGCACATGCCCGGGTTGCAGGCTTGATCCCCAGTGTGGGGAGTGCAGCCGATCTCTCTCCCTTTCTCTCTTTGAAATCAATAAAAACATATATATATATATATATATATATATATATATATATACACACACATATATATATATACACACACATATATATGTATATATATATGTATATATATATGTATATATATGTATATTTTAAGCAGTGGAATATATATATATATATATATATATATATATATATGTATATATATATATATATATATATATAATGGGGTATTACTTGGCCATAAAAAATAGTGAAATCCTACCATTTACAACTTCATGGATACACCTAAAGGGTATTATGCTAAGTGAAAAAAGTCAGACAGAGAAAAACAAATACCATATAATTTCACTTGTATGTGGAATTTTAAAAACAAACAAAACAGAAAACAACTCAGATATAAAGAACAAATTCATGGTTACCATAGAGAAAGGGTATTGAGGGTCTGAGTGAAAAAGATGAACAGATTAAGAAATCCAAATTGACAGTTACAAAAGAGACACAAATTGACAGTTACAAAAGAGACACAAATTGACAGTTACAAAAGAGACATGAGGATGTAAAATACAGAATAGGGAATATAGTCAATAATACTGTAGTTAGTATGTATAGTGCCAGGTGTGTAATAGACTTATTAAAGGTATCATTTGGTAAGTCATGTAAATGTCTAACCACTATGCTATACACCTGAAACTAATGTAATATTGAATGTCATCTGTGATTGAAAAAAATTATAAAAAATAAATAGAAGAAAAAATGAAATGACCATTCTCTTTCACCATATATAAAAACACACTTAAAATGGATTAAAGACTTAAATAATAAGTCCTGACACCTTAAAACTCCTAGAAGAAAGCATTGATAATAAACTCTTTTGACATCAATCTGAGTAATATATTTTTAGATGTCCTCTTTAGCCAGAAAAAAAAAAAGCAAATATAAACAAATGGGACTTCATCAAACTAAAAAGATTCTACACAGGGAAGGAAACAATCAATAAGACAAAATGACAGCCTAGGAAAAAGGACATAGGATAGGGGAGAAAATATTTTTAAATGATATATTCAATAAAGTATTGATATTCAAAAAATATAAATAACTTATACAATTCAATAACAAAAAATAAACAACCCATCAAAAAATTGGCAGAGGACATGAATAGAGATTTATCCAAAGGAGAAATACAGATGTCCAACTCAACATCACTAATCATCAGGGAAATTCAAATCAATACAAGAATGAGATACTACCTCGCACTAATCAGAATGGCTACTGTCAAATTGTCAACAAATAACAAGTGTTGTCCAGGATGTGGTGAAAAAAGAACACTTGTGTTCTGTTGTTGGGACTCAAAATTGGTGCATATGGTATGGAAAACATTATGGTGATTCCTCAAAAAACTTAAAATAGATCTATCATATTACCCTAATATTTCACTTTTGGGTATTTATCCAAAGAAAACAAAAACACTAATTTGACTTTAGGTAGTGGACACACAATGCAATATACATATGGTGTTTTATAGAATTGTATATTTGAAACCTATATAGTCTTATTAATCAATGTCACCCCAATAAATTTAATTTAAAAATTATACATATATTAGAGGCCCAGTGCACAAAATTTGTGCATGGGAAGGGTCTCTAGGTCTGGCTGGCAATCAGAGTTGATCTGCGGGGCAACCAGGGGGGCAATTGGGGTCCCCCCGTTGGCACCCATCTTGGCTGGCCTGAGGCCTGTGGGCTGGGGGCAGCTCCTGTGTTGAGTATCTGCCCCTTAGGTAGTCAGTGCACATCATAACGACTGGTTGTTCCTCTGTTCAGTCGATTTGCATATTAGGCTTTTATTATATGGGATATGTATATATCCTATGTTCATTGTCACCTTATTAACAACAGCCAGAATATGGAAATAATCTAGGTATTTATCAATATATGAATGGATATATATACACAATAAAAAGTAATGAAGTCTTGACATTTGTGACAACATGGATGGACCTACAGGGTATTATGATAACTGAAATAAGTAAGACAGAAAAAGACAAATTCTGTATGGTTTCACTTATTTGTGAAATTTATGAAGAAAATAAAACAAATAAACCAAAAAACAGACTCATAGAGACAGATACCAAAGAAATGGTTGCCAGATGGGAGTGAGATGGTGGGATGGGTAAAAAAATATGAAGGGGGATATACCCCATACTATTGTAATAATTTTGCATGGTGACAGATGATTACTAGAATTAGTGGGTACAATGTTATACACTTTAAGATAATATAACTAATATTATATTGTATACCAACTATACTTAAATCCTATATAATAAAAGCTTAATATGCTAAGTGTCCCACTGTTCGACCATTTGACCGGTCGCTATGACGTGCACTGACCACCACAGAGCAGATGCTCTGACAGGTAGGTTAGCTTGCTGCTGGGGTCTGGCCAATCAGGACTGAGCGAGAAGGGTCGGACACTCCCTGGAGACCTCCTGTGGTCCCTTCCCGGCCCGATTATGCACCAGTGGGGTTCCTCAGCCTGGCCTGCACCCTCTCGCAATCAAGGACACCTTGGGGGATGTCAGAGAGCTGGTTTCGGTCCAATCCCTGCAGGCCAGGCCGAAGGACCCCACTGGTGCACAAATCCGTGCATTGGGCCTCTACTATATAAACAAACAAACAAAAAACAAAAATCACCTCACTTGTAATGAAGTGAGAAACTTAGGATTGGGTAAGGGAGAAACCAAGCATAATACCTTTATAACTGATTCTTCAACTGATGCTATAGTAGTTCTGGAGCAGGGATAGCCTTTCAGGGTTGCTCCAATTTAATCAAGAGTCTAGTCTTCTATATCCCTTCATTGACCAGTCATGGGCTGCAGGGCACATAACTTTGGATAAGATAGTTCTTTAAGGGCACTTGTAATTGACCATGAGGGATGCAGTGTGGTCTATCCCTAGCCCATTCACAGCTAGCAGCAAAAGAATGGATGAAACAGCCTGCAAGAGGTGATCTGGACATACTAGTACACCATAGTATTCACTACAATGTTATACTACAAATTACCTGGCTTCCATTTAACTGTTTTCCCACTGACGAAGTATTTTAATCTGCTGGTGCATAATTTAAAATGACCTACAGAAATTAATGGAGTTATTTGCTTTTGAACATATGAAATGGTAATAAAAATTCTCTTATAATAAAGGAAATGCAAAATAAATTGCAATGAGCTATTTTCAGAACTTTTTGACTGTGTTGGGTAGTATGAATTGATAAATGCATTGTAATACTACACTGTTGGTGGGAGTGTAAACTTTTATGATTCCTAGGCAGAATATCTATATTTTTTTGGACTCAGTAATTCTTCTAAGAATTTCTTGTATAAATATACCCCTCCATATATGAAAAGAAAAGCATATGAAATATGCATTTCAGTATTTGGGTAATAGCATAATATTGAGAATAAATCAAAATCCCATTAATATATTTGAGTTAAATACAGTATGATATATCTAGCTAGTGGAAAGATATGCATCCTTAACAACACCCCCAATCCCCACATAAGGTTTTTTGTTGATTGAGATAGAAAAATAATCAAGGTAAATTATGAAGTAAAAAAGTAAGTTATTGAACAAACTTGTGTAGTATAAGACCATTTATGGAAGAAAAGATATGCTTATAAGTATACAGACTATCTCTGGAAAGATATACAAGAAAGTGATAATGTTTGTGGAAATATGATCACTGTTGCAGGGTTGATAAATTTAACACCAAATTAACAGAGAAGAGTATCAGAATGTTCTGCTTCAAAATATGCCACATTGACAGAAAAATTATTTTGAGCTTAATGCAATTGAGAAAAAGAAAAACAGATATAGGTAAAGCTCTGCCTTTCCCCTATCTGTCTAAAAGCAGGGCATAAATTTCCTTTATGAGGGTGTCTCCTTCTTATGTTCCAGGAAAGGAAGTCAACTTTTATCACCAGAGATGTGTATAGTGCCAAGATTAGTTCGCAAAAACAAAATCTTACTAAATGACCCTTACCTTCTATTAGCCCCTCCATATATGTACTGTCCTACAATTTGCTCTCCCTAGAAGCCCAACTTTCTTTTATTTTTTGTCTTATCACTTTTCCACAATTTTTCACCCTCTAAGATAGTATATAAGGGCCCTTCCTGACCCCTTGACCAGACTAAACTGCTTCTTTCAGTCTTCATTTATTTTTTTATTAAAGTCTCTGTGTATGTAAAAGAAATTAAAATATTAACAGCAGGTAAAATTTGTATACCTTTTCTCCTATAAATCTCTTTTGTTAGTCTAAGTCAGTGGTCAGCAAACTCATTAGTCAACAGAGCCAAATATCAACAGTACAATGATTGAAATTTCTTTTGAGAGCCAAATTTTTTAAACTTAAACTTCGTCTAACGCCACTTCTTCAAAATAGACTCGCCCAGGCCGTGGTATTTTGTGGAAGAGACACACTCAAGGGGCCAAAGAGCCGCATGTGCCTCGCGAGCCGCAGTTTGCCAACCACAGGCCTAGGAAGAGGTGAGATCTGGGATCCAGGCTGAAGGGAGAAACACGTGTGTACGTGCGTGAAACGTGCACAATGGACACTAGAGTCTCACAGGAAGGCTGCGCCCCACAAAATATGCGCTGTTAGGGTAAATGTAGCCCTCAAATGTGGAAGGGAGTCCACAGGGCTATGGGCAGAAGGAGACTATAGAAATTAACCCACGGCAGGGCTGGACACAGGAGGGCAGTCTGGAGTTCTGCCAGTGCCCTGGCTGCAGAGTGCCAGGGGAAGATGCGAGTCTGCATGCATCCTGGGTTTTTTTTTCTTTTTCTTTTTCTTTTTCTTTTCTTTTTCTTTTTCTTTTTTAAATTCTTGCTTCTGATTACTAAGCCCAGTACATAGGATCTTCTAATTAAAAAACACTAGCCGAGACTGCAGGGGAAAGATGTTTTTGTGGAACCTGGAGAACAGAGTGCGGAGAAATGAACAGGAAGCCAGCTCTAGGGCAGTCCATCTCTCTAACCCAGCATTAAGTACGGCAGGGCAAGCCTTCTAAACTCTGGGTAGGGGAAGAGCCTTTTAGCCCTGGAAATCAATACAGAAACAGTGCCACCCAGGGGCTGTATCAAAAATTGACTCTTGTGTGAATGCAACTAAAGGCAGACTAAGAAACAAAGAGCTCCCAACTGCTTGAAAAAAGGATTGTGGCTTATGACACAGAGGAGCTGTGGAGCGCAGGGAACTCCAATACTAGGCTGTCTACCAGACAGGAAACAGACCTGCCAAACAGAACAGTAGAGGAAGTGAACAACCTTCACTACTTCACATTTTTATTTTTTATCTTTTATTTGAGAAACTACTTTTTTTCTTTCTCACCTGATTTAACCTTTTTTATTATATTTTTGTTTTTAATTACTATTATTACTACCATTATTTTACCTTTTTTCTAAAGTTTTATTTCATTTTTTCTTTATTTTATTTTGGGATTAGTGTTCTACATGTTATTTTTATTTTTCCTGTAGCATTATTTTATTCTATCTTAATTTTTACTTTATAACAACACTCTCTTCCTCACATTCCCCTTTTGCCCTATTTCTCTTACGGTGATCCTGCTTTAGTTTTTCTCTATCCTTTCTTTTTTACTCCCTGTTAAAAATTGATCTTACTCATATATCGAATTTCTGCTCCCCTGCTCCAAGCCCATACACACTTTTCTCTTTCCTTTCTTCACTATCCAGATTTTCTTTTACCTCCCTTTTATTTTTTTTTTGTTTTGTGTTTTTCTTTTTTTAAATTATTTGCCTTTTTTTCTGTCTTGTTAATGTTTGATTATTGATTAGTTTGGTATTTATTGCTTGTTTGTATTTGTTTTTTGGGGTTTTTTCTTATGTTGTTTGTTTGTTTTGTTATTGTTGCTGTTTTTTAGCTTCTGTTATTTCTTTCCTTGCTTGTTCTAGTCTTCTACTAATAGCTTAACTAATTACAATCATAAACTCAGGCCTACCTACTCTCTAGTCTCATTTTCCAATAGTAAACGGATACATAGATAGATAGATTAAAGAAAGGGGAAAGTTATATAATTAAATTTTCTTTTATATATATACTAGAGGCCCAGGGCATGCACTGGTGGGGGGGGGGCCTCCAGCCCAGCTGGCCCTATCTCACAGTCCAGGGACCCTCGAGGGGAGGTGACCCAGTGATCAGGGAAAGGCGACGCTCCATCACACCTCTACTGCTGCCACTGCTGGCAGTGCAAGCCTTGGCTGGCACTGGTTACCTGAAACTCAGGCAGCCCTGGGTGGCTGGGCAGCCACCATCTGAGTCTTGCCTACACCTCAGGCCCACCCTGGGGATCTGGGCAGCTGACATCCAAGGCTTGCCTGTGCCTTGGGCCGGCCATGGGCGGCTGGTGGGCTGAGGGGACTGGAAGACTCTAGAGGCAGGCACACAGAGTGCCCGGGCCCTCCACAGGGTGGGCCCAGCCATGCCATGTGCCTGCCGCCCTAGCAGGATTGAGGGGACTGGGCACCACCATCTTGTGGCTGTGGCTGCTGAGATCTTTGAGGGCATGGCAGTCAATTAGCATAATCCCTCCTTATTGGCTGTGGGTGCCTCCATCTTTGAGAGGGTGTGACAGTCAATTAGCATATTCACTCTTTATTAGATTGGATATATACTTTAATATATTTTTTTCTCTTTTTTTGAATTTTTTTTTTTTTTACTTTTCTTCTTATACACTCATTCACTTCCTACCTCCTCTATACTGAGTTGTGGCTATTTACCCATTCATTCAATTCCTTGACCTTACCTTCTGGAAATAAGCTCTGCTTCCTCAGATTCATTAGGCTGTTTGTTGTTTGAGGATTTGTAGTTTACATATTTTGGATTAGTTGTTATTTGCAGTTTGCATTCATCTGTGGGTGTTAGTTCTCTGCACTTTTTGGATTATTTGTTGTTTTATTGGAGCTACCTCCCCATATACATATATTTTCCTATTCTTTTTTCTTTTCATTCTTTTTGTTATTAAATTTTCTCCTTTTCTTAATATCATTTTTGCACTCTTTTCTACCCCCTAACTCTCTTTGTTCTGGTGGTCACCTTTATTTGGGGTTATTAGTATTGTGAATACATTTCTGTTTGGTGCCCTGTGCACTGTGTATTGTTGTGGTGTATTTTGTGCCTTTAAGTCAACATAGGAGAGAGAGAGCTACATAACCAGACATCCATAGAGGAGCGATCATGGGGAGACAAAGAAACAGCCCACATACAAAAGAAAAGGAAGCATCACCAGAAAAGAATGTAAATGACATGGAGGCAAGCAAAATGTCAGAGAAAGAATTCTGAGAAACGGTCATAAGGTCGCTGAAAAGGAAAGAAGACAAATTCGACAATATGTGTAAGAATCAAGAGGAAATGAAGAAGAACCAAGAAGAAATGGAAAATGACATCGCAGCAAAAAAGAACTCAATAGAAAGCATCAACAGTAGACTAGAAGAAGCAGAGGACTGCATCAGTGAGCTAGAAGACAAGGTAGAAAAAAATACCCAAGCAGAGCAGCATCTAGAAAAAAAAAAAAAAAAACAACTTAACAAACAGGAGGAGAACCTAAGGGAACTTTGGAACAACACGAAATGAAACAACATCCACATAATAGGGGTACCAGAAGGAGAGGAAACTGTTTGAAAACCTGTTTGAAGAAATAATGACAGAAAATTCCCCTGATATAGGGAAGAAAAAACTATACACAAGTCCAAAAAGCTCAGAGTCCCAAACAAGATGAACCCCAAAAGACCGACATCAAACACATTATAATTACATTGTCAAATACCAACAACAAAGTAAGACTATTAAAGGCTGCCAGAGAGAGACAGAAAGTTACCTACAGAGGAACCCCCATCAGACTAGTGACTGATTTCTCAACAGAAACACAGCAGGCCAAAAGGGAATGGAATGAAATATACAATGTCATGCAAAGGAAGGGTCTGAATCCAAGAATACTGGCTACCCAGCAATGCTATCAATCAAATTAGGGTGAAATAAGAAGCATCACAGACAAAAAAGGACAAAGGGAGTTTATTACCACCAAACAAGCAAAAGGGTCTGCTGTAAAAAGAAGAAATAGGAAGGGAAGAAGGAACACTGGCATAAAGAATAAAAATGGTGACAAATAAGTACCTATCAATAATAACTTTAAATGTAAATGGATTAAATGCCCAAATCAAAAGACATAGGGTAGCTGAGTGGATAAGAAAACATGATCCATATATCTACTGTCTACAGGAAACTGACTTCAGAACAACAAAGGACTCACACAGACTGATGGTGAAGGCATGGAAAAAAGATTTTCAGGCAAATGGAAATGAAGAAAAGCTTGGGTAGCAATACTTATATCCGAAAAACTAGACCTCAAAGTGAAGGCAATAAGAAGAGATAAGGAAGGCCACTTCACAATATTAAAGGAAGCAATCCTACAAGAAGAAATAACTCTGGTATACATATATGACCCAGTACAGGAGCACCCAAATACATTAAAAAAAAACAACCTTCTGGAGGGTATCAAGGGAGAGATTGACAGCAATACAGTCATAGTAGGGGACTTTAATACCCCACTAACACCACAGGACAAATCCTCTTAACAAAAAAATAGCAAAGAAACATCAATCCTAATAGACTCACTAGATCAGATGGAATTAATTGACATCTTCAGAACTTTCTGCCCCAAAGCTATAGAATATACATTCTTATCAAGTGCACATGGGTCATTTTCAAAGATAGACCACATATAGGGGTACAGGCAAAGTCTCTTCAAATTCAAGAAGATAGAAATCATATCAAGCATCTTCTCAGATCACAGTGGCATAAAATTGGAAATCACTGCAATAAAAACAATAAAAAAATCAAACACCTGGAGGCTAAGTAGCATGCTATTAAACAATGGCTGGGTTACCAGATAGACCAAAGAAGAAACGAAAAGCATCATGGCAACAAACGACAATGAAAACACAACAATCCAAAATCTATGGGACACAGCGAAAGCAGTCTTGAGAGGGAAGTTCTAGCTCTACAAGCCTACCCCCCCCCCAAAAAAAGAAGAAACAATGGTAATAAATTATCTAACCCTACAAATCAAAGAGTTAGAGATCAACAAGAAAAGCCCAGTGTAAGCAGAAGGAAGAAAATAATAAAGATCAGAGCAGAGATAAATGACAGAGAAAACAAACAAAAAAAAATACAAAAGATCAACAAAAGCAAGATCTGGTTCTTTGAAAGGATAAAAATGATTGATGAACCTCTAGCCAGGCTCACCAAGAAGCAAAGAGGGAGGACCCAAATAAACAAAATGAAAAATGAAAGAGGTGAAATAACAACTGATACCATAGAAATACAAATGATTATGAAAAAATACTATGAACAACTCTATTCCAACAAAAAGGACAACCTAGACTAAATGGACATATTCCTAGAAAAATACAAGCTCCCAAAATCAACCAAGAAGAATGAAAAAACCTGAATAGGCCAATAACAACCAATGAAATTGAAAGAGCAATCAACCATCTTCCAGCAAACAAAAGGCCTGATCCCAACGGCTTTACAGGGGAGTTCTACCAAACATGCAAAGAAGAACAAAAACCTATCCCCCTCAGACTATTCAAAAAAAAAATTCAAGAGGAAGGCACACTTCCAAGCTCTTTCTATGAAGCCAGCATTACCCTAATCCCAAAACCAGATAAAGACACCACACAAAAAGAGAACTATAGGCCAATATCATTGATGAACATAGATGCTAAAATCCTCAACAAAAATCTAGCAAATCAGATTCAGCATTACATTAGAAAGATCATACACCATGACCAAGTAGTATTTATTCCAGGGATGCAAGGATGGTACAATATCCGCAAATCAATTAATGTGATACATCACATAAACAAACTGAGAGGCAAAAATCAATCGATGCAGAAAAAGCATTTGACAAAATTCAAGAGCCATTCTTGATAAAAAATCTCAGCAAAGTAGAAATAGATGGATTATACCTCAACATAATAAAAGCCTTATATGACAAACCTACAGCCAACATCATACTCAATGGCCAAAAACTAAAATAATTTCCCCTAAAAACAGGAATAAGATAAGGATGCCCACTTTCACCACTCCTGTTTGACATAGTACTGGAAATGTTAGCCATAGTACTGGAAATGTTAGCCTTTTGTATCTTCTTCTTGCCTGATCGACAAGAAGAAGATATAAAAGGCATCCAAATTAGAAAAGAAGAAATAAAACTGCCCTTATTCACAGATGGCATGATACTATACAGAGAAAACCCCAAAGACTCCATCAAAAAAACTTCTAGACCTAATAAATGAATTTGGCAATGTATTAGGATAGAAAATTAGCACCCAGAAATCTATGGCCTTTTTATACACCAATAATTAACCCACATAAAGAGAAATGAAAAAAAAGAAAGAAACAATCTCATTTACCATAGCACCAAAAAAATTAAGATGCCTAGGAATAAACTTAACTAAGGACATAAAAGACCTGTATTCTGAAAACTTCAGGACATTGAAAAAAAGAGATAGAGGAAGACATAAACAAATAGAAGAACATACCATGTTCATGGATTGGTAGAACCAACATCATTAAAATGTCCATACTACCCAAAGCAATCTACAAATTCAATGCAATCCCCATTAAAATACCATTGGCATATTTCATAATCCTAGAACAAACTCTCCAAAAATTCGTCTGGAATAAAAAAAGACCCTGAATGGCCACAGCAATCCTGAGAAAGAAGAAAAAAGTTGAAAGGATCACATTACCAGATATCAAGCTGTGAAAAGCCATGGCCAGTGTGGCTTTTGGTTTCAGAGGCTTGGAGAAAGAGCTAACGTACAAGTTGATACACAAGACAAGAATAATTAATTTTGAAGTTATGGGGGGAGGCCAGGGAAAACTCAACTGTAGCAGTCAAGTTCTACTGAGTCTCTTCTCCCAGCTGCTTTTATTTACTAGTATACACAATTGCCTTTTAAGAATGCAAACAGACATATCAATGGTAATGTTTATAGTAAACAGTAAGATTATCAAGTTTGGGGGAGTTTAATTTAGGCCATTGAGTCAGCAGTAAGTAATAAAATGTAAATATTCATCCTGTGAATATCAAAGGGGAGCCCAAACTCAGCCTTCTGGTGGTATCCTCGCATTTATATTAATTACTGTTGATTTGATTTCCAGCATCAAGCTATATTACCAAGCCACGGTTCTCAAAACTGCCTGGTACTGGCACAAGAACAGACATGTAGACCAGTGGAACAGAACAGAGAACCCAGAAATCAACCCAAGCCATTATGCTCAATTAATATTTGAAAAAGGAGGCAAGAGCATAATGGAGTCAAAACAGTCTCTTTAATAAATGCGGCTGGGAAATTTGGACAGATACATGCAAAAAATAAAACTAGACCACCAACTTACACCATACACAAAAACAAACTCAAAATGACTAAAGGACTTGAGTGTAAGACTACAAACCATTAAAGTCCTAAAAGACTCCATAGGCAGCAAAATAGCAGACATATGTTTTAGCAATATCTTTATAGACAAAGCCCCTAGGGCAATGGAGACTAAGGACAAAATAAACAAATGGGACTACTTCAAAATAACAAGCTTCTGCACAGCAAAAGAAACCATCAATAAAACAAGAAGAAAGCCCACTGCATGGGAGAACATATTTGCCAATGATATTTCCAATAAGGGTTTAATCTCCAAAATTTACAGAGAAATCATACAACTTAACAAAAGGAAGATAAATGACCCAATAAAAAAATGGACAATTTTCTAAATAGATACTTTTTGAAAGAGGACATACAGCAGGCTCAGAGACATATGAAAACATGCTCAAAGTCACTAATCATCTGAGAGATGCAAATCAAAACAACAATGAGATACCATCTCACACCTGTCAGAATGGCTATCATCAACAAATCAAGGACAAGTGCTGGTGAGGATGTGGAGAAAAAGGAACCCTCATGCACTGCTGGTGGGAATGCAGACTGGTGCAGCCACTTTGGAGAACAGTATGGAGTTTCCTGAAAAAGTTAAAAATGGAACTGCCATTTGACCCAGTGATCCCACTTCTAGGACTATATCCCAAGAAACCAGAAACACTAATCAGAAAGGATATATGCACCCCTATGTTCATAGCAGCATAATTTACAATAGCTAAGATTTTGAAACAGCCTAAGTGCCCATCAGCAGATGAGTGGATTAGAAAACTGTGGTACATCTACACAATGGAATATTACCCTGCTGTAAAGAAGAAGGAATTCTTACCATTTACAAGAGTATGGATGGAACTAGAGAGCATTATGCTAAGCAAAATAAGCCAGTCAGAGAAAGATAAATATCACATGATCTCACTCATATGTGGGATATAATGATCAACATAATTTGATGAACAAGAGTGGATTGATCTAGAGACAAATGGTAAGGGAGGGGGGGTTAGAGAGCAACCAAAGAACTTGTATGCATGCATATTAGCATAACCAATGGACACAGACATTGGTGCAGTGGGGGCTTTCCTGGGCTGGGGAGGGATGGGGGAGGGGGTCAATTGGGGAAAAAGAGATATATGTAAAACTTTAGACACAATAAATAAATAAATAAATAAATAAATAAATAAATAAATAAATAAATAAAAATAATTGCTCTCTTAAAACAAGCATAGATTTTTTTCTTGAATCTGTATTACATTTCCTGATACTCCAATATTAATAGAGCATGTGTCAACAAACTATAGACTGAGGCCTTAATTCAGCCCATCAACTGTTTCTATAATTAAAATTTGTTAGAACAGAACCAAACCCCTTGCTTTAAGTATTATCTATGATACTTTTGTGTTTACAAAAGCACAATTGACAGTGTTGAGTAGTTGTTGTAAAACCTCAAATATTTACTATCTGTCATTTTATAGAAAAAGTGTCTTAATCTCTCTACTAGATCACCAAGAACCTAAAGAAGAAATCCTATTGATGAGAGATCTTATAAAACCTCTATAGTAATACTTGTTTGGCCTCTCTAGTTGCAGGCATAAAAATAATTTATTCAAACATACAATGGAATAAAGTACAAAGCAAAATATTAGCTTGTATCTTCATAAGTTTCTCATCTGCATAATGCTTATGTACAACAAATAAATCAAATCTGTAAATAAATATAACCACTCATACATTAAATATTTTTGTATTTAATTAAAAAAAAATCTTACCTGTATAAGTTGTTTCCTAAAAAACTCATTGTAGAGGATATTACAAGTTGGTCTGAACAGTATTATTTGTGGTTTAGTGTCTTTATTAGTCTTTAATTTAGAATCAACATAAAAATTCAATATTTTATAAACTTTTGTAAGCTTCTCAGGAAACTCTTAAGGGATCTTCTCAGCACTTTGTTAGAAAACTATGATTCCATATCAAAGTTTTTTCTAATATAAATTTATTCTATTCCTCTTTTTTTCATTTTGGCTTTAGATTGCTTGTTTTTAATTATCTCCTCTAATCCAAACACCAAAATTTACATATTTCCATTGTCTATAATGATGCATATTTTGAGACCTTCCCACACTTGTCTGAAATTTCTGAGGAGTCATTCTTATCTTTTAACAAATATTCAATAAAAATTGTGTGTGCTGAATTTATTCCTCAAAATAAGCATTCTAATTTGACTTCTAGAGGGTCTAATCCTCCTTATTAAGAATACTAGAGGCCTGGTGCACAAAATTTGTACACAGGAGGGTCCCTAGGCCTGGCTTGTGATCAGGGCCGATCAGGTTCCCCGCCTCCCCACCTCCCCTCCTCCTCTTTCCCTTGCTCCCTCAAAGCCCCACCCCTGTAGCTGCTCACCTGCCATGTTCTGCACTACCCCCTGGTGGTCAGCACACGTCATAGTGAGCGATCGAACTCTTGTTCTCCCGGTAATGGAACTCCTGAGGGTACACTTTGCATATTAGCATTTTACATATATAGACTAGAGGCCCAGTGCATGAAATTGATGCGTGGGTACGGTCCCTAGGCCTGGCCTGTGATCAGGGCCACCTTCCCTGGCTGCCCATAGCCGGCCCCACCCCCCCACTGCCACCCACGCCTGGTTCTCCATTTGCCATCAGGTGATCGGAGCATGCTGGCTGTGGGGAGGGACTGAGAGATCGGCCGTTTCACTCGCTTGCCAGCTCTGCCCCCCACTACCACCCACCCCAGTTCCCCATTTGCCATTGGGTAATCAGAGCCTGCCAGCCAGGAAAAGGGACCAAGAGGTGGTCAGTGTGCCTCATAGTGACTGGTCGAGTGGTCATTCTGGTCATTCTGCCGTTAGGGTTAATTTGCATATTACCCTTTTATTATATAGAATAAGGCCTTCATCTTAGAGCCTATGACAATCTGTTTAGCCTCAGTTTCTACCATTCCCATGTAAAAGTTACATTACAACCATTCAAAATTATTTGCATTTTTTGCTCTCATAATAACTCTTCCATAATGTTCCACTATTATTTTTCACTTCTCTTCCTCCTCACCAAATTTATATTTATCCCTGATACCACAATTTTAACCTAACATTCTTCTCCATGTTGCTTCTCTTCTCCAGGTCCCCACTATGCACAAGAGAGAGCTCATTTTTTCCCATATTTCATAGTGCTAATCAATCCATATTTTAAATGCTAATAATATCTAATACTTAGTTCTAATGTACCAAGCACTACTCTAAATAATTTACTCATTTTTCTTCATAAATCAAGAGAGAACTAGGCACTTTTATTATTCCCATTATTTTAGAAAAAGAAACTGCAGCACAGAAAGTTTTAGTGACTTTCCCAAATAACTAGTTAGTGGCAGAGCTGAAAATGGACCAAAGAAGCCTGCAGTCAGAGTCTATGTTTTTAATAACTTTTTTATGCTGCTATACTTGCCTATCTTCTCTGCTAAATTATGAGTGCAATGGCTTTGTCACTTTCATCCCCAACACACTGTAAGATACTGGTACATAATAGATTGTCAATACATG